>NC_141877.1:546751528-547054360 GCF_056163025.1 Triticum urartu
CCCCATCCCACCTCTCTCTCCCCGACACCAGCCATCGATGGGTGAGCGTTTCCCCAGCGATGGTGCGGCGGCCAACGGCTTCGGCCGCCTTACCCTGCACAAGTGGGAGGCGCACCTCCTCCACCAGGCCAACTACCCGGCGCCGCCTGACATGCGCACTCCAGGGCGGTGGAGGCTCAGCGCCGGGGGCGTCCCAGTCCCTCCGCAGCCCGACGTCGACCATCCCGCCTACTTCCATGATGAGATCGAGCACATCCGGGCCTCCCTGCCGGAGGAGGTTCGCAGCCGCCCGGAGTAGGCCACCGGCAACCATGCCAGCTGGGCGGCGTACTTCCAACGCCGCCACGAGGAGCAGCTCGCCTCCACCAACAGCGCGCTGGTGAGGGGGCGCCACAATGCCGACGGCCGCCGCCTGTAGTGGGGCGTCCCCGGGTGGACGCTGCACTTCGTCCTCGAGCACCTCGAAGGCGGCAACCAGCCGCCGCTCAAGTACCCGGCGACCCCGGTGCCTGTCCCTCGCCGGAGCGGCGACGACATTTGGTTGCCGCGGCGCATGGGGGTGGGTCGTCCTCCTCCTCCCACTCCCACTCATACATATCGTCGGCGCTCGCCAGCGTCAAGGCCGAGCCCGTGGAGACGCCGCTAGGGTGGCGCACCCGCGACGGCGCCCTCGTCATGAACGAGGGCGGCTGTGGCTCCTCTTCCTCCCGCCTCGTTAAGCCGAAGACGGAGCCGGGGCTGGCCGCCGTGAAGAGCGAGCATGACGACTTGGCCGCCGCCGCCGACGAGGCCACACTCAAGTGGGCGTGTGAGGACTACGTCAAACTGGAGACGGAACGCCGGTGTCGTGCCCTCGAGGAGATCTCCGCCCGAGGCCGCGGCCGCGACGTGGGTGGCGTCATCATCCTCGAGGACGGTGACGATGACGTACCTCCGCCGAGAAGACGGAGGCCGGCGACGACTACAGCACCTTTGGCGCGTTCTTTGGGCTGTAGGAGGGGCGGCGGAAGGCGGCGTAGTAGTTTCTAATTATGTTTTTAGTTTTGAGTTATGTTCTAAAGTTTTTATGTAAAAATGTCAATGAAATCACCTCATATGTGTCGAATTTGCCGAATTTTGTTGTGTTTGGCCGATTTTGGCCAAGTTTACTTTTCAAAAGGACGGCGTCTGGGTTCGACTTCGGGCGGCGCGGTTGGGAATCTGACGGCCCCCATGCCTAAAATATCGCCCGTGCGTCCTCAGGTGGCGATACACTAGTAGAAAAAGGGCCTGTTGTCCCGGTTCGTAAGGGCCTTTTGTCCCGGTTCCTGAACCGGGACTAAAGGGTCGGTACTAATGCCCTGTTCCTTTAGTCCCGGTTCAATCCAGAACCGGGACAGATGGGCCTCCACGTGGCCTGTGCGCGGAGCCCAGGCAGGAGGCATCCACGCTTCAGCATTTCTGTGGCTGGGGTTTTTGTTTTTTTTGAAGGGGGGGGGGGTTGGGGGTTTTGGGGGGTTAATTTAGGTGTTTCATATATTGTGTTAGCTAGCTATAATTAATAGAGAGAAGTGTCCTCTCTTATGTCCGTGCTTGGTCGACGCTATGTACTATACATACGTATAGAGAGGACTAGACACGCTAGCTAGCTAGTAAGCAAATGAAGGAAACAGAAGATCGTCATAAACATATATGCATACAGAGAGAAGTGATATCGACCGCCTCTTCTTCTCCGAGAGATTGGTCGAACAACAAGTTCTCGTATATCTATCCGACACTACCGGCTACATATATACAATAATTATCTCTTACAAATATAATCTCCTAACATACGGACTCATGGTCCACATAGTATTCTCCGTCTTCAGCGATCACGTGGTCAAGAAAGAATGCCGCCAATTCCTCTAGAATTGCTCGCATGCGAGCTGGTGCTAGGAGTTCACCCCGCTTCCGAAACATCTAATTTGAAGAAGGGGGTCAATACACACACACACACACACACACACACACATATATATATATATATATGAATGAATGAAACTCAACACAAATGATGGTAATAAAATAAAATTGTGAATGTTGTTATTTACGCACTTCATATTGTTTGTCAGAGTAGCCCCGCTCACAGGTCGTGTGGCGGATGGACTCGCAAACATAGTATCCACAGAAATCATTCCCTTGTTCCTGACACAACCACTTTACAAGAAATAGAGGTCAATCAAACTGATAAGCAAGAATGCCAAATGGTATTGATGAAACTAGTGCTTGAATCAATAGGAGATGCGCGGAACATGCTACTACAGTACTTACTTTCGGGTGTCTAAATTGCAGCTTCTTCGGGAGTCCCGGAGCTTTTTTGGTGAATTTTTTCCAAACCCTGCCAGACAAAGAAAACAATTACTTGATATATCAGGAAATGAACAAAGTTGCTGATATGGTGGATAATGATCGATTTAATTAACTTCTCGAGCATTTGAGTCATGTCTACATAGTCCTGGGGATCTTTTCGTCTTGAGTCTAAGACGGTTACTAGTCCCTGCTCAAGCTTAATCTCTAGGAGAATATAGTGGAAACTGCACACGCATGCATAACTCATCAATTACATTACTATAACCTTGACTAATATATAAGGGAAACCGAATACGCACAAGACAGTAACACTCACTTGAAGTTGTAAGGAAAGAGTATTATATCTTTGTTTTCATTTATTACCAACGATCGTAGCAAGTTGGCCTCGGTATCTGCAGCATGAAATTTAACCTGAGTTGCATCTATGATATTTGTGTTAATGAACCCAATATCACCGATTTGTCGTTTCTTCAATTCGACGATCTTCAATCTGCATAATATAGTGAGGATAATTATAAATACATGCAATGAAAGAGCTGAGCTATATAGAGAGGCTTAATGACAGAAGTAGTACTACTTACAGACAGTAGCAGGTGACCATTGCTTTATCGAGGGCCAATTGATTGAAAAACTGAAAGAACTCCTCAAATGGAACAGGCAACAGATCAATTCCAACGAGGTCATGCTCCTTTTTAACTCTCACATACAAAGTACTCCTCCCCCCAGACTCTCTGCAGATTTTCAAGTACCAATCATGCATCATTGATAGAGATCTTTCATCTTTGATGAGAGGCTTCCCGTACTCGTATCTTTGTATTTGCACCTCCATTAAATCATAATGTACATCATCGGGCAGGTAATCTCCAAGATTGCTATAACCGGGCACCATCCTCGGATCATTAGCGATGATGTCGCTAGGCACCTTGAGCAGGGGGCACGATTGCTTCGGTTGTTCGCCGAGCTGTGCAATTTGTTTCCCAGCTCGTCGTTCTTTCAGCCTTTGATCGCTGACAGTACTTCCCGACCGCTCCGCTTCTCGGCAAATTCCTTTCCAATAATGCGCTCATAGTTTCCTTTCGGCGGAGACTTGGGTGGTTTTGTCAGGGCAGCCAGAGTGCGCTTCGCTTTCACCGGATCTACCTTCTCCTCCGGAGGTGGATGTTTCTTTGCTTTCACCCCTTCAAAGAAGTTCCTCACTTCTTCTCGCGCGATCTCGGCATTCTCCTCCGGGGTCCTCTCGTATGGTAACTTCTCTGGAGTCTTCATAGAAGGACCGAATCTGTATGTCCTCCCGCCTTTGGCTGTACTGCTAGACGCCGGCAGAGCAGACGGAGCGGTTGTCTTCTTTACTTGCTTACGAGGCGGAGGAGAAGGACTACGACGCGCCGGAGCAGCCGGAGCGGCGGCAGGTCTCTTCCGCCCTTGCTGACGAGGCGGAGAAGGAGGAGGCTGGCTGCTCGGGCGCGCCGGCACAGGCGGAGAAGGAGGTGGAGTGCCGCCACGCGCCGGAGAAGGAGCCGGCCGAGTGCCCTGATCGTCACTCGCCGGAGGAGGAGGCGGTGGAGGAGGCGGAGTGCCCTGACTCGCCGGAGGAGGAGGCGGAGGCGTCCAGTTCGGAAGGTTGATGAGCTCCTTCCACCATAGGCATGAAGTCTTCAGAGCAGAACCCAGCCGAGTCTCCCCTTCACCGGTAGGGTGGTCAAGCTAGAGGTCCTCAAATCCCTCTGTTATTTCATCCACCATCACCCTAGCATATCTTTCTGGAATCGGCCGGCAGTGAAAAGTTGCGCCGGGTTCAGTAGGAAAAACAGAGCCAACAGCCGCCTTGACCTTCATATTAATCCATTGCCTCATAAGGTGGCAATTTTGAGACTCCGTGATAGCATCCACGGGATAGCTGGCAGGAGCCGTCAAGACATGCTCCGACTGAAGCAGCTCGGTGGAAGCCACGCTACTTCTCCGTTGAGATGGCGGGGTAGCTTCGGGGGAAGCTTCGGCATTTCCTTTGCTGCGATTTGCTTCTCATTCCTCTATCACTTGTACCCTTGCTTGCAGCGCCTGCATTTGGGTCTGCTGCAATTTTTTCCTCCTCTCCTGGCATTTGTAACCGCCTGCGTCCGGAAACCCAACCTTCCACGGAATGGAGCCTGGCATGCCTCGTGTCCGTCCAGGGTGCTCAGGATTCCCGAGGGCCATTGTGAGCTTGTCGTTCTCTCTGTCTGGAACGAACGTCCCTTGCTGCGCTGCTTCGATATACTGCTAAAGCTTCTTGACTGGTATGTCCATTTGATCGTTCGTCCAAATGCACTTCCCTGATACAGGGTCCAAGGTTCCGCCAGCCCCGAAGAACCAAGTCCGGCAACGGTCTGGCCAGTTAATTATCTCTGGTTCGATCCCTTTATCAGCCAGATCATTCTCAGTCTTGGCCCACTTAGGCTGGGCTACGAGGTAGCCACCTGACCCCGTGCGATGGTGATGCTTCTTCTTTGCAACATTTTTCTTGTTTGTCGCCGACATCTTCTTACTCTTTTCTGATGTCTTGTGGGCCACAAATGCGGGCCAGCGATCTCTGATCTTCTCATATCTGCCCTTGAATTCTGGTGTCTCTTTATTTTCGACAAACTTATTCAACTCTTTCTTCCACCTCCTGAATAGTTCTGCCATCCTCTTAAGAGCAAAAGACTTGATTAATTGCTCTTTAACTGGCTTCTCCGGATCATCCTCTTGCGGTAGGGTGAAATTTGACTTCAGCTCAGTCCAAAGATCATTTTTCTGCATATCATTGACATAAGACACCTCAGGGACTTATGTAGCCGGCTTTAACCATTGCTGGATGCTGATCGGGATCTTGTCCCTAACCAAAACCCCGCACTGAGCAACAAATGCTCTCTTTGTCCGGAGGGGTTCAATTGGTTGGCCGTCGGGCACGATTGCTATGATCTCAAACTTAACTAATATATATACCTGGCCGGACTCGGTTCGGTCACCGGAGACGTCATCACGGCCTCCTTCTTGCACCGGCATTGGGTCACCGGAGCCGTCCTCACGGTCTCCTTCTTGCATCGGCATTAGGTCACCGGAGCCATCATAATCATAGCCAGCTGCTTCTAGACCATCGGTGTAGTTGAGAAACAACAAGCAGACGGCATCACTTCCTCATGCGATTATGTCCCCCAACAACTCTTCTTGTACTTCGTCTCGGGCGTGTCCATAGTTTCTACAAATATTTACAACATGGCAATTATTATTCAAACATGACAGATGGAAATATTAGTGGCAAATGTAGAACTAATATTAATTAGTGGCCTCGACGCTGCTTCTCTAGGGTTTGGGGTGGCCTCAACGCTGCTTCTCTAGGGTTTGGGGTGGCCTCGACAATGCTTCAAGGATAAAAAAAGAAGAGGAAGAAGAAAAAAAAGAGGAGAAGAAAGAATAGAGGAGTAAGAACTCCTCTGTTCTTTCTTCTCCTCTTTTTTTCTTCTTCTTCCTCTTTTTTTTATCGGGAACGAGGGTCGTCGAGGGTCACCGAGCGGTAGAGGAAACCCTAAATAGCAAGTATCGTGGGTGTGAGATACATGTGGCCGTCGGTGTCGGACACTACATCCACGTCCCACAAGTGACGTGGGCGTCGAAGCCCGCGTCACTTGTGGGACGTGGATGTAGTGTCCGACACCGACGGCCACATGTATCTCACACCCACGATACTTGCTATTTAGGGTTTCCTCTACCGCTCGGCGACCCTGACCCTCGACGACCCTCGTTCCCGATAAAATAAAGAGGAAGAAGAAGAAAAAAAAAGAGGAGAAGAAATCTTTCTTCTCCTCTTTTTTTCTTCTTCTTCCTATTTTTTTATCGGAAACGAGGGTTGTCGAGGGTCGCCGAACGGTAGAGGAAACCCTAAATAGCAAGTATCGTGGGTGTGAGATACATGTGGCCGTCGGTGTCGGACACTATATCCACGTCCCACAAGTGACGTGGGCGTCGAAGCCCGCGTCACTTGTGGGACATGGATGTACTGTCCGACACCGACGGTCACATGTATCTTACACCAACGACACTTGCTATTTAGGGTTTCCTCTACCGCTCGGCAACCCTCGACAACCCTCGTTCCCGATAAAAAGAAGAGGAAGAAGAAGAAAAAAAAGAGGAGAAGAAAGAATAGAGGAGAAGAACTTCTCTATTCTTTCTTCTCCTCTCCTGTATTCTTTCTTCTCCTCTTTTTTTCTTCTTCCTCTTTTTTAATCCTCTTCTTCCTCTCATGTTCGACGACCCTAGACCCCCTCTCGGCCCTCGACCCCTCGGCGACCGTCGACCCCCTCTCGACCCTCGACCCCTCGGCGACCCTCGTTCCCGATAAAAAAAGAGGAAGAAGAAAAAAAAGAGGAGAAGAACTCCTCTATTCTTTCTTCTCCTCTTTTTTTTCTTTTTCCTCTTCTTTTTTATCCTTTCCTTCCTCTCATGTTCGGCGACCCTCGACGACCCTCGTTTCTGATAAAAGAAGAGGAAGAAGAAAAAAAAGAGGAGAAGAAAGAATAGAGGAGACTTCTCCTCTATTCTTTCTTCTCCTCTTTTTTTTCTTCTTCCTCTTCTTTTTTTTATCCTTTTCTTCCTCTCATGTTCGACGACCCCCTCTCGACCGTCGACCCCCTCTCGACCCTCATATATAAAACATTTTCTTCCTTCTTCTTCCTTCTATTCCTTCTTCCTAAATATATAAAACTTTTTTTAAAATGAAACTAACCTAAAATGTACTAAATCAGAGAACATATATAGATAAAACTTTTCTAATAAAAAAATCTAACTTTTGCATATATGTATTTTTAAAACATCATTACAATTGAAAAAATACATACATATATACCTATATGAACATACATAAAAAAACATATATGAACATACATACAAAAACATATATCTAAAAGATACATACATACATATATATATGAAAATCTAAAAACATGTAAAAAAAACATGTATAATTAAAAAAATGCACGGCGGCGGCGGGGGCGGCAGATGCATGGTGCTCACAGAGGCGGCGACGCGTCGGGGCAGGGGACGGCCGGTGAGGGCGCGGGCGAGGGCGCATGCGACGGCGACGATGGGCGCGGGCGACGAGGGCGAGGGCGCGAGCGACGGCGACGACGGGCGCGGGCGACGTCCGGCGAGGGTGCGGGCGATGGCGACGACGGGCGCGGGCGACGGCGACGGCGGGGGCGGCGTGCGGCGTCGGGGCAGCCTGGCGGTGTCGAGGAGGTCGGCATCGTCGGGGGCAACTGGCGAGGGAAATCTGAAAATTTCACAAGTCCTGGTTATATACCAAAGGCTTGGTCTTTGGTCCCGGTTGGTGGCACCAACCGGGACTAAAGGGGGGCATTGGTCACGGTTTGTGCCACGAACCGTGACCAATGCCCCCTTTAGTCCCGGTTGCTAGCACCAACCGGGACCAAAGGCCTTGTGCTGCCCCGCGCCAAAACTTTAGTCCCACCTCGCTAGCTGAGAGAGCTCGAGAGTGGTTTATAAGCGCTATTGCGCCTTCCATCTCGAGCTCCTCTCAAATGCAGCCTTTCAGGCCTAACCCTGCGCTGTGTGCCTGTGGGCCTACTGGGCCTCCTGCGGGCCTGAATCCTGGCCCATGGTAGGGTTTCTAGTCGTATTCAGGCCGTGGGGGCCCAGTAGGTGGCACTTTTTTTTCCTTTGTTGCTTTATTTATTTTATTTTGTTTCTACTTACAAAAAAATACTTATTGTTGCTATTTTTTCCATTTTTTTGTTTTGTTTTCTGCATTATTTATTTTCTTTTGTTTTTTCTTTATATTTTAATTCTTTTTTGCTTTTAGTTTTAAAAAAAATTATGAACTTTCTGTTAGTGCCATTAGTTTTCAAATTTGAAAACATTTTTTTAGTTTTCTTTGTTGCTTTATTTATTTTATTTTGTTTCTACTTACAACAAAATACTTATTGTTGCTATTTTTTCCAGTTTTGTTTTGTTTTCTGCATTATTTATTTTCTTTTGTTTTTTTGCTTTATTTTTTTATTGTTTTTGCTTTTAGTTTTAGAAAAATTATAAACTTTCTGTTAGTGCCATTAGTTTTCAAATTTGAAAACACTTTTTTAGTTTTTTTTGTTTTTTTGTTGCTTTATTTATTTTATTTTGTTTCTATTTACAAAAAAAATACTTATTGTTGCTATTTTTTTGTTTTCCATATTTTTTGTTTTGTTTTCTACATTATTTTTTTTCTTTTGTTTTTTTGCTTTATTTTTTATTTCTTTTTGCTTTTAGGTCAGCAAAATTATAAACTTTCTGTTATTGCATTAGTTTTAGAAAAATTATAAACTTTCTATTAGTGCCATTAGTTTTCAAATTTGAATAGTTAAAATTTGAATTCTTTGAAATCTGTGTGAATCACAAGTTTGTGATTAACTTTAGTAAAAAATGAACATAGATGCACCTATAGAGAAAATTTGACCTAAATTCATAGTTTTCAAATGAACTCTGAAAAAGTTGGCATAGCATACTCGTGTGTTACAAAGTTGGCATGGTATCATCATAATAGTTGCGAGAGAAAGTCTTCACTTTTTCTTCGCTTGTGTCATTTGCTTATTGCACCGTAACCATGGATAATCTTCATCGTTTATCAGGATGCTTGGGTCAGCCTTGACATTGAAGGGAGGAATTTCATGAAACTTTTCATAATCTTCAGACATGTCTGTCTTGCCGTCCACTCCCAGGATGTCCCTTTTTCCTGAAAGAACTATGTGGCGCTTTGGCTCATCGTATGATGTATTCGCTTCCTTATCTTTTCTTTTTCTCGATTTGGTAGACATGTCCTTCACATAGATAACCTATGTCACATCATTGGCTAGGACGAACGGTTCATCAGTGTATCCAAGATTTTTCAGATCCACTGTTGTCATTCCATACTGTGGGTCTATCTGTACCCCGCCGCCTGACAGATTGACCCATTTGCACTTAAACAAAGGGACCTTAAAATCATGTCCGTAGTCAAATTCCCATATGTCCACTATGTAACCATAATATGTGTCCTTTCCGCTCTCGGTTGCTGCATCAAAGCGGACACCGCTGTTTTGGTTGGTGCTCTTTTGATCTTGGGCGATCGTGTAAAATGTATTCCCATTTATCTCGTATCCTTTGTAAGTCAATACAGTCAAAGATGGTCCCCTAGACAACAAGTACAACTCATCACAAACAGTGTTGTCACCTCTGAGACGTGTTTCCAACCAACTGCTGAAAGTCCTGATGTGTTCACATGTAATCCAGTCATCACACTGCTCCGGGTGTTTGGAGCGCAGACTATTCTTATGTTCATCGGCATACGGGGTCACCAAGGTAGAGTTCTGTAGAACTGTGTAGTGTGCTTGAGACCAATAATATCCGTCCCTGCATATTATTGAGTCACTTCCAAGAGTGCCTTTTCCAGTCAGTCTCCCCTCATACCGCGATTTAGGGAGACCTATCTTCTTAAGGCCAGGAATGAAGTCAACACAAAACCTGATAACATCCTCTGTTTGATGGCCTATGGAGATGCTTCCTTCTGGCCTAGCGCGGTTACGGACATATTTCTTTAGGACTCCCATGAACCTCTCAAAGGGGAACATAATGTGTAGAAATACGGGCCCGAGGGTGACAATCTCATCGACTAGATGAACTAGGACGTGCGTCATGATATTGAAGAAGGATGGTGGGAACACCAACTCGAAACTGACAAGACATTGCGCCACATCACTCCTTAGCCTTGGTACGATTTCTGGATCGATCACCTTCTTAGAGATTGCATTGAGGAATGCACATAGCTTCACAATGGCTAATCGGACGTTTTCCGGTAGAAGCCCCCTCAATGCAACCGGAAGCAGTTGCGTCATAATCACGTGGCAGTCATGAGAGTTTAGGTTCTGAAACTTTTTCTCTGGCATATTTATTATTCCCTTTATATTCGACGAGAAGCCAGTCGTGACCTTCATACTGAGCAGGCATTCAAAGAAGATTCCTTTCTCTTCTTTCGTAAGAGCGTAGCTGTCAGGACCTTTATACTGCTTCGGAGGCATGCCGTCTTTTTCGTGCAAACGTTGCAGGTCCTCCCGTGCCTCAGGTGTATCTTTTGTCTTCCCATACACTCCCAAGAAGCCTAGCAGGTTCACGCAAAGGTTCTTCATCACGTGCATCACGTCGATTGAAGAGCGGACCTCTAGGTCTTTCCAGTAGGGTAGGTCCCAAAATATAGATTTCTTCTTCCACATGGGTGCGTGTCCCTCAGCGTTATTCGGAACAGCTAGTCCACCGGGACCCTTTCCAAAGATTACGTGTAAATCATTGACCATAGCAAGTACGTGATCACCGGTACGCATGGCGGGCTTCTTCCGGTGACCTGCCTTGCCTTTGAAATGCTTGCCTTTCTTTCGACATTGATGGTTGGTCGGAAGAAATCGACGATGGCCCAGGTACACATTCTTCGTGCGTTTGTCCAGGTATATACTTTTAGTGTCATCTAAACAGTGCGTGCATGCATGGTATCGTTGATGGTCACGAACAACAACGCCTTTAGGTTCAATTCCTCCTGTCTGTGCTCATCCCACGTACGTACACCGTTCCCATTCCACAGCTGTAAAAGTTCTTCAACTAATGGCCTTAGGTACACATCAATGTCCTTGCCGGGTTGCTTAGGGCCTTGGATAAGAACTGGCATCATAATGAACTTCCGCTTCATGCACATCCAAGGAGGAAGGTTATACATACATAGAGTCACGGGCCAGGTGCTGTGCTTGCTGCTCTGCTCCCCGAAAGGATTAATGCCATCCGCGCTTAAAGCAAACCATACATTCCTTGGGTCCTTTGCAAACTCATCCCAGTACTTTCTCTCGATTTTTCTCCACTGCGACCCGTCAGCGGGTGCTCTCAACTTCCCATCTTTCTTTCAGTTCTCACTGTGCCATCACATCAACTTGGCATGCTCTTTGTTTCTGAACAGACGTTTCAACCGTGGTATTATAGGAGCATAACACATCACCTTCGCAGGAACCCTCTTCCTGGGGGGCTCGCCGTCAACATCACCAGGGTCATCTCGTCTGATCTTATACCGCAATGCACCGCATACCGGGCATGCGTTCAGATCCTTGTATGCACCGCGGTAGAGGATGTAGTCATTAGGGCATGCATGTATCTTCTCCACCTCCAATCCTAGAGGGCATACGACCTTCTTTGCTGCATATGTACTGTCGGGCAATTCGTTATCCTTTGGAAGCTTCTTCTTCAATATTTTCAGTAGCTTCTCAAATCCTTTGTCAGCCACAGCATTCTCGGCCTTCCACTGCAGCAATTTCAGTACGGTACGGAGCTTTGTGTTGCCATCTTCGCAATTGGTGCACAACCCTTTTTTGTGATCCTCTAACATGCGATCGAACTTCAGCTTCTCCTTTTGACTTTCGCATTGCGTCCTTGCATCGACAATGACCCGGCGGAGATCATCATCATCGGGCACATCGTCTGGTTCCTGTTGATCTTCAGCAGCTTCACCCGTTGCAGCATCATTGGGCACATCGTCTGGTTCCTCTTAATCTTCACCAGCTCCCCCCATTGCAGCATCACCGTATTCAGGGGGCACATAGTTGTCATCGTACTCTTCTTCTTCGCCGTCTTCCATCATAACCCTTATTTCTCCGTGCCTCATCCAAACATTATAGTGTGGTATGAAACCCTTGTAAAGCAGGTGGGAGTGAAGGATTTTCCGGTTAGAGTAAGACCTCGTATTCCCACATTCAGTGCATGGACAACATATAAAACCATTCTGCTTGTTTGCCTCAGCCGCATCGAGAAACTCATGCACGCCCTTAATGTACTCGGAGGTGTGTCTGTCACCGTACATCCATTGCCGGTTCATCTACGTGCATTATATATAATTAAGTGTCCAAATTAATAGAAGTTCATCATCACATTAAAACCAAAGTGCATACATAGTTCTCATCTAACAACATATAGCTCTCCAGAGCATCTAATTAATTAAACCATACATTGAAACTATGTAAAACATTTCAATGTGAAAACAAATGCGATCAAAATTGCAACCAAGGTAACAATTGATCCAACGGCATAATGATACCAAGCCTCGGTATGAATGACATATTTTCTAATCTTTCTAATCTTCAAGCGCATTGCATCCATCTTGATCTTGTGATCATCGACGACATCCGCAACATGCAACTCTAATATCATCTTATACTCCTCAATTTTTTTTATTTTTTCCTTCAACAAATTGTTTTCTTCTTCAACTAAATTTAACCTCTCGACAACAGGGTCGGTTGGCATTTCCGATTCACATACATCCTACATAAATAAAATCTATGTCACGTTGGTTGGCATAATTTTGATAAACAGTAAATGAACCAATAGTTATAAAGATAATATATATACCACATCCGAATCATAGACAGGACGAGGGCCGACGGGGGCGGATACCAAAACCATCGCACTATATAAGATGCAATAATAAAAGTAAGAAAATAATACAAGTATCTATGTAAACATACAAGTAAGAATATTTTTCCTTTCAGAAAGAAGATAAGAACAAGAGGCTCACCACGGTGGTGCTGGCGATGAGCTCGGCGCGGGTGATCGACGGCGGTGAAGACGGGGACGGGGCGTGACAGAACGCTAAATCTAGACAAATATTGAGGAAAATGGAGCTTGGAGGTCGAGCTTGGAGTGGAGAAAGCTTAAGTAGTGTGGCTCGGGCATTCCATCGAACACCTTGTATGCATAGGAGGTGAGCTAGAGCACCACCAAGCCCTCTCCCCCTCGGCCAGAAAAAACAGAGCAGTGTGCTATGCTCTTACGCGAGGGGGTATATATAGGCACCTCATTGGTCCCGGTTGGTGGCATGAACTGGGACTAAAGGGGAGCCTTTGGTCCCGGTTCAAGCCAGCAACCGGGACCAATGGTGGTGGGCCAGGAGCGAGGCCCATTGGTCCCAGTTCGTCCCATCAACCGGGACCAAAAGGTCCAGATGAACCGGGACCAATGGCCCACGTGGCCCGGCCAGCCCCCTGGACTCACGAACTGGGACTAATGGGCTGACCCGGCCTGGACCAAAGCCCTGTTTTCTACTAGTGATATTTCAGGTGCCTGGGGGCCCGAACGGTTGGAGATGCTCTTAACCATGCACAGGATGCCCCGTGCATGGTAGAACATTATTTCTCTTGCTAGCAATGCTAGTTGATGTCACGGCTATAAATCAACCGAGGTCAAAGTCAACCAAAAGCAAAAAATGACATGATATATAGTAGTAGTTAGAATGAATGTGCTGTATGAATTGCCTAAAACTTTTAAGGGCGTGTTTAGTTGAGTAACCAAGCAGTGTGGAATGACATATGATTCCATTCAACCGAAATGGAACGGTTCCATTTCTGTGTTTGGTAGAGGCGCTTGAGGAATAGAATGGTTTCAACTTGGTGTTTAGTTGAGGAGATGGAATGGGATGGATCTGATGCTAGACAGGGCCGGCCCTGGGGAGGAGCAGGGGGCAGCCGCCCCGGGCCCCCAAAATCGAGGGGGCCCCTCCCAGGGTACGCAGGTTTGTGATAGGCCATAGCAGCAGTACGTACGTTTTCCTACACATGTTTTGCTGTTGCCTTTTTTTATGGAGAAACTTTTGCTGTTTCCTTGGATCAGACATCAGGCCTCGTAGAGCAGCGGGATATACTGGGCCTGGCCCTGCACACGGACGACCTGATGATCGTTCCCTAAAACCCTCCCAGCGTAGAACGCCGTCTATTCCCCAATCGCCGCAAAGCCATCGCCGACAGATCCCAAAGGGCAGCGACGGAGGAGGAGCACGCCCTACCAGTAGGCTTGCCTTCAGGTTCTAGTAAGGATCGTCTGGCATCCTTTTGATCGAATCGTGTAGGGTTATATGGATTTTGAGATTTATACTTTTCCTTACCCCCGGCTGAAAAACCTGTAGTCACTATGAGGATCTTCGCTTTGCATCCGAAAAATAGGAGCCATGGTACTGTTGTTTGATTATGAAAATTAGGAGCATGGGATGAGTCTATTGAAGTGGGATTAACCACTAAGTTGTGTCGAACTCGTTTGCTTAACTGGATAATCAATTCTTTCGTTTTGTTGCGATGCTGCAAAGGCATTATCTGAAAGGCATTCATATGATTCTTTTCCATAGAAAAAATTATCTTAGATCTTGAGGATCAAAGTGGTCATGATGTTTTTGGATCTGCATGCAAGTAATATAGTGAATTTATTGAATTTCCTATTCAATGATTTTCTCATATAGTTAATGGAATTTGACTCACGGGCCTCATTATATGTACCAGATGGTTTTAATTCTTCATCAAAAAGCAAAAAAAAAATATCAAGAAAAACATGAATAAGGAGGCACAGGATGCGTTGAAGCTTGCTAAGGTATGCATTGCTGCCTTATTTGATTGTTTTTGTCATACTGTAAGAAGCATATGCATCCTTAAGATAGGTATATACATATTCACGTAAACCGATGTAAATGTCCCAAGTGAGATTCATAGTAAGGGCCCCATGTTCCAGCTCTGCCCCGGGCCCCCTAAGTCTCCGGACCAGCCCTGATGCTAGATAGAAATTGTGATGTTTCATGTAGGATATATATAAATTTTCACATTAACTCGATTGCATTTTCAGTTGTAATATTTACAATTTTAGTCGTATTTCATTGGTATTCAACACTTCCTTTTTTAAGTTCTATCTACGGAAGAGCAGCAAACTAATCAGCCAAGTACGAAACAATGAGAGCGTTGCATACATCCTGATCTGGCCGGGAAATGTGTGGCCATCAAATCCAACCGAGCTTCCCGCCAAATCATCGCCACCACCCACAAGCTGTCCCAATTTCAGCCGCCATTGCACTGCTCTGCTTCTGCTTGTCGCTGACCTGTTGTTGCTGCTACGCTGCTCAAGATCCCATCCCTGGTAGAACGAGAAGTCGCTGCTTGCCACCGCAGCCTCATGCTCTTGGTTGTTGCAGCCACAATGCGCAAGATTGATCCCATCCGTCGCCGAGAAGTGCTTCGTCCGTAGCGCTGCTTGCCCCGCACCGCACATCCTCTCGCAGCTAGTCCGTCACCAGTAGGGCCGTCTTCAGAAATTTAAGGCCCCGGTGCAGAAAATAAATTATGCTACAGTTCACCTATTAATTCATTGGTATATAAACAATGTTTTGGAACCAAAAGCCCACTAACAAATTTCGACAATCTCCCACAAAGTCTCATTAGCACATCTCATCATTTGATTCCAAAACATTGTTTACATACCGATGCTTAGTGGAGATTGTGAAGTTGAACTTTCACTTAGAGATTTATACTGCACTAAATCACAACTTGAATAGTGGACTATGCCTTAAACTACAAGTTTTCTGCAAGACTAGTTTCACACAAATTCTTGACCGATACTGGGCTACCGCAAGGCTTCCCCGCGGATGAAGCATATACGTCGTACTCCAGGGCATTTTCATGAATTTATTAGAGAACACCCAATTCTCACAGACTGCGATGTTAACAGTCAAATTCATATATGTGTGTCTCAGAAGATGTTCTGCAGGACAACATCTCTGCTTACCCGAATAAGCCACTTGAAACACATTAAGATAAGTATCAACCTGCCATGCAGATCAGGAGAGTATTGTATCTTCACGGAATGGGATAGTTAATATAGGGATACTCTCCTCCCAACTAACCAACAACTTGTCTCTCACTTCTACTTCACGGGATCTCCGATTACATAGAGTGGGTTACCACTATGGACAACTCATGCGGTGGGTCTCAGACCTATCTCCATCGATGCATTATCTATCACATTACGTGATAGAACCTTTGTGAAGGGATCTGCCAAATTTTTTGACGTTTGGATATAATCCAACGTAATAACTCCGGAGTTCCTCGATTTTCTGATAGATTTTAGTCTCCTCTTCACATTCCTCGAGGACTTCATATTGTCCTTAGAACTATTTATCTTGACGATTACAGTTTGATTATCACAGTTCATCAAGATAGGGGTATTTGTTTTTCAACCATAGGTAAGTCCATCAAGAGTTCACGAAGCCACTCTGCTTCAACAGTGGCAGTGTCTAATGTTGTGAGTTCTGCTTCCATAGTTGACCTCGTTAAGATGGTCTGCTTGCAAGACTTCCAGGAAACAGCGCCACCACCAAGTGTAAAAACACAACCACTTGTGGCCTTAATCTCATCAGCATTAGATATCCAGTTTGAGTCAGTATAACCCTCCAGTACCCTTGGATACCCGGTGTAGTGAATCCCATAGCTCGCGGTGCCTTTCAAATAGCGCACAACTCTCTCAAGCGCATACCAATGTTCATCTCCTGGTTTTGACACAAACCGACTTAGCTTGCTCACAGCAAAAGAGATGTTAGGCCTCGTGGCACTCGCCAAATACATAAGCGAGCCAATAATCTGATAATACCTCAGTTGATCTCTAGCAATTCGTCGATTCTTTCAAAGCAACACACTAGCATCATATGGAGTTGGAGAAGGCATGCAGTCGCTATACCCAAAACAACTCAACACCTTTTTCACATAGTGAGACTGAAGCAGTGTGATCTCACCATTCTCATCTCTCAACAGCTTGATATTTAAGATAACATCAGCTACTCCTAGATCCTTCATCTCAAAACTGCGAGATAAGAAATCCTTAACCTCCTTGATTAAATCAAGTTTGGTTCCAAAGATCAATATGTCGTCGACATACAGACAAAGAATAACTCCTTCGCCCCCACCATGGCGATAGTAAACACACTTGTCACCATCATTTACTACAAAGCCGGCAGCAGTTAATGTTCTTTCGAACTTCTCATGCCACTCCTTAGGAGCTTGTTTAAGGCCATATAAAGACTTCAATAATGTGCACACCTTTCCTTCCTGACCAGATACTACAAAACCATCTGACTGATCCATGTAAATTTCCTCCTTCAACTCTCCATTGAGGAAAGCCATCTTAACGTCCATTTGATGAACGAGAAGACCATGTAAGGCAGCCAGTGATAGTAGCACCCAAATTGTGGTCAGTCTAGCCACGGGTGAGTAAGTATCAAAGAAGTCGTCACCTTCTTTCTGGGTATAACCCTTAGCCACAAGCCGTGGCTTGTACTTTTCGATCGTACCATTAGGTCTAAGCTTCTTCTTGAACACCCACTTATATCCTACAGGTTTGCACCCATAAGGACGGTCAGTGATCTCCCAGGTTCCATGAGCTAAGATGGAATCCATCTCAGTACAAACAGCTTCCTTCTAGTAGTCAGCATCAGGAGATGCATAGGCTTCTGAAATAGTCCTGGGTGTGTCATCCACAAGGTACACAATGAAATCATCACCAAAGGACTTTGCAGGCCTCTATCTCTTACTCCTCACAGGAGTTCCGTTGTCACCCTCAATAGGATTCTCAACGTGTTCCATCGCAATGGTGGGTTCAGGAATTATAGCGAATTCCTCACTAGATGGAGTAGGTATCTCCTGGTTTGATGAACTTGACATATCCTTCATAGGAAATATGTCCTCAAAGAAAGTCGCATCATTCGACTCCATAATTGTACCAACATGCATGTCGGATACCTCAGATTTTATTATCAAAAATCTATAGCCAACGCTATGAAAAGCATAGCCCAGAAGAACAAAATCCACGGTTTTTGGTTCAAGCTTGCGCTTCTTGGGAATTGGTATATTGACTTTCGCCAAACAACCACAAGTACGTAGGTAAGAGAGTTTCAATCTTTTCCTTTCCCATTCCTCAAATGGAGTCATGGTCTTATGCTTTGTGGGAACACGGTTTAGGACATGACACGCACTCATTAGCGCCCCCACCATTCCTTGGAGAGACCCAAAGTGTCTAACATGGTGTTAACCATATCAGTTAGAGTTTGGTTCTTTCTTTCGGATACCCCATTTGACTGGGGTGAGTAGGGAGGCATCCTCTCATGGATTATACCATGTTCCGCACAAAACAAATCAAATTCATTGGAAAAATACTCTCCACCACGATCAGACCTAAGCCGTTTAATTTTTCGATCAAGTTGGTTATTTGCTTCAGCTTTTTAGTTTTTGAAGAAAGTTAAAGCCTCATCTTTTGATTTCAGATGATACACGTAACAATATCTACTGGAGTCATCAATAAACGTCATGAAGTATCTCTTTCCACATTTTGTCAACACGCCATTCATCCCACAAAGATCAGAATGTATGAGCTCTAGTGGCGCCAAGTTTCTTGCCTTTGCAGTCTTATGGGACTTGCGAGGTTTCTTAGCTTGCACACATACTTGTCACTTGGAGCCTTTGATAGTAGAGATTTTCAGAATTAAATTCATATTGGCTAGCCGCATCATGCAACCAAAGTTAATGTGACAAAGTCGTGAATGCCAAATATCAGAATCATTATTGTGGCAAACATTATTAATAACTTTAGTGCAAATATCTAACAAAGACAGGCGGAGCAAGCCTCTCTCTCATAGCCTTTTCCAACAAATTGTCCATACTTAGAAATTACAAATTTATTGGATTCGAAAACCAACTTAAAACCATCTCGACATAAACGGGAATCCCTAACGAGATTTTTGTTGATGGATGACACATGATGAACGTTCTTCAGACGCATGGTCTTCCCCTAAGTAAACTTCAGATCGACCGTACCAACACCTCGAATGATGGCATGTGACCCGTTCCCCATCAGCACGGGAGAAGTCCCTGTGACCTGGTAAGAAGAAAACATGGAGGCATCAGCACAAACATGTACATTGGCACTGGTGTCAATTAACCAATCAAGAGATTGAAATACTAAAAGGATGGTAGGAAGATTGTTGTACCTAGAATCCTTCATATCAGTATCACCGATGACAACATTAGCGGACTTGTCGCTCTTCTCATGTTCGCGCTCCTCAAAGAGGTTAGGACACTTCGGAGCCCAGTGATTAGGATCACTGCAGACATGACAAAGTCCCTTCCCCTTCTTATGAGAATTCTTCTTGAAGTTGGTATAATGCGATGGCTTGTTCTTTGTATCAAACTTGCCGTTGCCCTGAGTTTTGTTCTTGTTGTTTTTGAACTTATTGGGCTGGAAGTTCTTCTTCTGTACCATGTGGGCACTAGAAGCTCCCTCAGCAACTCGAGCACGTGTGTCATTTGCTCTCGCCTTCTCTTCAACATCAAGAGTACCAATGAGATCCGCAACGGAAAACTCCCGTCTCTTGTGTTTCAGGGAAGTAGCAAAATTGTTCCACGAAGGTGGAAGCTTGGCAATGATGCCTCCGGCAATAAATTTGTCAGGCAACACACACTTGAAGTACTCAAGTTCTTTTGTGAGCGATTGTATCTCATGAGCTTGTTGTACAACAGAGCGCTGATCAGTCATCTTGTAGTCATAGAATTGCTCCATGACATACAACTCGCTGCCGGTGTCCGAGGCACCAAACTTGGCCTCGAGCGCAGCCCAAATGTCCTTGCCGTTTTCAAATGACATATACGAATCCACAATGGAATCATCCAGAACACACAAAAGAGCGCCTTTAAAGAGAGTATCGATCTTCTCAAAAGCTTCCAGTTGTGCTGGATTAAGATCGCCCTCGGGCTTCCCCTTGGTGGCGTCATAGCAGCCCATGGTCTGAAATCAGTAGACTGCTCTCGTGTGCCACCTCTTATATTGCGCCCCCTTAAAGGCAGGCGGTTTCAGATGCGCAGCAAAACCACCCGGAGTAAAATGCCTATAATCAGGTTTTTGGATTGTTGGAAATATGAGCAAATTACTACGAGAATTAATCCGAATAAAAAGAAGATAGATCATGACTACAGTAGCAGAGATTAAACTAATCATGCGAACTAGCATAGCAGATGAACAGATCACATCTAGGGCACATACTAGAAACATGAATTCTACCACGATCTCGAACAGGAAGGATAGAATCACATACGGTGCAGCGGGAGCAGCACCGCCGGCGTTGTCGCCCATGTCGTCGAGGATTAGGTTGTCGAGGTCGGGGAAGAAGTTGTTGTTCATGAAGTCGTCGCTGCCAGCAGTCGCGCGAGTGTGCTCCCCAAAAACCTGATCGCCCCTCTCCCATACAGGATCATGAGAGGCGGGGTTCCGGAGGCCTGCCATCCCTTCTCCCGGTGCACGCCGAAAGGAGGGATGGAGAAGACTTGCTTGGCGGTGCAATGATCTGGAACGGTGGTGAGAAACCATACGAAGCGGCGGCGGCTAGGGTAGACGTCTGCCTGACTATATAGTGTGGGCCGGGTAGGTCGTGGGAGTAAACCCCACGTCCGAGTCGTCGCAATCCAAAAGAATCGGAAACGGTTCAGTAATTAACGCGTCTGTTAATTATTAATTAATGACTCAATAATTTTTACCGAGCAGCAAAAATATAGACAACATGCATAGCTCTGTCCTCGGCGGCGCGGCGCAGCGAGCGGGAAGGAGGAGCGCGCGTGTAGGTCTCCTCTTCTCATGCTCACACAAGTGGTAGAAGAGCTCACCTTATAAAGAGGTGAAACTCTCTCTCAACTTTCAGGGCGGGACTAAACTTTAGTCTCACTCACTCCACTCACATGTGTGCATGGATGGGCCAAGCGAATTTCAGAATTTTAGTTGGGCTTTGGGCCAAAAGCCCACTAGCAAATTCCAACATCCACATCACATATCTATCCATCTATTTCCATTCTTATATCTAGGCCGATATGCACTGCATTCTTATGTTGAGATTGTTGATAAAGAAAGGTGAGGATAATACATTAGGTGATCATTTGTATAGAACGGAAAATATATCTGACAATTATATACCTATCAATGATAATTTTCATGATGAACAACTAGTTGTTATCACAATTGCTAAACCTTGATTTGTTAATTATGCTAATTACATTATTGCAAAATACATTCCACACACTTTCACCTATCAACAAAAATAACTATGACTTAAGATATTACTTTTGGAATGATCATCATCTTTATAAAAAATAAATAGACAGTAGTATTATTAGTCATTGCCTACATGAAAATGAGCAAGAATAAATTTTAGGGGTGTGTAATCTTAGATGATCCTCATCTTCTGACCTCATTGATTTGCATCAACTATAATAAAACATGAATGTGTGTATCATAATGATGCGGAGGCCGGTGGTTTAACCACCTTTTTCAAAAAGAGAAAGAACCATCAGAAAGTCAGACAGGTAGAACATGACTGACCACACACAAGCTAGGAGGCAGATGGTGGCGTCGTTCATGCAGCCGAATAAACTGTTCAGCTTTATTTTATACACATGGCATAGGTTCTAGCGAAGGTCGACGATTATAGAACACGACGCACGTGTGAGGCGAAGCAGGAATCAAAGGACAGTGTATATGCATCCTTATTTAATCTATTATGAGAGCATTTCCAACAGGCGCTGGAAATAAGCCGCGCGCCGGAAAAAACCGCATTATTGCGCACGCGGGGACGAAACGAGCGCTTCAGCAAACGCGCAATAATTGCGTGCGGTAAAATTGGTTCAGCGCGCGGAGGAAAACGGCATCGAGCGCGGTGTATTTGTTGTGCCCATTTCCCGCGTCCTGGATAGTGATGATTTGCATGTGACTTCACCAACCGCCAGATCTAAGACCTCCAGACGCTGGCGCTGCCGCCCACACCTTCCCCATTCGCTCCGATGACCCGTTGGTGCTTCCCCCGCCTATCCCCGCGCGTCGCCACTGCTTCCTCCACCTCCTCCCCTCGCCGCCGCCCCTCGAGCATACCAATCCTCCGATGAACAGCGCCCGGCGGCCGTTTGCAGCTCGGCGCCCACAAGGTGTTTGACAAAATGCTTGCGAGGTATGTATTGCTTCAACTTTATATTTTGTAGATGGATTTGGTGCATATTGTTTGTAGTTTTAATAAACTAGCTTAAATACAATATTGTAGATGAGTTCGTCCTACGCTTCTTCCGACGAAGAATTTGATATTCAAGAGGAGGACCTCGCAAATGATCCTAGCTATGCACGTCAATAAAAAGCCGAAGCACGGTGGTTCAGTTATGGGTCGTCGGAAATTGTGGAGGGATAAGATCGATGCCCACAACAGTTTGATGTGTTACTATTTTGTAGAGAATCCCATATACCCCGAGTCCTACTTTCGGCGCCATTTTAGGATGAACATCGAGTTGTTCAAACGCATTGTGGAGAAACTGGCGAGCCATGATTGTTTTTTCAGCAAAGGAGGAATGCCGCCAGAGAACTCGGGCATAGCACCTTTCCAAAGGTGACCGCTGTCGTGGGTGTAAACCTGACAATAGAATATGGGGTATGAATGGAGAGGCAAGATCCTAGCTACGGTGAGATTATGCACGCAAGATTTACAAGTTCAGGCCCTTCGCGGAGGAAGTAACGGCCCTGCGTCTTGGTGCCCAGAGGCTTGGTCGATTGGATTATGCATGAAGTTACAAGGGGTGCGAACCCTTGTGCCAGAGGAGGGGGTGGCTTATATAGAGTGAGCCAGGCCCCTCCGGCCCTCGGCTACACAGGGTTCAATGTAAGTTAAGACAGGGGCGTTACTGGTAACGCTAGCACTAAAGACATATAAATGATCATTAAGACTACGAGTGAATACATGACCGTTGCCAATCATAGTGTCTTTAGATCTTCTATACTCCGAGTGGTTTCTGATGTGGTCGAGTGATTACATCCTGGTCGACTAGAATTGGGTTATCCATGGTCGAGTGAGTTGTATCTTGAGGCGATTTCAGTCGGTAGTATCTTACTATCCTTTGAGTGTCTTTGACTATACGGCAGTGTCCTTGGAAGGGGTGCTTAGATTAGGTCTATTTCCCTACCCTAGGTACATGTCATCGTCATTAGCTCCCCAATGGTTCTGGGTCCGAGTGGAGATGGAGTTGAAGATGGTTCCGACCCAATTTTCGTGCTGCAGAAGCATTTTACTTGGGTTGGAGAACCATGAAACAACTTCGACTTCATGCTCAGTTGCCTTGAGCCATTCAGAGGTTGTCGAGCGAATTTTGCTGATAAGCTTCGACTGCTTGATACTGCATAAAATCCCCGGTATGATTGACTGTTCTGTCGTTTCAAGATCTCGCGGGATTCAAAATTTGGAGAAGCGCGTGGGGCGAAGAGGGCCGTGGTAATCGGAGCGGATTAGGCAGGGGCGCCTCGATCCCCGCACCACCTTTTTCGCCATGTATTGCGTGCGCAACTGTTGCGGGATTTTGACAGGATCGCCTGGGCCCACCAGTCAGTCACTCGGGGCACAGGGCCATATAAGGCGTTGGGGCCGGGCTCTTTGCACAAAGCGTCCCATTTTCCCCATTCTTCCTCTGCTTCTTTCTTCACTGCGTCTGCCTCCTCCCTCGACGCCGCCGCCCCGTTCGAGCGCAACTCGCAGTAATGGCGAAGGACAAGACGGCGGCTCTGGAGCATGCGAAGAAGGCGTCAGCAAAGGCAAAGGGCAAGAAGACGAGCCGGGCAGGATTGTCATCGAGATCCGCCTACCGCCCGGCTGGATTCAGGGCGACTGAATTCGCTCCATGATCCAGCAGGAGGATCTGGAGGAGGGGGGATTGATTCCCCACGGCTCCTGGCATCTTTCGGAGGACAAAACCGAGCCGCGGCCGCAAGAGGGTGAGTGTGTCCTTCTCGCCACCCACATCGACCCCGGTTTCTCTTTGCCCCCACATCCATTCTTCCGGGGTTTTCTGAATTTCTTTGGCACCCAGCTTCATCACTTTTCTCCCAACACCATCACATACCTTGCTGCATTCGTGTCCATGTGCGAAAACTTTCAGGGGTGTCGACCGCACTGGGTATCTTCAAGCACATTTTCACTTGTCGTTCTCAGTCTGTAAAGAAGGACAATCTGAGTGATGAGAGGACGCATGTGATCTAGATGTGTGGAGGTTTAGGAATCCAGATGAGGGGTAAAAGCACTTTCCCAGCTATGATTCTTCCCGAGTCAGTTAGAGGTTGGCAGTCGACCTAGTGCTATTGCAAGGACCAGCCAACTCATGGCCAGTCGACCAGGCTTCCCCCCTTTTCCATGGATCGATTCGAGAAACCTTCCTCTTTGAAAGTGACTCCAGCTGAGAAAGTGGAGGTGAATATGTTGGTTGAACGAGTAGTCAAACTTGTCCGTGATGGTGTGACTGGCATGGACTTGCTAGAGGAATTCCTCAGTTGTCGTATTCAGCCACTCCAAGCCCGTGACCATTCGATGTGGATGTACTCGGGTGTTGAAGACAGCACTCGGATCCATCCAGAAGAAGTTGATGAGGAGACGGTGGCGCAGTGGTTGCAGGGCATCACTGGTAATAAGGACAACCCAGGGGGTCTAGGAGGGTCCCTCCATTCGACCAAAACAATGAGCTAGATAAGGTTCAACTGTTTCCTCCCGGATGTCTTTTCATTCTGACGTGTAATTACCTTTGAAACCGACTGACATCCAGTCGACTCTATGTCTTGCAGATATATACCGAGATGTATTCGATGCCCAACGAGGAGCAGGAACCGGAGGGAGAGGCGAGCAGGGGTGACAGCGGCGACTGGCATTCTGAGGGAGGGGAAGACGATGAAAGTGACGACTCAAGCGGCAGTGAAGAAGTCGACTCCCCTCCTCGCACCGAAAGGCGATCCAAGCGCACCCATGATCCAGCAAGTATCCGCGGTAAAGCGACTGCGCAGAATGGACAGACTTCAAAGCGCACTCGGACGTCTTCTCCTGTGCCGACTGAGAAGGCTCCGAAACAGCCCAAGGTCGCGCCGCCAAAACCTCGGAAGGTCCTGCCTAAGATCAAAGTGGTTGTCCCCATTGCTTCCAGGTAATCTTCGAATTTGACTTCTTGGTTTGGCATGACTTGATGTTTGGTTGACTCACCTTGGAAGGCCTGACCGAGTGATTTTTGAAACTTGCAGTGCCGGTACTTCAGCGACTTCCATTTACCGTGACAATGATGATGAGGAAATGGAGGATGTTGTCACTTCTAAAGCCAGCAAGACTCTTAACCTCTTGCCTTCATTCTGCCAAATATGCTTTTTTTCATGGTCAACTGAACTGTGGTCGAATCCTTTGTAGCTTCGTAGAATGTTATTGAACTTCCTGATGATGATGAATATGTGCCCCAGAAGCCCACGGGGAGGAGGGGCCAGTGTTCAGGCAAGAAGATACCTCAGACGACACTAGTGCCAGAGCCAGTGATCCAACAGTCCGAAGACCTCAATCGGGCCTCCGTTACTTTTGCTGATCCCGTGTCGACTAAACGTCCTTCGGCGTCAATTGACCGCCCTTCTCCTTCACTTTTCACTACCTATCATGTCCCAGAGGACCAGATGAGCGCTGCCAAGGAAGCCATACGCCAGGCAGGCCTCATGAAGGAGCAAATGAAGATAGTGCGCGAGGCTGGCCAAGCGGCTTATGATGCCAGTGCAGCTCTCCAGACCAATGTCTAGGTTTGATGATTTCCAGCTGACCTTTACCTTTGATACTTGCTCTTGTTAGGATATGATATCTGAAAACCATCTGCACACCCACTGGGTGTTTGACTTTTGCTGACTGTTCGATTGCATATCTACAAAACTTCCACTCGACTTAGACAAATCGTGTCGAATGAAATCCGGACCAGTGGGGGCACGCCAAGTGCACCCACTGGGTGTAGTCCCCGAGACCACGGTCGACTGCGGGCAGTCGGCTGTGGTCTGAGAATGATTGTAGTGGTGTTGTTTTTTTGAACGGATGGACCGAGTCTGGTACTCAGCTAAACCAGTGGGGGCACGCCAAGTGCACCCACTGGGTGTAGTCCCCGAGACTACTGTTGAATGTTTGATTCTGCAGTAGACTTAGAACTCTTTTGATTGATATGTCTTGTATTTGCAATTCATCACTCGGAAGCGACTATCTTTCACTCCAGTCGACTGATATGTCTCGTTGGCTGACCTCAGTGATCCTGTGGGATCATATCTTAGTTTGCTGAAATCGAGAAGAAACAGATCCAACTCAACCTTGATCTAGAATTGGCCAAAGAGAATTTGAAGAAAGCACAAGATGAAACTGCTGGTATGGCAGGTAACGAATTTGCCGACTTTGGTATTAGATTGCCTTCCTGTGACATCTTTCCTTTCTCCTTTATGAACCGAGTGTTCGTTGTTTCTTTAGAGAAAATGGAGCAAGCACTGGCACAGAAAGATCTTGATCTTGCAGCAGCGCAGCAGGAGGCGCAAGAAAAAACAACACTTGCCGACACGAAGCTGGCTTCAGTCAGGAAGTTAGAAGGAGAAAACGCCAAGCTGAAGACTGCTCTTGATGAGGCCAACAAGGAAGTGGCATGTCTGAAGAAGGATAAGGGAGCTCTAAATGACAAGACCGAAGGTCACTCTCTGAAGAGAGACGAGCTGGAGCCATATCTGGGATACCTTGCCAAAAAGTTTTTCCTGATGCTTGAAGGTACCCTTTTTTTTATCCGACTGATTTGTTCCCGTTGACTCTCCATACTACTGTCGACTCATCATTTCTCCGCATGTGCAGAATTTTGCCAAAACTTCGAAGAAGAAACTGGGAAGATCGAGAGGAGCTTGGATCCCATCAACTCCCCTGTCAAAGAAGAAGCTGCCATGAATGTGCTCTGACTGGAATCTCGCCTTACTAGCGCCATGGATTACATAGTCCAACTGAAGGTGGCGGTGTCACTGATCGACATTGCGCTCTGGCCAAGGGTGACATTTCAGAATGACCTCGAGTCCCTGATGACTCGACTTAATGAGATCCCTGGTCGAGTGCAGGAATGGAAGAAATCGGCTGCTCGATGTGGTGCCGATGTGGCTCTGTCTCTTGTTCGTGTCCACTTCAAAGAGGCCAAGGAAGAGAAGCTTGCAACCCTCAAGGTGGCAAATACAAAGAAGCATGACTTCCAGTCTTTCATGGAGACCTTCATCGAAGCCGCCACCCGTATCGCAGATGGAATCGACCTGGATGAGTTCGTCGAGCCTGCCAGCCCTCCTCTCACGGAGTGAACAAACTTTGAGCTTTGATTAAATTGGCCTCGGAATGCCGAGTGATTTTGTAATCGTTAAACTCCTTCGGGCCTGGTGCCTGAGTACTTTTATCTGCAGTTCGGAAACTTGTGGGATTTATCTGAACTTGGTTTTTCCTTGAATATTCTTGCCTTTGTCTCTGAGTGGTACAGACTTTGTGAGGAGAAGGCCACAGACGACCTGCACCTCTTCGTCCCTACGGATCAGAATGGAGCGGATGTTGTATCTGTGGCGTAGCTCCGAAGAGAGGGTCGTAGACGACCTGCACCTCGTCGTCCTTGTGGATCGGAATGGAGCGGACGTTGTATTTGTGGCGCGGCTTCGAAGAGAGGGTCGCATTCGACCTGCACCTTGTCGTCCTTGCGTATCAGAATGGAGCAGACGTTGTATTTGTGGCGCAGCTCCGAAGAGAGGGTCGCAGATGACCTGTACCTCGTCGTCCTTGCGGCTTAGAATGGAGCGGACGTTGTACTTGGAACGCAGCTCCGAGGAGAGGGTTTTTTAGAAACTTAGGAGAGTACAGGACTGGAGCTAAGCCCCCGAGTGGGAGGATTACTTTCCACTCGGTATGATTTTTTCAAACTTAGGCGAGTACGAGACTGCAGCTAAGCCCCCGAGTGGGAGGATTGCTTTCCACTCGATAGGATTTTTTCAAACTTAGGCGAGTACGAGACTGCAGCTAAGCCCCTGAGTGGGAGGATTGCTCTCCACTCGGTAGGATTTTTTCAAACTTAGGCGAGTACGAGACTGCAGCTAAGCCCCCGAGTGGGAGGATTGCTCTCCACTCGGTAGGATTTTTTCAAAGTTAGGCAAGTACGAAACTGCAGCTAAGCCCCTGAGTGGGAGGATTGTTCTCCACCCGATAGGATTTTTTCAAACTTAGGCGAATTGGATTCGCAGCTAAGCCCCGAGTGAGAGGCTTGCTCATCACTCGGCATGATTTTTTCAAACTTAAGCGAATCGGATTCGCAGCTAAGCCACCCACTGGGGATTTTGAACACATGTATAAGTAATAACAATCATTCATGTAAAACCATGTCTTTGATAAACAAATTGAAAGGTACTTCTTATTACATCTCAACAGTCTGAACTCTTAAGTATAAAAGTGGCGGAGCAGGTCCGCGTTCCAAGCACGTGGCTCGTCCTTCTTGTGCTCCACATCATACATGTGATATGCTCCATTGTGAGGCACCTTGGTGATGATGAAGGGGCCTTCCTAGGCGGGAGCAAGCTTGTGAGGCTGCTGCTGATCCACTCGGAGAACAAGGTCCCCTTCCTGAAATGCTCGACCTCTCACAATTCTAGCATGGAATCGACGAAGGTCTTGCTGATAAATGGTCGACCTAGTCAGGGTCATCTCTCTTTCCTCTTCCATAAGATCGACCGCATCTTGCCGGGCTTGTTCTGCTTCTGCTTCTAAGAAAAGTTCTACTCGCGGGGCATTGTGGAGTAAATCAAACGACAGCACAGCTTCGGCTCCATAGACCATGAAGAAGGGAGTCCGGCCAGTCGACCGATTTGGCGTTGTTCTCAGGCCCGATAGCACTGATGGCAACTCGTCCACCCAAGCACCTATGGCGTGTTTGAGGTCACACATCAACCTAGGTTTCAGACCTTGCAGGATCAAACCATTTGCCCTTTCTGCTTGTCCATTCGACTGCGGGTGGGCGACTGAAGCGTAGTCGACCCGAGTACCTTGGGAAGCGCAGAAAGCTCTGAACTCATCTGAATCAAAGTTTGAACCATTGTCTATGATGATGCCGTGTGGGACCCCATATCTGAATGTCAACTCTCTGATGAAGCTAACAACAGTACTTCAATCAAGGCTTTTGATGGGTTTGACCTCAATCCACTTAGTGAACTTGTCGACTGCAACAAGTAGGTGAGTGTATCCACTCCTGCCAGTCTTCAGAGGTCCAACCATATCCAATCCCCAAACTGCAAAGGGCCAGACGAGTGGAATGGTCTTCAGGGCCGACGCAGGCTTGTGAGACATGTTTGAGTAAAACTAACAGCCTTCACACTTGTCGACTATGTCTTTTGCCATTTCATTTGCTCACGGCCAATAGAATCCCGCTCGGTATGCTTTGGCCACAATGGTCCGAGAGGACGCATGGTGACCACATGTCCCCGAATGGATGTCGTTGAGAATCATTCGACCTTCTTCTGGCGTGATGCACCACTGAGCAACTCCAGTCACACTTTCTCTGTACAATTGTCCTCATATTACTGTGAAAGCTTTGGATCGACGGACAATCTGATGTGCCTCATCTTCATATTCTGGAAGCTCTTTCCTGAGAATATATGCGATATAAGGCACTGTCCAATCAGGGATGACGACCAAAACTTCCATGATTAAGTCGACCACGGCTGGGACTTCAACTTCAGTCGGATCAGTAGAACTCTTAGGCTGCGGAGGCTCTTCTGTGAAGGGGTCCTCTTGAACTGACGGTGTGTGAAGATGTTCCAAGAATACATTGCTGGGAATGGGCTCTCATTTGGAACCTATCTTTGCCAGGTCATCAGCTGCTTGGTTCTTCAGTCGGGGAATGTGGTGGAGCTCTAACCCTTCAAACTTCTTTTCCAACTTTCTCACCGCATTGCAATAGCCAGCCAAAGCTGGGCTCCTGACGTCCCATTCCTTCATTACTTGGTTGACCACCAAATCTGAGTCTCCATAGACCATTAGGCGACGGACGTCGAGTGAAATGGCCATACACAACCCATACAGAAGTGCTTCGTACTCAGCTTCATTGTTGGAGGAATCAAAGTGAATCTGGAGAACATAACTGAGCTTGTCGCCTCGGGGGGATACCAAAACTACCCCAGCACCAGAACCATTCAGCATCTTGGATCCATCAAAAAACATAGTCCAATGTTCCGAGTGAATCTGGGTCGGTTGTTGCTGCTTGACCCACTCGGTGACGAAATCTGCTATGGCTTGCGACTTGATAGCTTTCTTTGCCTCAAACTTGATATCCAATGGAAGGAGTTCAATCGCTCACTTTGCCACTCGACCAGTTGCATCTCTGTTGTTCAGAATTTCTGATAATGGAGCGTCACTAACGACTGTAATTGAATGATCTAACAAATAATGTGCAACCTTCTTTGCGGTCAAGTAGATTCCATAAACAAGCTTCTGATAATGCAGATATCTCTACTTGGATGGAGTCAAGACTTCAGAAATATAGTACACTAGGAGCTGAACTTTATAGGCTTTACCTTCTTCTTCCTGCTCGACCGTGAGTACTGTACTGACAACTTGTCTAGTGGCTGCAATATAAAGCAGTAAAGGATCTTTGCTGATTGGAGCAGCGAGCACCGGGTCGGTGGAAAGTAGGGTTTTGAGTTCTGCAAACGCTGCATCAGCTTCGAGAGTCCACTCGAACTTATCAGATTTCTTCATCAGTCGGTAAAGAGGCTATGCCTTTTCACCGAGACGAGAGATGAATCGACTCAAAGCGGCCAAGCAACCAGTGAGCTTCTGAACGTCATGCACATGCACAGGGCGTTTCATTCGGAGGATGGCGCCAACCTTCTCTGGGTTTGCGTCGATCCCTCATTCGGAAACGAGGAAACCGAGTAACTTTCCACCAGGAACTCCGAATGTGCATTTCGACGGATTAAGCTTGATATCGTACCTCCTTACGTTGGCAAATGTTTCAGCGAGGTCAGCCAGCAGGTCGGAACCTTTACGTGACTTAACCACGATGTCATCCATATATCCTTCCACATTTTGATTGATTTGAGTGAGCAGGTGATACGTCTCCAACGTATCTATAATTTTTGATTGCTCCATGCTTTATTATCTACTGTTTTGGACATTATTGGGCTTTATTATCCACTTTTACATTATTTTTGGGACTAACCTATTAACCGAAGGCCCAGCCCACAATTGTTGTTTTTTTCCTATTTTAGGGTTTCGAAGAAAAGGAATATCAAACAGAGTCCAAGCGGAATGAAACCTTCGGGAACGTGATTTTCTCACCGAACAAGATCCAGGAGACTTGGACCCTACGTCAAGCAACCAACAGGTAAGCCATGAGGTATGAGGTAGGGGGCGCGCCTACCCCCCCCCCCCCAGGCTCACCCTCCACCCTCATGGGCCCCCTGTTGCTCTACCGGCATACTTCTTCCTCCTATATATACCTACGTACCCCCAAACGATCAGATACGGAGCCAAAACCCTAATTCCATCGTCGTAACTTTCTGTATCCACGAGATCCCATCTTGGGGCCTGTTCCGGAGCTCCGCCGGAGGGGGCATCGATCACGGAGGGCTTCTACATCAACACCATAGCCTCTCCGATGAAGTGTGAGTAGTTTACCTCAGACCTACAAAGTTCTCTCCCTCTCTTGTGGAGATCTATTTGATGTAATCTTATTTTGCGGTGTGTTTATTGAGACCGATGAATTGTGGGTTTATGATCAAGTTTATCTATGAACAATATTTGAATCTTCTCTGAATTCTTTTATGTATGATTGGTTATCTTTGCAAGTCTCTTCGAATTATCAGTTTGGTTTGGCCTACTAGATTGATCTTTCTTGCAATGGGAGAAGTGCTTAGCTTTGGGTTCAATCTTGTGGTGTCCTTTCCCAGTGACAGTGGTGGCAGCAAGGTACGTATTGTATTGTTGCCATCGAGGATAACAAGATGGTTTTTTTATCATATTGCATGAATTTATCCCTCTAAATCATGTCATCTTGCTTAAGGCGTTACTCTGTTCTTATGAACTTAATACTCTAGATGCATGCTGGATAGCGGTCGATGTGTGGAGTAATAGTAGTAGATGCAGGCAAGAGTCGGTCTACTTGTCTTGGACGTGATGCCTATATACATGATCATACCTAGATATTCTCATAACTATGCTCAATTCTGCAATTGCTCAACAGTAATTCGTTCACCCACCGTAAAATACCTATGCTCTTGAGAGAAGCCACTAGTGAAACCTATGGCCCCCGGGTCTATCTCTATCATATTAATCTTCCAATACTTAGTTATTTTCATTGCTTTTATTTTACTTTGCATGTTTATCATAAAAATACCAAAAATATTATCTTATCATATCTATCAGATCTCACTCTCGTAAGTGACCATGTAGGGATTGACAACCCCTTATCGCATTGGTTGCGAGGATTTATTTGTTTTGTGTAGGTGCGAGGGACTCGCGTGTAGCCTCCTACTGGATTGATACCTTGGTTCTCAAAAACTGAGGGAAATACTTACGCTACTTTGCTGCACCACCCTTCCCTCTTCAAGGGAAAACCAATGCAAGTGCTTAAGAGGTAGCAAGAAGGATTTCTGGCACCGTTGCCGGGGAGGTCTACGCAAAAGTCAACATACCAAGTACCCATCACAAACCCTTATCTCCTGCATTACATTATTTGCCATTTGCCTCTCGTTTTCCTCTCCCCCACTTCACCCTTGCCATTTTATTTGCCCTCTCTTCTCGCTCGCCTTTTTTTCCGCCATGTCTGAATCAAAAAGGGTTGGGGGTTCTCTCCAGAGTTTTAGTACTTTGGACAACCCTTCTATTCTCGCTAAGCTCGTAAATAAGGATACTATGGAAAAACCTACCGGAGTTATCAATGAGAATCTTAATAATTTTGATGAAGATGATTCTGGAATTTTTCGTTATTTACTTGATGAATCTTTGAAAGATGCTTGGTATAGACTATTAAGGATCAGGGCTAGCTATGTGCCTCAATACCAAATTGAAGTTTACTTAAAAAGCTTTTATATTGCCCTTCCTTCTTCTTTTAAGCATGTATTAGATTCTATATTTGAAGAAGGTTTTCTTGAAGGGGATGTCGTAGACACTTATGAAAAAATGAAAACCATATTTGGGCACCCCATGAATGAGAAAGTTGAATCTACATCTCTTTTGCTCTCTTACCAGAACGAATCTATTAAAGAGATAAAGGCTATCCTAGATACAAATTTCCGTAACATACTTAATATTTCCTCTACCATTAATAGCCATGTGCTTTATCGAAATAGAAGGATTAATTCTATAGATAGCAAGTTTGCTCTTTTCTTTCCTAAGACCAAAGATGGCAATACCTAGATCTATCCTTGCTTGTTATACCTAGCTAGGGGCGTTAAACGATAGCGCTTGTTGGGAGGCAACCCAATTTTATTTTTATTCCCTGATTTTTGCTCCTGTTTAGTAGTAGATAATTTATCTAGCCTCTGTTTTGGTTGTGTTTTTTCTGTTTAATTAGTGTTTGTTCCAAGTAGAACCGTTGGTAAGACTTGGGGAAAGTCTTGTTAATCTTGCTGTAAAAAATAGAAACTTTAGCGCTCACGAGAACTGCTGCCATTTTTATTTGGAAAGTTCTATTTAGTTAATTCTTTTAGCGGATGATTAATAGATAAATTCCTCATGTCCAGCAATTTATTTTAGAATTTTTGGGATTCCATATCTTGCGCTAGCTACAGATTCCTCATCGTCGCGGCCTCATCCTCCACGCCACCAGCGCTACTGGCCTCCTTGGCGAGCTCCGCGTCCACCGCCCTGGCGGCGATGTAGTCTAGCTCCGCCTGGGTGGTGTCCTGGATGAGCCGCGGCTCCTCGCGGACGTACCTCTCCACCAAGGTGTTGAAGAACTCCTGCACCTGATCCTCCTCCGGCTCGGCCCAATTCGGGTCAAGGCCGTGCGCATTGCAGTCCGGCATCATGGCGATGATGTCAGTTCGGCGAGAGTTGTTGCTTAGTGGGACCACCCCCACCGGCAACCCAAACAAGGGCCCCTTGGCGAGCTTGCCAGCCTTCGCCGCCTTGTCGGCCGTCTCGGCCCTGCCATCGCGACTAACGTCGAGCTGCAAGAGCCGCTGGCAGAAGTGGGCGTGCCCCATCACCGTGAAGTTGTGGTTCAGACCGGGGCGGAGCCGCATGATGTCAGCCGTGTTGCTGAAAAGCCAAGCCGGCCTCCCCTTGTTGTGCATAGGAGCGATGCGGCGGCGGATGAAATCCGCCCCAATCATCTCCAGGGTGAGCCCAGCAGCGGCGAGGCGGTAGATCCTGGTGGTGGCGACCGTGAGCCTCCCGTCCTAGGCGTTGATATATCTCCGTCGTATCTATAATTTTTGATTGTTCCATGCCAATATTCTACAACTTTCATATACTTTTGGCAACTTTTTATACTATTTTTGGGACTAACATATTGATCCAGTGCCCAGTGCCAGTTCCTGTTTGTTGCATGTTTTTTGTTTCGCAGAATAACCATATCAAACGGAGTCCAAACGGGATAAAAACTGACGGAGATTTTTTTTGGAATATATATGATTTTTGGGGAAAAAATACACGCGAGACGATGCCCGAGGGGGCCACGAGGCAGGGGGTGCCCCAGGGAGGCAAGCACGCCCCAGACCCTCGTGGCCACCCCGTAAGGCGGTTGGTGCCCTTATTTCGCCGCAAGAAAACTAATATCCGGATAGAAATCGTGTTAAAATTTCAGCCCAATCAGAGTTACGGATCTCCGGGAATATAAGAAATGGTGAAAGGGAAGAATCTGGGAACGCAGAAACAGAGAGAGATAGAGAGACAGATCCAATCTCGGAGGGGCTCTCGCCCCTCCCATGCCATGGAGGCCATGGACCAGAGGGGAAACCCTTCTCCCATCTAGGGGGAAGGTCAAGGAAGAAGAATAAGAAGGGGGGCTCTCTCCCCCTCACTTCTGGTGGCACCGGAGTGCCACCAGGGGCCGTCATCACCACCGCAATCTTCACCAACAACTTCACCGCCATCATCACCAACTCTTCCCCCCTCTATGCAGCGGTGTAACATATCTCTTACCCGCTGTAATCTCTACTTAAACATGGTGCTCAATGTTATATATTATTTCCCAATGATGTATGGCTATCCTGTGATGTTTGAGTAGATCCGTTTTGTCCTATGGTCTATTTGATGATCAAGATTGGTTTGAGTTGCATGTTTTATTATTGGTGCTGTCCTATGGTGCTCTCCATGTCACGCAAGCATGAGGGATCCCCTCTGTAGGGTTTGCAATATGTTCATGATTTGCTTATGGTGGGTGGCGTGAGTGACAGAAGCACAGACCCAAGTAAGTAGGTTGTTTATGTATGGGATAAAGAGGACTTGATACTTTAATGCTATGGCTGGGTTTTACCTTAATGATCTTTAATAGTTGTCATAAGTGCATATGATCCAAGTAGAGAAAGTATGTTAGCTTATGCCTCTCCCTCATATAAAATTGCAATAATGATTACCGGTCTAGTTATCGATTGCCTAGGGACAAATAACTTTCTCGTAACAACAAGCTCTCTACTAAACCTAACTTAGTTGTGTCTTTATCTAAACAGACCCTACTTTTTATTTACGTAATCTTTATTATCTTGCAAACCTATCCAACAACACATACAAAGTACTTTTAGTTTCGTACTTGTTCTAGGTAAAGCGAACATCAAGCGTGCGTAGAGTTGTATCGGTGGTCGATAGAACTTGAGGGAATATTTGTTCTGCCTTTAGCTCCTCGTTTGGTTCGACACTCTTACTTATCGAAAACTATTGCGATCCCCTATACTTGTGGGTTATCAAGACCTTTTTCTAGCACCGTTGCCGAGGAGCAATAGCGTGGGGTGAATATTCTCGTGTGTGCTTGTTTGCTTTATCACTAAGTAATTTTTATTTGTTGTTCTTAGTTGTTCTCTAACTTTAGTTATGGGTAGGAAACGCAAAATACCAAAAAAAATAGTTGTACCTACTGAACCAATAGTTGAAGAACCACTCAAAATCTATCACACTACTGAAGCTTATTACTTGGATCATCTTCGATCCATATGTGCTTGTGCTGAAACCCCAACTAGCTTAGTTGAGGGCAAATCTTTAGATGAGCATGCTTGTTATGTGCGACACCGGATATCTGAAAAAGGGAAAATTCTATTGGGTCAAATTCATCGTTTGCAATGCTATGCTTGGAATTTATGTGAAATATACGATTTTACTTGTTGTTCTAAAAACCCTAAGAAACACCTTCCCTATTAATGTGAGTTTAGTGATAATGGAATCGTATCTTCGTATGCTAAAGGTGTTTATAGTTACTATGATGTTCAACAAATTGAAGAATTTGTTGCTTTTAAGGGTGCTTACGAAATTGCTTCTTTGATTGAAAAGTATGGTGCTACTCTTTACAAATCCGAAATTTTTTCCATACTTAAATATTGCTATGATAATTATTCTTCTAATGCCTATGTTGAACCATATATTGAGGACTACTCCGCTGTCCAAGAAGAGACTAATATTTTGCAGGAGTCTATGGAAGAAGAAATTGATGAAACTATGAGCTCATTGGATGAAAAGGATGAGGAGGAGAGCGAAGAACAAAAGGAGGAAGAGCGGATTGATCACCCGTGCCCACCTTCTAATGAGAGTAACTCTTCAAATCATACATTATTTAATTCCCCTTCATGCTTACCGAAGGATGATTGCTATGATGACTATTATGATCCCGTTGATTCTCTTGAAATATCCCTTTTTGATGATGCTTGCTATGCTTGTGGCCAAGATGCCAATATGAATTATGCTTATGGAGATGAACTTGCTATAGTTCCTTATGTTAAACATGAAATTGTTGCTATTGCACCCACGCATGATAGTCCTATTATCTTCTTGAATTCTCCCAACTACATGTGATAGCCTGGCTTAATAGGGATGATAGACTACTCATATCAATAAGGAATTCCTTCTTTTCCGGAGCCCATTCGGACAGAACTCCAAAGTTAAGCGTGCTCAGCTTGGAGTAGTGTCAGGATGGGTGACCGACCGGGAAGTTGCTCCCGGGTGCGCACGAGTGAGGACAAAGTGCGCAGAAAAAGACTAGTATTGATCTGTGGGGCCAGTCTAGATCCCGCCAGGAGTAACGACCACCGGCGGGTGTGTCCGAGGCGTTACAAGTTGGTATCAGAGCCGACCCTCGCGGTTACATGGATGGTTGCGGACAGGTGCGTGGTCATGTTGTTCATGACGTTTGTGACCCGTCGTGGCACCCGGCATGGCACATGTACCGGACTAGATGCACAGACGTATGTGCCAAGAGGGAACGTTCCTGTGGCCCGACGAGGACGTCGGTTCCTCTGAGTGGGGGTGTATGTGATAGCCTGGCTTAATAGGGATGATAGACTACTCATATCAATAAGGAATTCCTTCTTTTCCGGGAGCCCATTCGGACAGAACTCCAAAGTTAAGCGTGCTCAGCTTGGAGTAGTGTCAGGATGGGTGACCGACCGGGAAGTTGCTCCCGGGTGTGCACGAGTGAGGAGAAAGTGCGCAGAAAAAGACTAGTATTGATCTGTGGGGCCAGTCTAGATCCCGCCAGGAGTAACGACCACCGGCGGGTGTATCCGGTGCGTTACACTACACTATATCGGAGAAGTTTGCCCTTATTAAGGATTATATTGATGGGTTGCCTTTTACCGTTACACATGATGATTTTGATGAATATCATATGCATGTGCTTGCTGCTCCTACTTGCAATTATTATGAGAGAGGAACTATATCTCCACCTCTCTATGCTTCCCACATGATAAAATTGCAAGAAACTGTTTATACTATGCATTGGCCTTTACTATGTGTGCATGAATTGTTCTTTTATGACATGCCGATGCATAGAAAGAGAGTTAGACTTCGTAGTTACATGATATATGTTGCTTTGTGCTCACTACTAAATTACAAATCATTGTTAATTAAAATTGGCTTTGATATACCTTGGGATCCGGGTGGATTCACTACTTGAGCACTATATGCCTAGCTTAATGGCTTTAAAGCAAGCGCTGCCAGGGAGACAACCCGGAAGTTTTAGAGAGTCATTTATTTCTGTTGAGTGCTTTCATATAGTTTAAAAACAACAAAAATAAAGAGGGGAACCCAAAACTTTTTCAAAAAGGAAAGTGAAAGTGAGAAAGACAAGCATTGTTGAAGTGGGAGAGCTCCTTGAACTTTGTTCATGCTCACGACAACTTTGTGAATCTTGATTACAGAAACTTTTCAACAAAAATAAGTATCCCCTTGTACAATTCCATTGTATTATAAAAATAATGTGCCAAGGTTTGCCTTTAGGATGTTTACATTTGCTTGATGGTTTGTACGGTGCAGGACAGAAACTTTGGCTGTAGTGCGCGATTTTACATTTTTTTACTGGAATGTCAAATGGTTCTGATTCTTTTTGCACTGTCTTTCTATACAAATTGTTTATTTTTCCTAATTTTGGTAGAATTTTTCAAGTATCATAAGTATGGTGAATGTTCAGATTATTACAGACTATTCTGTTTTAGACAGATACTGTTTTTGATGCATAGTTTGCTTGTTTTGATGAAACTATCGATTTATATCAGTGGATTAAGCCATGGAAAAGTTGTATTACAGTAGCTACAATGCAAAAAAATGAATTGGTTTGAAATAGTGCTTAGAGTAGTGATTTGCTTTATTATACTAACGGATCTTACCGAGTTTTCTGTTGAAGTTTTGTGTGGATGAAGTGTTCGATGATCGAGAAGGTCTCGATGTGAGAAGAAGGAAGAGAGGCAAGAGCTCAAGCTTGGGGATGCCCGAGGCACCCCAAGTAAATATTCAAGGAGACTCAAGCATCTAAGCTTGGGGATGCCCCGGAAGGCATCCCCTCTTTCTTCAACAAGTATCGGTATGTTTTTGGATTCGTTTCGTTCATGCGATATATACAATCTTGGAGCGTCTTTTGCTTTTAGTTTTCATTTTTATTTTATGCACCATGCTGGTATGATATAGTCCTTGGTTGATTTATAGAATGCTCTATGCACTTCACTTATATCTTTTGAGTATGGCTTTATAGAATGCTTCATGTGCTTCACTTATATCGTTTGAAGTTTGGATTGCCTGTTTCTCTTTACATAGACAACCGCCATTTGTAGAATGCTCTTTTGCTTCACTTATATTTGTTAGAGCGTGGGCATATCTTTTGTAGAAAGAACTAAACTATCTTGCTTCACTTATATCTATTTAGAGAGATGACAGGAACTGGTCATTCACATGGTTAGTCATAAAATCCTACATAAGACTTGTAGATCATTGAATATGATATGTTTGATTCCTTGCAATAGTTTTGCGATATAAAGATGGTGATATTAGAGTCATGCTAGTGGGTAGCTGTGGATTAGTAGAAATACTTGTGTTGAGGTTTGTGATTCCCGTAGCATGCACGTATGGTAAACCGTTATGTAACGAAGTCAGACCATGATTTATTTATTGATTGTCTTCCTTATGAGTGGTGGTCGGGGACGAGCGATGGTCTTTTCCTACCAATCTATCCCCCTAGGAGCATGCGCATAGTACTTTGTTTCGATGACTAATAGATTTTTGCAATAAGTATGTGAGTTCTTTATGACTAATGTTGAGTCCATGGATTATACGCACTCTCACCCTTCCACCGTTGCTAGCCTCTCTAGTATCGCGCAACTTTCGCTGGTACCATAAACCCACCATATACCTTCCTCAAAACAGCCACCATACCTACCTATCATGGCATTTCCATAGCCATTCCGAGATATACTGCCATGCAACTTCCATCATCGTCATATACATGACCCGAGCATTCATTGTCATATTGCTTTGCATGATCGTAAGATATCTAGCATGATGTTTTCATGGCTTGTCCGTTTTTTGATGTCATTGCTAAGCTAGATCATTGCACATCCCGGCACACTGCCGGAGGCATTCATATAGAGTCATATCTTTGTTCTAGTATCGAGTTGTAATATCGAGATGTAAGTAAATAAAGTGTGATGATCATCATTATTAGAGCATTGCCCCAGTGAGGAAAGGATGATGGAGACTATGATTCCCCCACAAGTCGGGATGAGACTCCGGACATTAAAAATAAATAAAAGAGGCCAAAGAAGCCCAAATAAAAAAGTGGCCAAAGAAGCCCACAAAAAAGAAAAAAGAAAAATAATTAAAAAAACAAAAAAAATGAGAGAAAAAGAGAGAAGGTGCAATGTTATTATCCTTTTACCACACTTGTGCTTCAAAGTAGCACCATGTTCTTCATATAGAGAGTCTCTTGAGTTATCACTTTCATATTCTAGTGGGAATTTTCATTATAGAACTTGGCTTGTATATTCCGATGATGGGCTTCCTCAAATGCCCAAGGTCTTCATGAGCAAGCAAGTTGGATGCACACCCACTTAGTTTCAGTTGGAGCTTTCATACACTTATAGCTCTTAGTGCATCCGTTGCATGGCAATCCCTACTCACTCACATTGATATCTATTGATGGGCATCTCCATAGCCCGTTGATATGCCTAGTTGATGTGAGACTATCTTCTCCTTTTTTGTCTTCTCCACAACCACCACTCTATTCCACCTATAGTGCTATGTCCATGGCTCATGCTCATGTATTGCGTGAAAGTTGAAAAAGTTTGAGAACGTCAAAAGTATGAAACCATTGCTTGGCTTGTCATCGGGGTTGTGCATGATGTGAATATTTTGTGTGGTGAAGATGGAGCATAGCCAGACTATATGATTTTGTATGGATAACTTTCTTTGGCCATGTTATTTTGAAAACACATGATTGCTTTATTAGTAGGCTTGAAGTATTATTGTTTTTATGTCAAATGATAGACTATTGCTTTGAATCACTCATGTCTGAATATTCATGCCATGATTAGATATGTGATCAAGATTATGCTAGGTAGCATTCCACATCAAAAATTATCTTTTTTATCATTTACCTACTCGAGGACAAGCAGGAATTAAGCTTGGGGATGCTGATACGTCTCCGTCATATCTATAATTTTTTATTGTTCCATGCCAATATTCTACAACATCCATATACTTTTGGCAACTTTTTATACTATTTTAGGGACTAACATATTGATCCAGTGCCCAGTGCCAGTTCATGTTTGTTGCATGTTTTTTGTTTCGCAGAATATCCATATCAAACGGAGTCCAAATGGGATAAAAACTGACGGAGATTTTTTTGGAATATATATGATTTTAGGGAAGAAAAATCCACGCGAGACGATGCCCGAGGGGGCCACGAGGCAGGGGCGCGCCCCTGACCCTCGTGGCCACCCCGTAAGGCGGTTGGTGCCCTTCTTTCGCAGCAAGAAAGCTAATATCCGGATAGAGATCGTGTTAAAATTTCAGCCCAATCGGAGTTACGGATCTCCGGGGATATAAGAAACAGTGAAAGGGAAGAATTTGGGAACGCAAAAACAGAGAGAGATAGAGAGACAGATCCAATCTCGGAGGGGCTCTTGCCCCTCCCATGCCATGGAGGCCATGGACCAGAGGGGAAACCCTTCTCCCATCTAGGGGGAAGGTCAAGGAAGAAGAAGAAGACAAAGGGGGGCTCTCTCCCCCTCGCTTCCGGTGGCACCGGAGTGCCACCGGGGGCCGTCATCACCACCGCAATCTTCACCAACAACTTCACCGCCATCATCACCAACTCTTCCCCCCTCTATGCAGCGGTGTAACATCTCTCTTACCAGCTGTAATCTCTACTTAAACATAGTGCTCAACGCTATATATTATTTCCCAATGATGTATGGCTATCCTATGATGTTTAAGTAGATCCGTGCTGTCCTATGGTGCTCTCCGTGTCGCGCAAGCGTGAGGGATCCCTGCTGTAGGGTTTGCAATATGTTCATGATTTGCTTATGGTGGGTGGCGTGAGTGACAGAAGCATAGACCCGAGTAAGTAGGTTGTTTACATATGGGATAAAGAGGACTTGATACTTTAATGCTATGGTTGGCTTTTACCTTAATGATCTTTAGTAGTTGTGGATGCTTGCTAGAGTTCCAATCATAAGTGTATATGATCCAAGTAGAGAAAGTATGTTAGCTTATGCCTCTCCCTCATATAAAATTGCAATAATGATTACCGGTCTAGTTATCGATTGCCTAGGGACAAATAACTTTCTCGTAACAACAAGCTCTCTACTAAACCTAACTTAGTTGTGTCTTTATCTAAACAGACCCTACTTTTTATTTACGCAATCTTTATTATCTTGCAAACCTATCCAACAACACATACAAAGTACTTCTAGTTTCGTACTTGTTCTAGGTAAAGCGAACTTCAAGCGTGCGTAGAGTTGTATCGGTGGTCGATAGAACTTGAGGGAATATTTGTTCTGCCTTTAGCTCCTCGTTGGGTTCGATACTCTTACTTATCGAAAACTGTTGCGATCCCCTATACTTGTGGGTTATCAGGCGTCGACGTCTCCCCAGTGATCCCTGCGGACCGGCGGCATCTGGCGAACTTGGCAAAACTCCTGAGGGTCCTCCTCCTCAATCCAGCACCACCGGCTCCGCCACTCCTCCCACCTCTCCTTCTAGGCGCCCTCTAGATACATCCCCTTCTCCAGGGGCCTTGGGATCCAAGTGACACAACCAAAGATGGCACCTCCCTTCTGGATCCGAGGATAAAAGTAGTGGCGGAAGAGCGCTGTGCTGGGAAGCACTCCGGCGAAGCCCTCACAGAGATGGGCAAAAAGAGCCATGCACTCCATGGCATTTGAAGTGAAATCCAGAAAGTGGAAGCCGTAGGTGTGCATGATGTCATTGAAGAAATCAGAGAAAGGGGGGGCAGAGGCCGCAGGAAAAGTAGTCGAGGAAGATTGGGTACCAATTCGAGGCGGCCTTGGCGCAACCGGCGGGGATGACGCGCGTGGCCGGATGCCCCATCGTCTCTCCCCCCGTCTTGCACCCCCACAGGGGCCTGAAGTTGTCCCGGAGGTGGACCGCGTCGACCATCGAGGGGAAGTAGGCGAGCTGTGTCCGCCGCGCCGCTGACTCGCTCTCCGGCGGCTCCGTCCCCCCAGCGTCCCTGGCCACTCCTTTGCTCTTGCTGGTTTTGGGTGCCATGGCGGCTGCGAGAAGTGGAGGAGAAAGGGCAGCGAAAACACGACGGCGGCAAGCAAGAGCAAAGGCTTGAGGAGGAAGGAGGGGACGACGGTTCCGAGATTGGAGAAGACACAAAGGGTAAATGAGCAGCGCGCCCGCGATTGTTCCTTTTTACGGGGAAGGCGCGGGCCGCCTCTTTACCACGATGTGATGCATGCGTGCGGAAACCACCCCACGCACGACCCCCACGTCGCGCGTTCAACGCGGGTCGTGGGGAAGCACGGCGGACGGAGAAATTACTGCGGTAAAAAATCCGCCCACCTGCCCGCGCACCGTTCTGGGCCTATCCCAACAACGCGTCGCGCTTATGTGTGGCCCAGGCCCGGGGGCTCCTATCGGTGTAGAAAATTAGGGGCTCTCCTTTTGCACTCCTTTACTTGTGCACGGGCAGTCAGAGCCGTGCCCACGGCCACACTAAGCAGGGAAGAGGAGGGATGCCAGAGCACAGACGACCAGGGCAACGCCAAGACCAAAGACGCAAAGAGAGCAAGAGGGCGAGGTGGACTCCCCCGACAAGACCCTTGCCAGGGTGGCTTCCGCAGCCTCAGCAAGATCCTTGCCGGGGCAACTTGCCTCACGCCAGTAGAGCGCGCCACCCTTGAGCCCAAGGGGTTCCCACGCCATATTGGAACCAAGGCTCGGGAGGCACCTTTGTGCTGGCATGCAGATCTTTGTAGAGATCATAGACACACAAGATCAGATGGAAACCAGAAGACGACGATCCTTGGCGAGATCCTTGCCAAGGAGATCCACCTTGCCGAGGACGACCGCGGTGCCGCAGCAAGACCCTTGCCGGGCCCTCGGCAAGACCCTTGCCGAGGACGCCTGCGAGGCCGCAGCCAGTCCCGCGTCCGCCAAGACTCCACCACCGCTCCCATACAGCTGCCAGCTCGACCAGCTGAGCAGGCATCTGCGTGGCAGCGCGCGGCCTCTACACCAACTCAGCAAGCACCTGTGTGGTGGCATGGAGATCTTCGTGAAGGCTCTAGCACCGCGCCAGCCCGGCAGCCAGCCAACGTGGCGCTACAACGCCTCGTCAGCTTGGACGCGCGTCAGAGCCAAGCGAGGCGACGACAGCTGGGACGAGCTTCTTTGCCATCCCCAATAAAGCAAGAGGGGCACGTCGGCAACGCATTAAATGCGTTTGTCCGATGATGCCAGGGGATAGACTCAGCCCCTGTACACCTTTCCACCTCCTGTGTGCCACTGTGGCTACCCCTTTTTGTCTATAAAAGGAGGCCCGAGGTGTACTAGAGGGGGATTCGGATCTTTTGGACTAGAGAGCCACTGCAGCTAGTTCAAGAACACAAGAACACCTAAATATACATCGAAGCAGGACTAGGGTTTTACGCGTCTCCGCGGCCCGAACCTGGGTAAACGATTTGTGTGCTGGCCGCCAGACCCGCTCTTTGCACAACCCCGCGCCCGCCAACCGTAGAAGGGATCCCAGTGACCCCATAGGTGTCGTTTCCCACCGACACAGTGTCCTTGGGAGGGGTGCTTAGATCAGGTCTATTGCCCTACCCTAGGTACATGTCATCGTCAACCGCCGCTTTGCGTATGTTGGCATACGATATTCCGGCGGATCTCGTTGATGACCACTTGGCCATGGGTGAGAGTCAAGCCATCATGTGTGTCAAGCGCTTTGCAGTCGGAATTGTGCAAGTGTTTGGTCCATAATATTTGAGAGCTCTCAATGCTGAAGACACTGCAAGGCTTTTGGAGATGAACAAAGCTCGCGGGTTCTCAGGTATGCTTGGCTCAATAGATTGCATGCTTTGGAGTTGGAAGAAATGTCCTAAGGCATGGCATGGACAATTCCACGGCCAGAAAAAGGGTTCCACTATAATCCTTGAAGCGGTGGCCGATCAGGAGACCTGGATTTGACATGCTTTTTTTGGAATGCCTGGATCTTTGAATTATATCAAAGTTCTTAATCGGTCACCACTCATGAATAAGATTGCAAATGGTGAAACTACACTGATGGAGTTTGTAGCAAATGGCCATACATAAAACTATGGCTACTATCTTGCGGATGACATCTATCCAAGGTGGCAAACATTTGAGAAGCCGTTGACTAAACCGAAAGGAGAGGAAAATCTTGATTTCCACGATGCTCGGGCGGTGGCTAGGAAAGATGTGGAGAAAGCTTTTGGGATTTTACTAGCCTAATTTGCTATTATGAGAGGACCGTCTAGATTTTGGGATCAAAAGATCCTTTGGTACATCGTGAACGCTTGTGTGATCATGCATAATATAATCATCGAGAATGAGTGTGTGCAAGATTTAGACTATTCTCAGTATGAGTTGTTGGGACGTCCCGTGCGAGTGCGGAGGAGGGCTGCGAGGATGGCCTGATTTATTGCATCCAATCATGCCATTCGATGTGCCGAAATGCATGATGATCTTCAAAAGGATCTAATCGAGGAGTGGTGGGCATGGAATAGCCGACAAACCTAGTTTGATGTTGTATTGTTGAACTATTTGTTGTATTGGAAGGTAAACTATTTGTTTGAGTTGTAATAAATTGAACTATTTAATTGTTGATTTATCTTTTGTGTGTTTAATCTTCTTAGTTCTATTTCCAGTGCGAAACGTTGTTTGTGTTGGGTGCGCGTTGCATTTTGCAGCATCTGCTGGAGCTATAGTGCCGCGCCATATTTTACAGCATTTGCTGGAGCAAGCGCCATGATGCGCGTAAAAAAAGATATTTCTTTTTTTTGTTGTAAAAATATTTGCGCACCTGTTGAAGATGCCCTTTTTTTTTGAAAAAAATGTCACCATGGCTAGCTTTATTGATTTGGCAAAATCGTTACATCGTTCACTAAAGAGTTTATAAGAAAATCTGGGGTTCATCAACCCAATTACAAGAAACATTATTTTCATAAGAAAATTTAGCTAAATTGTGGGCAGCTTCATTTGCTTCCCTTCGGCAATGTGTGAACTCAACATTCCCAATCATTCCAGCTATAATAAAACAGTCCGCATATATAGCAGTAGCTTCGCTCCACATCCTGTCTTGGCCTGAACATGCATTAACGACCTCTAAGGTGTCTGATTCAATTTGTATGGAGGTATATCCGAGAGATTCAGCCAAAATTAGTCCGCTCTTCATAGCCATTGCTTCTGCTAGAAGAGCATCAGCGACATATGGGATTGTAGCGCATGAAGCCGCAATAAAAAATCCATATCTATCTCTTGCCACAGCCCCTGTAGCGCCCTTACCTTCTTCGTCATCGTAGGATGCATCAACATTTATTTTTACAAGACCTGGGATGGGTTTCTTCCACTGTTCACCATTACGAATGACATGTACATTTGTTGTAGCTTGCTGGAAATTAGCACAAATAGCCTGAACAACAACAACGTTTCTAGCCATTGGAGGAACAGCCTCGTCATGGGTCTGCCTTCTTCTAAGCCACCATAAATACCAGCAAGCGGTAATGATCCCTTTGTTCATTCCAACGCTTGGCATGTGTGGTAATGTAGCTGGTGGCAACCGTAACAAGTGTTCGAGAACTACAGAACCCGATCTGTCTATGTGACATGCATCAGCGATTAAATTTGTAATCCCCAGGAGCCTCCACATTTCTTCTGCCCTTTCACATTTAAAAAGTAGATGTAGGATATCTTCTGCACCTTGATGACAAATTGGGCACCCTCCATCAGTACCAATATGCCTATTAGTCAAGATGGACTTCAACGGCATTAAACCATGAAAAGCCTGCCAACAGAAGATTTTTACTTTGCCTGGCACTTTTAGTTTCCAAATTATAGACCAAACAGGATTTGGCATCGATGGTCCTGTAGTTACTGGAAGAGATCTTGCACCGACCGTACTATGAAAACTCCATTCCTATTCCCCTGCCAGGCTACAAAATCCTCAAATCCATTATGGCTCAATGGGATACGAAGGATTCTCCCAACATCAACAGGACTGAAAATGCTACGTATTAGTTCTTCATCCCACTGTTCAGTAATCGGATCAATCAATTCATTCACTCTTGTGATTATAGCACCACCTCTATGTGTAATCACTTGCCTTGTGGGGCTGGAAGGTACCCAGTGATCTTCCCAAATATTGATCTTTTTTCCCTTGCCAACTCTCCATATATGCCCGCGTTTAAACGTTTGAATACCGGCAACTAGACTTTGCCATGTGAATGACGAACCCTTCTTTGGTCCTGCTTTTAAAATGTCACCAAAGGGATAATATTTTGCTCGAAGTACCCTAGCACACAAAGATTCAGGTTCATCAATCAAGCGCCAAACTTGCTTAGCTAGCATCGGTAAGTTAAAAGAGTGTAGGTCACGAAACCCCATCCCTCCATTCTTTTTTGGAAAACATAGTTTCCACCATGCCCATCAATGCATCCTTTTACTATTTTCATCATCTCCCCACCAAAATTTTGATATAACATCTGTGATATCCTTGCACACTTCTTTTGGAATTTAGAAGACCGACATTGCATAAACTAATCTTATATGTGGTCCAACACACCCTCCACGACCGGCCGGGTGAGACTGAGCTTTCCACGGCCAGGATTTTGTAGGAATTATTAAGAATTATTGGAAATGATAAAATGAGCCAAATGCTCAATAATTCCAACATGTCTCGTCCAGTTCGTAGGGAGAACTCGTTCGGACCCAGAGGATTTGATTTAGTCCGCCAGGGTCCCGCCTTAGCATCATGTACGCTTGGGTTGCCCTTATTTGTGAAACTGCCCAACCGCAAACTGGTCCACCTCTTCGCTGACTCTTCCTATTGGCGCACGATTTGGTCTATGGCTGTTGCGCGTTTCAACCTTCCAGCCGCTTCCCTTGAAACCATCAACACCAGACAGACCCCTTCTATGGTTGTTGGTCGAGGGATGAACGCCACTTCTTTCTAAGAGCATCTCCACTCATACCCCAACAGGCTCCCTAAAGACCCTTTTTTATCGCTGGCGCTAAAAACGGCTCAATTGTGTCGTTATACACCCAATTTTTATAGGTTAGGCCCGAATTTGATGCCGGCGGACAGAGGACGAACCCGGCGCTGGGGGTGTCCGGGCGTTGGTGGAATCGTTTTTGGCGCGAAAGCCCGATGGACCCGCCGAGTCAGCGACCAGCCGCGTCTCGTCTTCCTCATTGTCTCGTTTTCCTGCGGGGATCAATGAATGCTGCCGCCGGTCAGCCTTCCATTGATTCCTCACGGACGGCGCAGTACGGCGACGCGACCCTCCCCCTCCCGCCACGCGTACGCACTTCTGCCGTCCCCGGCCGTTATAAAAACTGCCCCCTCCCTCGCCAGTGCACGCACACGCCACTCTCTCGCCGTCGACGGCCCCATCTGTCTCTCTCTCTCTCCCCCGTCTACAGCCACAGCGTCTACGACCACCGATGGGAGAGCGATTCCCCAGCGATGGAGCGGTGGCCAACGGCTTCGGCCGCCGCCACCTGCACGAGTGGGAGGCCCACTTCCTCCACGAGGTGAACTACCCGGCACCGCCTGCCATGTGCATGCCGGGGAGGTGGAGGATCAGCACCGGAGGCGTCCCCCCCCCCCCTCGCAGGCCGACGCCAACCGCTTCCACAACGAGATCGAGCGCGTTCGGGCCTCCCTGCCGGAGGAGGTGCAGGGCCGCCCGGAGTACATAGCCACGAGGAGCAGCTCGCCTCCACTAACAACGCGCCGGTGAGGGGGCGCCACAACACCGACGGCCGCCATCTGTGGTGGGGCGTCCCCGGGCGCACGCTCCACTTTGTCCTTGAGCACCTCGAGGGCGTCAACGAGCCACCGCTCAAGCGGTCGCGGCCACGGCCCCGGTCCACTTCCGGAGTGGCGGCCCTTGGCTACCGAGGCGCATGGCGGGTGGGTCCTCTTCCTCTTCATCCTCCTCCCGCTCCTCCGGTTTGTCGGTGCTCGCCAACGTCAAGGCCGAGCCCGTGGAGACACCGCTCGGGTGACGCACCGACGAACCGGAGGAGCGGGAGGAGGATGAAGAGGAAGAGGACCCACCCGCCATGCGCCTCGGCAGCCAAGGGCCGCCACCCGCGGCAGCGCTCTCGTCATCAACGAGGGCGGCAGTGGTTCATGTGCTTCCTCCTCCCGCCTCGTCAAGCCGAAGACGGAGTCGGGCCTCGTGGCCGTGAATAGCAAGCACGGGGACATGGCCGCCGCCGACGAGGCCGCCATCAAGTGGGCGCGCGAGGATTACGTCCGGCTGGAGATGGAGCGCCAGCGCCAGCGCCGCGTCCTCGAGGAAATCACTGCTCGGCGTCGCGGCCATGATGAGGGCAGCATCATCGTCCTTGAGGACAGCGATTACGAGGCACCGCCGCCAACCAAACCCGCCCGCCAAGGCGACTCGGGGGAAGGGTGCAGCAAGGACTTCGGCGGCGTGAAGAAGGAGGAGGACAACGACGACGGCGGTGACTACAGCGCCTTCGGCAAGCTCTTCGGCCTGTAGGCGGCGCGGCGGACAGCGGCGGCGCATTAGTAGTATTTGTTTTTTTAAAAAAAATTATGTGTTTTCAATATGTAAAAAAATAATGGACCTAAATTTCGTTGAATTATGTGTCGTGTTTGGCCGAATTTTAGGCGAGTATGATTTTAAAACAACTGCGTGTGGAGCAACTTGGGGCTGGCGGCTGGGAGCCCGATCGCCCCGACGCCAAATTTATAGCCGGCGCGCCTCCAGGCGGCATGATTTCAGACCTTGGAGGGGGGGAGGGGGGGGGGGGGGGGGGGCTGGAGATGCTCTAACCTCATAAGCTGTGTGAGCCATAGAACACCATTTGCCTCCTCCTTTGGTAGAAGATGAACGGAAGAATATTTAAGAGTTGTGCCAAATCATTTGGTATGATTTTTTAGCTTGCTATCAATGAGATTCACGCTTGGAAGATGGCTTGCCTAAAAATGGGGGCAACGTTTATATGATCATATATTGACGCTTCGCCTATTACCGACCAACCTTGCCCCGAGATGAGTTGTAAACTTCCTCGGTTCGAGGACTGATTGGCAACAACCATGAAGTTTTAATTTCTTTCTATCTCTTTTTTTTGCTGGAGAACTTTCGGTCTATTCATCTTTAATCATAGTAGTTTCCTTAATAACCTCAGAAAATAGTACAATGCTGGTGTTTGTCGTAAGAAAAAGCAAGAGCATCATAGTGTAAAATGCTAAGGCAGAAATTCTTTAGGTAAAATAGGGGACATCAGTCTATTACCCCCACTACAAAAAAAGGGTTGTTGGTCATCTTGGAACCTTATTGTAACATTGATTTTACAAAACAAATTTGACCATTTACTAAAGTTAATTTAAAATATGAGAACATATATGTATTTTTCTTGGTAAACTCACATACACTTGTAATTTTGGAGAATCCAATTTAAATCATCCTTGTGATTTTGAATAATCCAACTTGGCATCTGTAATGATATTGTTAGTAAGAAGAAAAGTCATATTTTGGTGTCCTTGTCCTTGTATGAGATATTTCTTGCAAGTAGATAGACAAGCCTAGTCGGTCAACGCCTGAATAGTAATGCATGCACCTGCACGGATCGATATATTTAGCAGAGTACGCAGTGGGTGGGTATCGACGGTGTATACGCGCGCACGCAGAAGATAAGATGAAGCTTCCGGCGGCGGCCCTGTTGCCCTTTCTGTTGCAGCTCTCCCTCGTGGCCGCGGCCGCGGCTCAGGTCACCGGAGCTGCGCCGGGCTGCCCGACCATCTGCGCTGGCGTGAGCGTGCCGTACCCATTCGGCATCAGGGAAGGGTGCTACTTGGAGGGCTTCAACCTCACCTGCGACCGGACGAGCGGCCAAGAGCGGCTGCTCATCGGCGGCGCCGGGAGCACCCTCGAGGTCATGGAGATCTCGCTGGCCAACTCCACGGTGCGCGTCAGGAACACCGCTGGCGCCGTGCAGCTCGAGGGCAGCAGGGTAAGCGGCCCTACCCGAGCCGTCGGCAGGTGGGGCGGCCTTGGCGCCGGCGCCGGCGGCGGCCCGTTCGTGGTGTCGGCGTTGCTCAACAGGTTCGTGCTCACCGGGTGCAACGTGCTGGCCAAGCTGATCGGGGACAGGGACAACGTCATCGTCGGCTGCTCCGCCTTCTGCGCCGTCACCGACGGGTTGGACAACACCGTCTCCGCCGAGGACGTCGCCGAGTGCGCCGGCGTCGGCTGCTGCAAGACGCCCATCACCATCGGCCGTCCCTACTACCGCGTCAATTTCACGGGGATGGACCCGGCCCAGGAGATGGACTCGTTACTGCGTGAAGCTCTGGTGCGCGTCGCCGAGACGGACTGGTTCGGCACGTCGGCCGCGCGCGCCAACTCCTCCCGCGGGGCGGCGATGCCCCTGGTGCTGGAGTGGGTGGTGGACTCCAAGCGGCTCCGGCAAGCTGAGGATCCCCCGGGGTGGGCGGCGACGGGCTGCCCCAATGACGCGGGGACGAGCGAGTGCCGGAGCAGCCACAGCTCATGCAGCAATGTCACCAACAACTACCGCACTGGCTACGTGTGCCGGTGCAAGGACGGGTACCAGGGCAACCCATACCTCGCCGGCGCCGGCGGATGCCAAGACGTCGACGAGTGCGCGCAGCCTGATAAGTTCATGTGCTCCGGCGTATGCACCAACACGCCCGGAGGGTACCACTGCGTGTGTCCGCCCCGCTCCCGTGGCAACCCTCGGATCAGAGATGGCTGTGTCAAATCATCTCTAAGTCTAGGTGAGAATATACAACACCATTGATGATACATAGTACTTATGTGAGATTGCACACCAGGGGGCAAAGAATGTTCCTCTGCTGATCAGGGAGTTTTCCGAACCATGACACATTATTTCTGACATTTTTCAGGTTTAAGTATCGGCATAGGAATCGGCAGTGGTGCTGCCCTTCTTTTCTTGGTGCTTGGTGCCATTTTTGTGACCCAGAAGCTGAAGCGTCAAAGGGCAAAAGTATCCAAGCAGAAATTCTTTAAGCAAAACAGGGGACATCTACTAGAGCAATTGGTGTCGCAGAAGGCAGACATAGCTGAGAGGATGATCATCCCCTTGGTGGAGCTCGAGAAGGCCACCAACAACTTCGACAAAGCTCGTGAGATCGGTGGAGGAGGGCATGGCATGGTGTACAAAGGGATCATGTTAGACCTTCACGTCGTGGCGATCAAGAAGTCCAAGGTCGCAATCCAGAAGGAAATCGATGAGTTCATCAACGAGGTGGCAATCCTCTCGCAGATAAATCATCGGAACGTGGTGAAGCTCTTTGGGTGCTGCCTCGAGACAGAGGTGCCGTTGCTAGTATACGAGTTCATCTCCAACAGGACACTTTACCATCACCTTCATGTCGAAGAACCTGAAGCTTCATTGCCATGGGTGGAGCGGCTAAGAATTGCAACAGAGACCGCAAGAGCTCTCGCGTATCTTCACTCGGCTGTGTCATTCCCTATAGTCCACAGGGATATCAAGTCTCAAAACATTTTGTTAGATGGCACTCTCATAGCAAAGGTGTCAGATTTTGGAGCTTCAAGGTGCATCCCGCTAGATCAAACAGGGGATGAAACCGCCATTCAAGGGACATTTGGGTACCTAGACCCTATGTATTGCTACTCAGGACAGCTCACCGAGGAGAGCGATGTTTATAGCTTCGGCGTGCTCCTAATGGAGCTGCTCACCAGGAAAAAACCATGCTCATATCGATCATCCGGGGAGAAAAGCCTCGTCGCCTATTTCACCAGTTTGCTCGCAGAAGGTGACCTCTCAAGTGTGTTAGACCCTCAGGTCATGATGGAAGGTGGCAAAAAGATTGAAGAAGTAATTATGTTGGCAGCGGCATGCGTCAGGATGGAAGGAGGTCAACGACCAACCATGAGGCAAGTGGAGATGACACTCGAGAGTCTTCAAGTATCCCATGAAAATGTTGTGATGGGTGTTATTGATGCACAAGGTTATACAATGATTGAAGGTGGAAGCACGGAGGAGGTTAGCAGACAATATAGCCGGGAAGAAGAATATTTGTTCTCATCAAGGTGCCCGCGGTAGTGAATGTGTTCGTGTGTGATATACACATGGACCAAATGGCATGTGTGCTTTATGTTTTTTTCTTTTAAGCAAATGGTGGCTTGTATTAACCAGATCATATATACCAAAGCGGAAGAATACATGCCTTCACATAAATCAAAGAACCAATGGATATGCATATCTAAACCAAAGGAAACCATGGACAAGTAGAAATAGGACCCGAGGTCCGTTAATTACCGCAATGGGATCCCTCCATGAGGAGCTCCTTTTGAGGCAATGGTCATTAGTAACATATTATTATGACCAAACAAAATGCCATGCTCAATGTGGTTTTTTTCTCCATTTCGGTTTACTAGTCCCCTCGTATTTTGGGTCAAACTTTGATCATTGATTTGATTAGACAAATATAAAGTATATGTCCTAAAAGTTATATTGTTGAATTCATATTTGAAAGAAGTTTCTAGTGGTATTATTTTTGTTACTTATATAAATCATATTTTGCAAACCCTGGCCCAAAATATGAGGGAGACTAAATAAACCCGAATGAGGGGAGTACGGCGTCAACCGAGGGGCATCTCGAACTTGTTTAGTAATTAGGATGAATGTGCTGCATGAATACGAATGACAAGGTTGGGATTCTCTCATCACCTTGAAGCTTGTGTTGGCTTATGTACGTCTTCTCTCTCCTAGTTCATTCTATGGCACATCATAAAAAAAGTAGCAAATTCTATCAACACCTATCTTACAATTATTGGAGGTGCCCCTAAAGAGTTGTTGATCATGTCAATCAACACCGGCATGAATGCAGCCAACTAAGGGCATCTCCAACGCCAACCCGTGGATTCCTCTGGTATATGTCCGTCTTTATGTCCGGACATGGTCCATGGGCATAATACGGGAGGGAGCCATCCATCGCTAATTACAAAGTATTCGGATGGAAGGAGAAAAGGTAGGTGGGGACCATGCGCGTGGTGGGATATTTGTTATTTAGTGTCCAGTTGGGAGAAGAGAGAGAAGATGGGGAGCATGCACGTACGGTTGGGAGGAGAGAGATAAGAGGGGGACCATGCATGTGATTGATTAAGTGCATGTCACTCTGACAAAACTCCCCATGTTTGTCTCTAAAATACCAGAATTTAGATGTTTTTTTGCATGGTAATACGTGTCTCATTCATATCATAAAGAACAAAGTACAAATCACGTAAAGACCGACATGACAATACTGAAAAGATAGTAGAACATCTCTGAGCTTGACACCAACGCTCGTCAACTGCTTCCGGCACCACCACAGCAGCCACCGAAAAAAAGAATGACGAATCACCACCTCACCCGAACTCGACGCGGCTCCATCGCTGATATGCAGCTTTGCGGACCTCCAAAGTGGCTCACCAAAAGTGAAGCCCTTGCCGTTGAACGAATCAGACCGGGGCAACACCTCGGACACGCCATCGAACTCCAGATCTGGCACTCCACCACGACTAAGACGCTGAAGGAGGAAACCATACCTTCCATCCACAAACCACGAACCCAGTAGATATTCCGTCTTCCAGATGTCGTCGATGCAGACCACAATCTGCATCCGCTCCTGGACTACCTCCCAAGCTCCGCGTCGACGCTGGAGCAAACGTCGTCGCAACGGCGGAGCCCGAGGACACAGGTCCACCACAAGGATGCCGCCGCCGCCACACCATCCTTGCTTGAACAGACTGGTTTTCAAATCCATCCCCAACCATAGGACTGATGGCCTCGTCAGGGAAGGATCCGAAAATTCATTATTCAGCGCCACCATCGCCATCACCGAAACAAAGACGATGAACAACCTAAAAACCTAAACTATAAAGGAGAAAAATCGATCCACACGCGTGAATCCGGCGCCCCCCCTCACCACCGACGACCGAGGTCGCCGGCGGAGGGGAGCCGCCGGAGAACGGCGTTAGGAGATTGGCCCTGGCGGCGGCTAGGGTTGCAGCCGCCAGGGACGAGAGGAAAACTGGCCGAAATACGATTATATGATTGGCCGTGGTTACCAGAATTTAGATGTATGGACAGCTTCGCGAACTGATACAAGTCCTCATTGGATTGCAAAAGTGAAGAAATATGTCCGGTCGAACATATACCGGTGTTTTACGGGTCTCCCTTGGAGATACCCTACTTGGTTGCAAGTTGCGATTAGTCCCCCCACCAAAAAGAAAAAATGTTTTGACTATTCTATGCTAACCAATGGAAGTGTCCTCTACCCTTGATTGGGATGTCAATAATAAAGACCCGAAATGGTAGAGAACATGGGATCTGGATAGACAACTCGACACATACGCCTTATCCCTAGATAGATAGATCTGGATTTCCTAATTTATATTTGACGTGCACTATGCGTCTGATCTATCAGGTAACATGAGAACAAAATCGGTCGATTGCCAAGCCATTACATTTCATGAGCGAGAGAAATCCGATCCGCTAGCCACCCCTAGCTATACCAAAACGTCCGCAACATGATTCGTGTTGCCACCGTAACATAGGCGATGTTGCAATCCTCGGCGACCTGTGCAACACAAGTGATGGTGCAACCCTACCACCACCCAATCGTGCACTAGAGAGCACTCTGCAGCGCCGATGATGTTGCAAGCGAGCACCGACAAGCTTCCCTGTAGCATCAATGATGCTGCGAAAATACTGACAAGCACACTACAATGTTGATGATGTTGCAAACAAGCACATGCAAGATTCTTTGTAGCAGTGGTGATGTTGCGGGAAACCGACGATGTTTGCAGAAACTCATCTCAACAGCAGCAGCACCGTCGTTCCGCCTACTGTCGTTTGCAACAACATCGATGTTGCCAAAGCATGTCAGCACCAACACAATCATTAGTGCTCATTCCTGCAGCAGCAGGGCATGGATATCTCTCGCACGACACCCAACAACCAGCGGCGCCCGCCTGAAGCACTAGTGGGCAACATGGAACAACAATGCCTTGGAGCAGCAGTCATGGGTTTTCCCAGCACCTTGCGGCCTGACCTGCGGCATCGACACCTCGTAGCAGCTGCTTTGGATCTGGCCAATGACACATCGGGGAGCATATTTATTCGAGAATTGCCCCCTCGCAAAGGAGCTGACTGGCCTAGATTTGGACCACACTTGACCTCCCTAGCTCCCATCACCTACATGTTCCGTTGCAAGCATCATTCCATGAGAACTGAGAGGAGAGAGGAAGAGGCGAGAGGGATGGAACTTGAAAGAAGATCTGTTTCGAGCGCGAATCTTGATGACATTAATTGAGAAGAAAAAAGAAACGGTTAGAGGGTACCAGGTAGAGATCTACATGCGAGGCCACATATCGCATGGCACATGAGCGAGCCGGCTAATTTTGCTAGAAATCAGCCGGCTGGGCACAAGATTTTTCCTTGATATTTTCTATCTTTTTTAGAAAAACAACAGGACTCTGCTGCGTAATTTTATTGATTTTTTAAGGTACAAAGAGAGTCTTAACAAATTAAATAAAGAATATAGAAAACAAAAGACTACACAAAACTAACCTTAGAAAAGAAAGAAAAACAACAAGTAACAAGATACAGGAAAGAATACAGCAGTTGAATGTATTCAGGCAAGCTATCTGAACACATTCATATGAAGGCATTAACCCAGTGTTTCAACTGCCCATACTCTAGTGCCTTAGTATTTTCTATGAAGGCACTCCCTCAAAAAAAAAAAAAAGAGCAAGCAACCACTTGCATGCGGTCACAGGTCACATCGATTGATATGTGCATAGTCGTCGGTATGGGTATGAGAAGTAGTCCATGCTACCAAACAAATATAGCACATGTCTTTGAATAGTCTTCGTTTTGCCACTTGTGTGATGATTGATCCCTTGACTAGTAGTGGAAATTTATGATAGATGATCGTTATAGGTGTTGATTGGTGTGTGACAGAAGCGGAATTGGGTGACAAGAGAAAAATAATAAAATTATTTATTTATTTATTTTTGCAAGAAACTTCCAATCTATTTATCTTCAATCTTGGCAGTACAAAAAACAACAGAGGTAATAAAAATTACAACGATGTTCATGAATCACCTAGCGACGACTACAAGCACTATATAGTTAGCTAGTACACGCTAACTATATTCTGCTCCTTTCCCACAAAAGTGACCGTCCCATCCCACATGTGCATCTTAGTACTCCCTCTGTAAACTAATATAAGAGCGTTTAGATTACTAAAGTAGTGATCTAAATGCTCTTATATTAGTTTACGGAGGGAGTAACTACTATCTCGAACCCAAAATATAAGACATGTTTCTGAATTGAACTGCAAAAACGTCTAATATTTTAGTACAGAAAGAGTATTTTGTTTGCCACACGGTGTTTTGTCTCTAATTTATTCTTGTTGCATACGCATACGCGCTTGAACTGCTTGCTTCAAGTTGATGGTTGCTTTCTTGCCAAAAGAAAAAAGTTGACGGTTTCTTTTTCATATCCATAAAGTGAAACGAAAGCCTATTTTGAAAGGTAAAAATGCATGTCCCGCGCAAAAGTGACCGTTGTGGCAACACTAGGCGTCACTTGTGGATTCAGGTCAATGCATGCGCCTTGTCACGGGACTCCTAATTAAGATTCTATAGCAAGTTAAGCTTTATGCTTGCTCTAAAAAAAAAGATTCTATAGCAAGATGTAACAATAGGCCAAGAGCAGGCAGCATCACAATGGCGTGCACATCGACCGATCCGTATACCTACAAGCCATTATATTTCCGGCCGCGTCGCCGTCGGCGAGAAAACTACAGACCCGTCGTATTCATGCATACTTTTTCTGATTGATTGCAACTACGTACCAATCGATTCTGATAAACTGCAATAGTACTCTGGCTGTGCCGCGGCTGTAAATGGGGTTGAAGTCAAGCAAAAGGAAAGACAAATAATTTTCTTTTTCGAGGTTAAGCAAAGATAATCAGGCCCCGGCCGACAATTCTCATTCTCTTGCCCGTGAGAAAAATGGGGCTGCCCGAGCCCTTGCAATTCTCGCCCGCTGCCTCATGTGATCGTGTTTGCCTTCGTCGCCGCTGTTTACATTTTGTGTGAGCTCGGACGCCCCGCAATTCTGCTGGCTGTCAAGGCATCGTCAAGTAGTGTGTCAGAGGGTCCATTTGAAATAAGTGGGTAGCTATCTCAAAAACAACAAACAACTCAAAAAAAGTACTCCCTCTGTTTTTAAATATTTGTCTTTTTAGAGATTTCAAATAAACTACCACATACGGATGTATATAGACATATTTTAAAGTAGATTCATTTATTTTGCTCCGTATGTAGTTACTTGTTGAAATCTCTAGAAAGACAAATATTTAGGAACGGGGGGAGTAGTGTGTTAGAGGTAGTTCTGTACACTGACAAAGATCTGCTTTAGATTGGAGTTTAGAGTTAGAGACTGGCACCCCACAAATGACAAGCACAACATGCAAAACCAAGATGACATGATTGGCTTATCCAATTTACTGAGAAGACCAGGTAATTATAGAGCCTATGTATTTTCTTGAACAAATATATGGCTACCCACGGACCCCAGTTTCCAAATATTTAATCCATGCATGGCATCTTGCTTCTGCGTGCTAATAGCTATTCCTGGAATATGTAACTAGAAATTCGGAAGTTCCCATTCCAGACTGAAAATAATCACACACATACACATACAAAATTTCTATCCTTTGCCATATTTTGCTGCAATGATTGGTAACAAGGCGACTAATTATCAACTACAAACTTGCTTTCCTTTATTTCTTATTCTTCACATTAGAACTTCAAGAAATTTCTGAAATCAACAAAGACTAATAATATTAGCAACAACTTATTATTACATTGCAACACCAGATTGTTTTGTAATAGCTGCAAGTAGTCTTGGCATCGAGGGCACATCAATCTCGTGTAGACCCTCTAGAACCCGGACAACTTCACCCATCGTCGGACGATCAAACTCATTATCTTGGATGCACCAACAAGCAACTTTGCAAACCCTTTCAACTTCTTCCAAACTGAATTCACCATTTAGCCGTGGATCCACCAAACTCTTCACATCACCGCTATGAAGCTTGCTGATGGCTTGCACGGGGAAATATTCAACATGCTGGTTACTGCTATTGTTGCTGGTGTTGTATGACGTTTCATGTGCTGAATTCCTCCTTCCTGATATGATTTCCAACAACACCATGCCAAAGGCGTAAACATCGACTTTTGGCGTGATTGCAACTCCGCTAAGCCACTCCGGGGCAAGATAACCGATGGTTCCTCTAAAACTTGTCAGGATTCGGCTAAAGTCCCTTCCCACACACGCTGCCAGCCCAAAGTCTGCAACTTTAGGAAGAAATGACCCATCTACCAATATGTTCTCTGGCTTAATATCACAGTGTATAATGCACTCACGGCAACTTTGATGCAAGTAGTACAATCCTCTAGCAACTCCTAGGGTTATTTGGTATCTGTTATTCCAATTTAGGGTAGCGGCATCACCATTATTGCTCACCTTAAATAGATGACTATCAAGAGACCCATTTACTATGTGTTCATACACAAGTAACCTATGATCACCTTCACAACAGAAACCAATAAGTTTGACTAGGTTAATGTGTTGGATCAATCCAATTGAGCTCACCTCAGCCCTGAATTGCTTCTCTCCTGCTTGATGGGCAACATCAAGCCTTTTAACTGCTACACTAGTCTCTGAGTCACTTAATAATCCCCTGTATACAGAACCAAAACCACCTCCACCCAGCTTTTCTGAAAAGTTCTTAGTAGCACGAACTAAATCCGTGTATCTAAAGGCTATAATCCCACCAGAACTACCTTGATTGTCATAGCTTATTGATAGAAGACTACAGCGCTTGAATTTGTTCCTCCAAATCAGTAACAATAGCATGAACATTAGTAATCCAAAACCAATAATACTGGATGCAATAACAACTCCAACATTTGGTTTTCTTTTGTTTTTTCTCAAACTTGGCAGCAAATCTTTGGCGGCAAGGCGAAGGTAGAGAACATGATCTCCAGTGTTATCAATGCCTTTTGCCAGAATTACATTAAGTAATTCTCCATTCCAGACAGAACATCTTCTATCGTTATAGGAATAAGCAGTGCAGGAGCAGGAACTGAGACAAACTTCTTCGCATTTTCTTTGGGTGGTAGCACTGACTATGTTTTGCGAGTTGTACGGATATTGAACTTGAGCAGTGGGGTGGAATATGTCTGTTGAACTTGTCATGTTTATCTCATGAGTGCAATGTAACGGTGTATTTCTAATGCATCCTTCTGTTCGATCATCAAACTCCCAATCATGCGGGGACTTCTGAGAGAAGTTCTCCATACAATCACATGATGGATGTGGCTTGCCGCTACAGATTGTGAACGGTCCACAGGTTGCAGGCGGATCACATGGATCGTCTGGTTGGGCATATATTGTCTGCCAAGACTGGCTGGCTTGTGACCAAAGATTCATCTTTATCTGACCAGAGATGTCTAGTAAGCCAAATATGGAAGCCGAGGATTCATCTCGTAAATTGCCCATATAGTACTCCTCTTGGTTGTTATCAACATATGTTATGTTAAGTAAACCTTTGGTCTGAGGATTCAAATCTAGCAGTGCCTGGGCTAGTGGCAAAAGATTCATTGCTGATGTTGTGGAGGATTCATAAAGCCAATACACTATTGATGGATTCTTGCGGCGCTTGAGGACGAACCCCTTGATATCTTCTAGGTCAAGACTGTATGACCCTAAACCAGGATCAATGAGGCTCTTCTTTGAGATGAGTTGGCTGCTAAAACTAGTGATCTTGTTACGGCCAAACTTAGAGCCAGGAAGCACGACATCTGTTGGGTAGTCGAAGCTCTGCCACAACACCTTCTGTTCAGATGTGAGGGCAAGGTTTCCATTGTTCAAGAGAAGGGCAACACTAGTGGTGGGGGTGTTTTTTTTGCTGGTTTGTGTCATATTATTGGCGATGTGAGTGGACCAAACTACAAACTCCGTGTTGCCGGCATGGTTTACTACGATGACAAGATTGCCATCGCTTGCTATCTTGAGCTGTGTTAGGTTGAAGTTGTGGTGGACGATGGGCTCCTCCCTATTAGCGACCCACACAGTAGTGAAAACCGGGATCTTATTGAACCATATGCCCAGATACCAGCCTGAGCTTGGGGAGGTGACATTGTGAGACGACTTACTGATGCTACCCGCCGCAGCTGCTGGCTGGAAGAAGCCAAGCGCGAACTTGCCGTTTCTGGAGACGAGCTTGCTGCCAACAGCGAGCGCTTGGCCTGCCATCAGCTTGTCTCCATTTGCAGCTGCAGAGGAGCACCGAGGAGTGAGAAGGAGGAGAAGCCCGGGCAGTATGTGGAGGGGAGTCATTGAGGAGAAGTGCGTGGATGATTTGAAGAGGAGAGGAGGGGATGCATATATAGAGTGGAAGTAGTATGTCTTCTGAAGACGCAGGAAGACCGAAGCTAGCGCTACAAAGACTGGCTGAAGGGGAAGACTTAGGGTCAATCATGTTCACACTGGGACAGTATTTCAATTGATACAAGGCACCATTAATCACCGTAAATACTACAGTGTGTAGGACTGTGAGGAGGAATTTCAATGAAGATTCCCCAAGCAATGAATCACAGCTTCCTGGAAATTAGCAGGCGCTGCACATGCATTGCCAAGGTCCCATCCCACGTACTGTGACATTCATGGCCTACGTACAAGATCATTCAGCAGCTAGCTGAAGTTAGAATCTAACCAAGGCCGTCCTGCATTCGTCCGTGCCGCTGGCAATGGCAAACGAAGCTAGCACAGTACACGCCCTCTGTGCTCACATCGTGTGATCAGTGCGGAATTGCATCTCTCAAACATTCACACAGAGAACGCTGGTCCTGAGGTCTCCGGTAGGACACTCACATCGAGAGGAAGAGGGTTCGAGGTTAGGGTGTGGGCCTTTTTCTGATTGACAGCTCGGATTAGACGGTGATCGAGCTGGACATGGGAGGCGCCGCGGCCGGCGAGGACTCGCTAGGACCTTGCCGGTGATGAGGAGAACACACGTACGGCTCGTTGCTTTGGAAGATCAAAGTCCCGTTAAGAATCAAAGTCTTCATGTGGTTTGTGCACAAGGAGGTGGTTCTGATTGAGGATAATTTGGCAAATCGTAATTGAGATGGTAGTTAAAGATGTAGTTTTTGTGATCACGATGAAACCATCAAACACCTCTTTCTCGATTGTCCGTTGGCCAAGCTAGTATGGCGCTCAATTCATATAGCATTCAATATCACTCCTCCAAATAGTATTTACACATTATTTAAGACATGGCTAAATAGAGTAGAGACAATTACTGTGAGACATATTCGTATAGGAGTATGTGCATTACTTTGGGCTATATGAAATTGTAGAAATGAGATGATTTTTAACAGACAAACTTCTATAATTTTTTTGCAGGTTATCTATAGGACCACTGCTTGGATCTGTATGTGGTCATTACTCACTCCCGGGGAAGCCAGAGAGCCTTCGATTAGTGCGTCTGCCCGATGGGAGATGGTCTTTTGGGATAGCTATAACCGGTTTGGATGACGGTCCAGTAGTAAAATAGATGTTTAGTCACCTCGTTTTATTTTCGTCGGTTGTAGTATATTATACCTTTTTTATTTTTCTTCACCTCTGAGGGCATGGCCATCGCTCCAACATGGACCGCTGCCTCACGTGCCCACGTAGGCTCGGATGCCAGATGGATTCAAAGGTGCAGCCCTGCAGGTGGCAGGTGCATCCTGCAGAAGAGACGTCTGCTTCGTCAGGAAAAAGGTAAAGCTAGCAAAAAGATGAGAGGAATTGGGTAAAGAAAGGATAGAGAAGGGTCCACTTCGATAGATGCTACTGCAGCCTCCATTGGGCGTTGATCAATCAACTCGGTGGTTTCACCCCCAATTAATCTACGTGACGGCTGGGGCATCATCTGAGTGAGCTTGTTCTGTATCACAGACTTTTCAGACTTTTTGATTAATAAAAGGGTTGCATGCATCACTCTGATGCAGAGGCCGGGGTAATCTTTTTTTTTAGAAAAAAACGTATGGCTGGCCCGCAGCCGGAGGAGGAGCAGGATTCGCTGGGCCGAGATCAAAGTGACATTGTGACTGAAACTACTTTTTTTTTCTCAGTCAGAGTACGTTGTTGGCAATTTGAGAGCTAAAGTCTTTTTTTGCGAGATAAAAGTCTTTACCGGTCTGCATGGGCACACACGTACAATTTGCCAAGACCACGAAGACGACAATTTGCCAAGACCACGAAGACGACGTTGACTGAAATAATGGTAGCCCAGCTGTTGTGGTCAGATGGACCGATATTGCACACAGTAGCAGTAGACACTTAATTTGATTGCCAAGGGACCAGACATTTTATTAGGTCTCGACTGCTCACAACCCGTAGAGAAACTTGACTCAGTGTATGTCCCACTGGAGACCCGTCTGAAATAAAGGATGCATGGATCGAGTTGCGATGTGGACTCGCCACACGCTCGTTGCGTTTGCATCAACTTATTGATGCACTGCAACTGCAAGTTGCACAATTTTTAGTGGAGAAAATGATCGATGGATCAATAAATTGTACTCCCTCTACAAAGAAATATCTAAACGCTTTTATATTTCTTTACGGAGAAAGTATATGTGTAACGAAACGAAGAATAGTGTCTGGGCCAGTCTCATGCGTATGATATGAGTGAAATTTATGCAAGATGATTGTCAAGACTTCATGCAAAATGAGTAAAGTGGCTGCATACATCACCCAGATGCAGAGTCCGGGGGTCCTCCTTCATTTCTAAAAAAAAAGACTTCATGCAAAATGAGTACAGCAGAGATGGGTGCATTCAGATTTTGTTTTGAACTCTAGCAAAAAAAAATGTTTTGAATAATACACTAGAATTCTGTTCAGCACATACATTCATCCAATAACACACACTGATGCATAACATAAAGAATGCACCATGCTATAAGATTAACATTATATACAAGCAAGCAAGACTATCACTCGCGGTCTCACGGATAACAACAACTTTTCTTAAAGAGAACGTCCACTGTGGGCTAAGAGAATCTCTAACCAAACCCTTATAAAGCTTTAGAAGAGTAAAAATAATCAGGTTTTCTTCTCTAAACTGCACCTAACCGATCCCTTATAACCTTGGAAAAAGCGGTAGGTGTAAGCGAGGCGGTTGGCCTTCGCCTAGTGTCTAGGCGGTGCTTAAGTGCCCTAGGCGTGGCCTAGGCGGTAATATAGTTTTACTATCAGGGCATATTTGTGGATATGATATGCATGACGATATTAATTTAGGGCATATAAATAAGTTAACTACCAACTACTACCATTGGCATATGGCCCATTTGGCATATATATGAATGCAATATGGCATCGTTTGTTGCTTGGGGAGACAATTCTTTGCTTGCCCTGCCTAGACTTTCATTTATGCCCTAGGCATGGCATTTGGCCATCGCCTAGCGCCTAGGCGTGCCTAAGCGCCTCCTAGGCACTGCCTTTTCCAACAGAGCTTATAACTTATAATATACTCCACGGCCGCCTCAGCTCTTAAATATACTCGGTCGCCCACCCACAGAGTAATTTTTTCCCTTCCTCACCCCGAGCCACATCCACTCCGGCGCCGCCCTACTTGCCTCCGTCGGCCACCACGCACCACCGCCGACCCCCCCTGTAGCACCTGCTGCACTCCTCCCTCACGTCGATTCGGCCGCTTCTCGTCACCAATGCGTAAATTAATAGATCTACGCCCGTTGCCGCTGTTGTCAGATTCAACGCGTCTAGTCCTCAGCGGCATCCGTTTTGAAGGGAGTCTACAGGGAACGAACCACACAACCACCTCTACTGCTCCGCACCGCCTCTCGGTGAGTCCTCGACCCCTCAACGCTTACATCTCAATCGTTGACCGACCACCGGCACAACCATGTTCGCTCGTCCGCCGGGCTCAGTCCTCGCCCTACCAGTTATCATGTGCAGTCACTGCTGACGGTTGGTGCTGCGCCTCGTCTTGAGCATGCCCAAACATCCTTGATGGGTGTTCTACAAGTGTGAACACGAAGGAGTGAGTGCCATTTTTGTACAGTTGTTCTTCGGATTCGTCGCAATATGAAACCCATTGTTTTGCTTAAAATTGAAGAAAATATGCCCTAAAGGCAATAATAAATTTGTTATTTATATTTTCTTATATCATGATAAATGTTTACTATTCATGCTAGAATTGTATTAACCGGAAACTTAGTACATGTGTGAATATATAGACAAACATAGTGCACCTAGTATGCCTCTACTTGACTAGCTCGTTAACCAAAGATGGTTAAGTTTACTAGCCATGGACATGTGTTGTCATTTGATGAACGAGATCACATCATTAGAGAATGATGTGATGTACAAGACCCATCCGTTAGCTTAGCATAATGATAGTTCAGTTTTATTGCTACTGCTTTCTTCATAACTTATACACGTTCCTCTAACTACGAGATTATGCAACTCCTGAATACCGGAGGAACACCTTGTGTGCTATCAAGCGTCACAACGTAACTGGGTGATTATAAAGATGCTCTACAGGTGTCTCCGATGGTGTTTGTTGAGTTGGCGTAGATCGAGATTATGATTTGTCACTCCGTGTATCGGAGAGGTATCTCTAGGCCCTCTCGATAATGCACATCACTATAAGCCTTGCAAGCAATGTGACTAATGAGTTAGTTACGGGATGTTGCATTATGGAACAAGTAAAGAGACTTGCCGGTAACGAGATTGAACTAGGTATTGAGATACCGACGATCGAATCTCGGGCAAGTAACATACCGATGACAAAAGGACCAACGTATGTTGTTATGTATTTGACCGATAAAGATCTTCGTAGAATATGTAGGAGCCAATATGAGCATCTAGGTTCCGCTATTGGTTATTGACCGGAGATGTGTTTCGGTCATGTCTACATAGTTCTCGAACCCGCAGGGTCCGCACGCTTAACGTTCTGTGACGATTTGTATTATGAGTTATGTGATTTGATGACCAAAGTATGTTCGAAGTCCCAAATGAGATCGGGGACATGATGAGGAGTCTCAAAATGATCGAGACGTAAAGATCGATATATTGGAAGGCTATATTCGGATATCGGAAAGGTTTTGAGTGATTCGGGTATTTTTCGGAGTACTGGAGAGTTACGAGAATTCGTATTGGGCCTTAATGGGCCATACGGGAAATGAGAGAAAGGCCTCAAGGGTGGCCGCGCCCCTTCCCCGTAGACTGGTCCAAATTGGACTAGGGAAAGGGGGTGCCCCCTTCCTTCCTTCTCCCTTCCCTTTTTCCTATTCCATGTAGGAGGTGGAATCCTAGTATGGGCGCGCCCTATGAGGGCCGGCCTCCTCCTCCCTCCATCCTTTATATACGTCGCCAGGGGGCACCCCATAGACACACAAGTTGATCATTGATCTCTTAGCCGTGTGCGGTGCCCCCTCCACCATAATCCACCTCGGTCATATCTGATACGTCCATTTTGCATCATGCTTTTATATCAATATTTATTGCATTATGGGCTGTTATTACCCATTATGTCACAATACTTATGCCTATTCTCTCTTATTTTATAAGGTTTACATAAAGAGGGAGAATGCCGACAGCTAGGATTCTGGCTGGAAAAGGAGCAAATATTAGAGACCTATTCTGCACAGCTCCAAAAGTCCTGAAACTTCATGGATGATGTTTTCCAAATATATAAAAAACATTGAGCGCAAGAACTTCACCAGGGGGGCCACACCCTGCACACGAGGGTAGGGGCGTGCCCCCCTACCTCGTGGGCCCCCTGGTGGCGCTCCGGTGACCATCTTCTACTATATGGACTCTTTCGATGGGAAAATAATCATAAGCCATCTTCTCGGACGAAACTTCGCCGCCACGAGATGGAACCTTGGCGGAGCTAGTCTAGGGTTCTGGCGGGGCTGTTCTGCCGGGGAAACATCCCTCCCGGAGGGGGAAATCATCGCCATCGTCATCACCAACGCTCCTCTCATCGGGAGAGGGCAATCTCCATCAACATCTTCATCAGCACCATCTCATCTGAAAACCCTAGTTCATCTCTTGTATCCAATTCTTGTCTCCAAGTCCAGGATTGGTGCTAGTAGGTTGCTAGTAGTGTTAATTACTCCTTGTAGTTGATGCTAGTTGGTTTAATTGGTGGAAGATCATATGTTCAGATCCTATATGCACATTAATACCCCTCTGATTATGAACATGTTTATGCTTTGTGAGTAGTTACTTTTGTTCCTGAGGACATGGGAGAAGTCTTGCTATTAGTAGTCATGTGAATTTGGTATTCGTTCGATATTTTGATGAGATGTATGTTGTCTCTCCTCTAGTGGTGATATGTGAACGTCGACTACATGACACTTCACCATTATTTGGGCCTAGAGGAAGGCATTGGGAAGTAATAAGTAGATGATGGGTTGCTAGAGTGACAGAAGCTTAAACCCTAGTTTATGCGTTTCTTCGTAAGGGGCTGATTTGGATCCATATGTTTCATGCTATGGTTAGGTTTACCATAATACTTTTGTTGTATTTGCTGATGCTTGCAATAGAGGTTAATCATAAGTAGGATGCTTGTCCAAGTAAGGGCAGCACCCAAGCACCGGTCCACCCACATACCAAATTATCAAAGTACCGAACGCGAATCATATGAGCGTGATGAAAACTAGCTTGACGATATTCCCATGTGTCCTCGGGAGCGCTTTACATCATATAAGAGTTTGTCCAGGCTTGTCCTTTGCTACAAAAAGGATTGGGCCACCTTGCTGCACCTTATTTACTTTTGTTACTTGTTGCTCGTTACAAATTATCCTATCACAAAATTATCTATTACCCCTTATTTCAGTACTTGCAGAGAATACCTTGCTGGAAACCGCTTATCATTTCCTTCTGCTCCTCGTTGGGTTCGACACTCTTACTTATCGAAAGGACTACGATAGATCCCCTATACTTGTGTGTCATCAAGACTCTTTTCTGGCGCCGTTGCCGGGGAGTGAAGCACCTTTGGTAGGTGGAATTTGGTAAGGAAAAATTTATATAGTGTGCTGAAATTTACTGTCACTTGTTACTATGGAAAGTAATCCTCTGAGGGGCTTGTTCGGGGTATCTTCACCCCGACCAGTAGAGCAAAGAGTTGCTCCTCAACCTACTGAACCTACTGAAAATGAAAATGCTTGCTTTGAAATTCCTTTGGGTATGGTAGAAAAACTGCTAGCTAATCCTTTTTTGGGAGATGGAACAAAACATCCTGATGAGCATCTAATATATGTGGATGAAGTTTGTGGATTATTTAAACTTGCAGGTGTACCCAGAGATGTTGTTAAGAAGAAGGTCTTCCCTTTATCTTTGAGGGGAGATGCATCGACATGGTATAGGCTATGTGATGATATGGAGTCTTGGAACTACAAACGATTGAAATTGGAATTTCATCAAAAGTTTTATCCTATGCATCTTGTTCATCATGATCGCAATTATATATATATATATATAATTTTTGGCCTCGCGAAGGAGAAAGCATCGCTCAAGCTTGGGGGAGGCTTAAATCAATGTTATATTCATGCCCCAATCATGAGCTCTCAAGAGAAATGATTATTCAAAAAATTTATGCTCGGCTTTCTGTTAACAATCGCACCATGCTTGATACTTCTTGTGCTGGCTCTTTTATGGTGAAGACTATTGAATTCAAATGGGATTTATTGGAAAGAATTAAACGCAACTCCGAAGATTGGGACCTCGACAATGGTAAGGAGTCAGGTATTGTTGGGGAACGTAGTAATTTCAAAAAAATTCCTACGCACACGCAAGATCATGGTGATGCATAACAACGAGAGGGGAGAGTGTTGTCTACGTACCCTCGTAGACCAAAAGCAGAAGCGTTAGCACAATGTGGTTGATGTAGTTGTATGTCTTCACGATCCGACCGATCAAGTACCGAACGCACGGCACCTCCGAGTTCTGCACACATTCAACTCGATGACGTCCCTCGAACTCCGATCCAGCCGAGTGTTGAGGGAGAGTTTCGTCAGCACGACGGCGTGGTGACAATGATGATGTTCTAACGATGCAGGGCTTCACCTAAGCACTGCTACGATATGATCGAGGTGGATTATGGTGGAGGGGGGCACCGCACACGGCTAAGAGATCAAGAGATCAATTGTTGTGTCTATGAGGTGCCTCCTGGCCACGTATATAAAGGAGTGGAGGAGGGGAGGGGCCGTCGCTCTCTATGGCACGCCCTAGGGGAGTCCTACTCCCACCGGGGGTAGGATTCCCCCTTTCCTAGTAGAACTAGGATCCCTTCCAAGTAGTAGGAGTAGGAGAGAAGGAAAGGGAAGGGGAAAGGAGAAGGAAGGAAGGGGGCACCCCCCCCTCCCTAGTCCAATTCGAACCTGCCCATGGGGAGGGGTGCGGCCACCCTTTGAGACCTTTCTCTCCTTTCCCGTATGGCCCATTAAGGCCCAATATGAATTCCCGTAACACCCGGGTACTCCCGAAAATACCCGAATCACTCGGAACCTTTCCAATGTCCGAATATAGTCGTCCAATATATCGATCTTTACGTCTCGGCCGTTTCGAGACTCCTCGTCATGTCCCCGATCTCATCTGGGACTCCAAACTCCTTCGGTACATCAAAACACATAAACTCATAATATAACCGTCATCGAACTTTAAGCGTATGGACCCTACGGGTTCGAGAACTATGTAGACATGACCGAGACACGTCTCCAGTCAATAACCAATAGCGGAACCTAGATGCTCATATTGGCTCCTACATATTCTACAAAGATCTTTATCGGTCAAACCGCATAACAACATACGTTGTTCCCTTTGACATCGGTATGTTACTTGCCCGAGATTCGATCGTCGGTACCTCAATACCTAGTTCAATCTCGTTACCGGCAAATCTCGTAATACATCATCTCACAACTAACTCATTAGTTGCAATGCTTGCAAGGCTTATGTGTTGTGCAATGCTTGCAAGGCTTATGTGATGCATTAAGAGACTTGCCGGTAACGAGATTGAACTAGGTATTGAGATACCGACGATCGAATCTCGGGCAAGTAACATACCGATGACAAAAGGAACAACGTATGTTGTTATGCGGTCTGACCGATAAAGATCTTCGTAGAATATGTAGGAGCCAATATGAGCATCCAGGTTCCGCTATTGGTTATTGACCGGAGACATGTCTCGGTCATGTCTACATTGTTCTCAAACTCGTAGGGTCCGCACGCTTAAGGTTTCGATGATAGTTATATTATGAGTTTATGAGTTTTGATGTACCGAAGGAGTTCGGAGTCCCAGATGAGATCGGGAACATGACGAGGAGTCTCGAAATGGTCGAGACGTAAAGATCGATATATTGGACGACTATATTCAGACATCGGAAAGGTTCCGAGTGATTCGGGTATTTTCGGAGGTACCGGGGAGTTATGGGAATACGAGAAAGAAGCAATGGGCCTTAATGGGCCTTAGTGGAAAAGACCAGGAGGTGGCGCGCGCCCCTCCCAAGCCCAGTCCGAATTGGACAAGGGGTTTGGGGCGCGACCCCTCTCTCCCTTCCTTCCCCTCTTCCCCCTTTCCCCCCTTCTCCTAGTTGGACTAGGAAAGGAGGAAACCTACTCCAACTAGGAGTAGGAATCCTACTCCCTGGCGCGCCCCTCCTAGGGCCGGCCTCCTCCCCCTTGCTCCTTTATATACGGGGGCAGGGGGCACCCCTAGACAAACAAGTTGATCCACGTGATCGTTTTCTTAGCCGTGTGCGGTGCCCCTTCCACCATAATCCTCGATAATATTGTAGCGGTGCTTAGGCGAAGCCCTGCGACGGTAGAACATCAAAATCGTCACCATGCCGTCGTGCTGACGGAACTCTTCTCCGACACTTTGCTGGATCGGAGTCCGGGGATCGTCATCGAGCTGAACGTGTGCTAAAACTCGGAGGTGCCGTAGTTTCGGTGCTTGATCGGTCGGGCCGTGAAGATGTACGACTACATCAACCGCGTTGTGCTAACGCTTCCGCTGTCGGTCTACTAGGGTACATAGATCACACTCTCCCCTCTCGTTGCTATGCATCACCATGATCTTGCGTGTGCGTAGGAATTTTTTTGAAATTACTACGTTCCCCAACAGTGGCATCCGAGCCTATGTTTTATGTGTTGATGTTGTGCACGAGTAGAACACAAGTGAGTTGTGGGCGATATAAGTCATACTGCTTACCAGCATGTCATACTTTGGTTCGGCGATATTGTTGGATGAAGCGGCCCGAACCGACATTACGCGTACGCTTACGCGAGACTGGTTCTACCGACGTGCTTTGCACACAGGTGGCTGGCGGGTGTCAGCTTCTCCAACTTTAGTTGAACCGAGTGTGGCTACGCCCGGTCCTTGCGAAGGTTAAAACAGCACCAACTTGACAAACTATCGTTGTGGTTTTTGATCCGTAGGTAAGATTGGTTCTTGCTTAAGCCCGTAGCAGCCACGTAAAACTTGCAACAACAAAGTAGAGGACGTCTAACTTGTTTTTGCAGGGCATGTTGTGATGTGATATGGTCAAGACGTGATGAGATATAAGTTGTTGTATGAGATGGTCATGTTTTGTTGAAGTTATCGGCAACTGGCAAAAGCCTTATGGTTATCTCTCTATTGCATAAGATGCAAGCGCCAAATAATTGCTTTACTTTATCGCTATGCGATAGCAATTGTTGCAAGAGCAATTGTTGGTGAGACAACCATGTGATGACACATTGATATAGATCAAGATGATGGAGATCATGGTGTCATGCCGGTGACGATAGAGATCATGATAGTACTTTGGAGATGGAGATCAAAGGCGCAATATAATGGCCATATCATGTCACATATTTTGATTGCATATGATGTTTATCTTTTTATACATCTTATTTTGCTTAGTTTGACGGTAGCATTTTAAGATGATCTCTCACTAATTATCAAGAAGTGTTCTCCCTGAGTATGCACCGTTGCGAAAGTTCTTCATGCTGAGACACCACGTGATGATCGGGTGTGATAGGCTCTACGTTCAAATACAACGGGTGCAAAACAGTTGCACACGCGGAATACTCAGGTTATACTTGACGAGCCAAGCATATACAGATATGGCCTCGGAACACGGAGACCGAAAGGTCGAGCGTGAATCATATAGTAGATATGATCAACATAGTGATGTTCACCATTGAAACTACTCCATATCACGTGATGATCGGACATGGTTTAGTTGATTTGGATCATGTGATCACTTAGAAGATTAGAGGGATGTCTTTCTAAGTGGGAGTTCTTAAGTAATATGATTAATTGAACTTTAAATTTATCATGAACTTAGTCCTGGTAGTATTTTGCAAATTATGTTGTAGATCAATAGCTCGCGTTGTTGCTTCCCTGTGTTTATTTTGATATGTTCCTAGAGAAAATGTGTTGAAAAATGTTATTAGCAATGATGCGGATTGGATCCGTGATCTGAGGTTTATCCTCATTGCTGCACAGAAGAATTATGTCCTTGATGCACCGCTAGGTAACAGACCTATTGCAGGAGCAGATGCAACGTTATGAATGTTTGGCTAGCTCAATATGATGACTACTTGATAGTTTAGTGCACCATGCTTAACGGCTTAGAATCGGGACTTCAAAGACGTTTTCAACGTCATGGAACATATGAGATATTCCAGAAGTTGAAGTTAATATTTCAAGCAAATACCCGAGTTGAGAGATATGAAGTTTCCAACAAGTTCTATAGCTAAAAGATGGAGGAGAATCGCTCAACTAGTGACCATGTGCTCAGATTGTCTGGGTACTATAATTGCTTGAATCAAGTGGGAGTTAATCTTCCAGATAAAATAGTGATTAACAGAATTCTCTAGTCACCATCACCAAGCTAGTAGAACTTCGTGATGAACTATGATATGCAAGGGATAACGGAAACAATTCCCAAGCTCTTCGTAATGCTGAAATTGACGAAGGTAGAAATCGAGAAAAACATCAAGTGTTGATGGTAGACAAGACCACTAGTTTCAAGAAAAGGGCAGAGGGAAGAAGGGGAACTTCAAGAAGAACAGCAAGCAAGTTGCTGCTCAAGTGAAGAAGCCCAAGTCTGGTCCTAAGCCTGAGACTAAGTGCTTCTACTGCAAAGGGACTGGTCACTGAAAGCGGAACTACCCCAAGTGATTGGCGGATAAGAAGGATGGCAAAGTGAACATAAGTATATTTGATATACATGTTATTGATGTGTACTTTACTAGTGTTTATAGCAACCCCTCGGTATTTGATACTAGTTCAGTTGCTAAGATTAGTAACTCGAAACAGGAGTTGCAGAATAAACAGAGACTAGTTAAGGGTGAAGTGACGATGTGTGTTGGAAGTGGTTCCAAGATTGATATGATCATCATCGCACACTCCCTATAATTTTGGGATTAGTGTTGAACCTAAATAAGTGTTATTTGGTGTTTGCGTTGAGCATGAATATGATTTGATCATGTTTATTGTAATACGGTTATTCATTTAAGTAAGAGAATAAATTATTGTTCTGTTTACATGAATAAAACCTTATATGGTTACACACCCAATGAAAATAGTTCGTTGGATCTCGATCGTAGTGATACACATAATCATAATATTGAAACCAAAAGATGCAAAGTTAATAATGATAGTGCAACTTATTTGTGGCGCTGCAGTTTAGGTCATATTGGTGTAAAGCGCATGAAGAAACTCCATGCTGACGGGCTTTTGGAATCACTTGATTATGAATCAGTTGATACTTGCGAACCATGCCTCATGGGCAAGATGACTAAGACTCTGTTCTTCGCAACAATGGAGCAAGCAACAGATTTGTTGGAAATCATACATACTGATGTATGTGGTCCGATGAATATTGAGGCTCGCAATAGATATCATTATTTTCTGATCTTCACAGATGATTTGAGCAGATATGAGTATATCTACTTGATGAAACATAAGTCTGAAACAATTGAAAAGTTCAAAGAATTTCAGAGTGAAGTGAAAAATCATCGTAACAAGAAAATAAAGTTTCTACGATCTGATCGTAGAGAAGAGTATTTGAGTTACGAGTTTGGCCTTCAGTTAAAAACAATGTGAAATAGTTTCACTACTCACGCCACCTAGAACACCATAATGTAATGGTGTGTCCGAACGTCATAACCGTACTTTATTAGATATGGTGCGATCTATGATGTCTCTTACTGATCTACCACTATCGTTTTGGGGTTATGCATTAGAGACAGCTGCATTCACGTTAAATAGGGCACCATCTAAATCCGTTGAAACGACACCGTATGAACTATGGTTTGGCAAGAAACCTAAGCTGTCGTTTCTTAAAGTTTGAGGTTGCAATGCTTATGTGAAAAAGTTTCAACCTGATAAGCTCAAACCCAAATCGGAGAAGTGCGTCTTCATAGGATACCCAAAAGAAAATGTTGGGTACACCTTCTATCACAGATCCGAAGGCAAGATATTCGTTTCTTTGAATGGATCCTTTCTAGAGAAGGAATTTCTCTCGAAAGAAGTGAGTGGGAGGAAAGTAGAACTTGATGAGGTAACTGTACCTGCTCCCTTATTGAAAAGAAGTTCATCACAGAAATCTGTTCCTGTGACTACTAGACCGATTAGTGAGGAAGCTAATGATGATGATCATGTAACTTCATATCAAGTTACTACCGAACCTCGTAGGTAAAACCAGAGTGAGATCCGCACCAGAGTGGTACGATAATCCAGTTCTGGAGGTCATGTTACTTGACCATGACGAGCCCACGAACTATGAGGAAGCAATGATGAGCCCAGATTCCGTGAAATGGCTTGAGGCCATGAAATATGAGATGAGATCCATGTATGAGAACAAAGTATGGACTTTGATTGACTTGCCCAATGATCGGCGAGCCATTGAGATTAAATGGATCTTCAAGAGGAAGACGGACGCTGATAGTAGTGTTACTATCTACAAAGCTAGAATTGTCGCAAAAAGGTTTTCGACAAGTTCAAGGTGTTGACTACGATGAGAGTTTCTCACTCGTATCTATGCTTAAGTCTGTCCGAATCATGTTAGCAATTGCCGCATTTTATGAAATCCGGCAAATGGATAAACAAAACTGCATTCCTTAATGGATTTATTAAATAAGAGTTGTATATGATACAACCAGAAGGTTTTGTCAATCCTAGAGGTGCTAACAAAATGTGCAAGCTCCAGCGATCCATCTATGGACTGGTGCAAGCATCTCGGAGTTGGAATATGCGCTTTGATGAGATGATCAAAGCATATAGTTTTATACAGACTTGCGGTGAAGTCTGTATTTACAAGAAAGTGAGTGGGAGCACTACAACATTTCTGATAAGTATATGTGAATGACATATTGTTGATTGGAAATAATGTAGAATTATTCTGCAAAGCATAAAGGAGTGTTTTGAAAGAAGTTTTTCAAAGAAAGACCTCGGTGAAGCTGCTTACATATTAAGCATCAAGATCTATAGAGATAGATCAAGATGCTTGATAAGTTTTTTTCAATGAGTACATACCTTGACAATATTTTGAAATAGTTCAAAAATTGGAACGGTCAAAGAAAGAGTTCTTGGCTGTGTTACAAGGTGTGAAATTGAGTAAGACTCAAAGCCCGACCACGGCAGAAGATAGAAAGAGAATGAAAGTCATTCCCTATGCCTCAGCCATAGGTTCTATAAAGTATGCCATGCTGTGTACCAGATCTATTGTATACCCTACACTATGTTAAGCAAGGGAGTACAATAGTGATCTAAGAGTAGATCACTGGACAGCGGTCAAAATTATCCTTAGTGAAATAAGGAAATATTTCTCAATTATGGAGGTGACAAAAAGGTTCGTCGTAAAAAGTTACGTCGATGCAAATTTTGACACAGATCTGGATGACTCTAAGTCTCGATCTAGATACATATTGAAAGTGGGAGCAATTAGCTAGAGTAGCTCCGTGCAGAGCATTGTAGACATAGAATTCGCAAAATACTTACGGATCTGTATGTGACAGACCCGTTGACTAAAATTATCTCACAAGCAAAACATGATCACACCTTAATACTCTTTGGGTGTTAATCACATAAACGATGTGAACTAGATTACTGACTCTAGTAAACCCTTTGGGTATAGGTCACATGACAATGTGAACTATGGGTGTTAATCACATGGTGATGTGAACTATTAGTGTTGAATCACATGGCGATGTGAACTAGATTATTGACTCTAGTGCAAGTGGGAGACTGAAGGAAATATGCCCTAGAGGCAATAATAAAGTTATTATTTATTTCCTTATATCATGATAAATGTTTATTATTCATGCTAAAATTGTATTATCTAGAAACATAATACTTGTGTGAATACATAGACAAACTAAACGTCACTAGTATGCCTCTACTTGACTAGCTCATTAATCAAAGATGGTTATGTTTCCTAACCATAGACATGTGTTGTCATTTGATTAATGGGATCACATTATTAGGAGAATGATGTGATTGACATGACCCATTCCATTAGCTTAGCATCCGATCGTTTAGTATGTTGCTATTGCTTTCTTCATGACTTATACATGTTCCTATGACTATGAGATTATGCAACTCCCGTTTGCCGGAGGAACACTTTGTGTGCTACCAAACGTCACAACGTAACTGGGTGATTATAAAGGAGCTCTACAGGTGTCTCCAAAGGTAAATGTTGGGTTGGCGTATTTCGAGATTAGGATTTGTCACTCCGATTGTCGGAGAGGTATCTCTGGGCCCTCTCGGTAATGCACATCACATAAGCCTTGCAGGCATTGCAACTAATGAGTTAGTTGTGAGATGATGTATTACGAAACGAGTAAAGAGACTTGCCAGTAACGAGATTGAACTAGGTATTGAGATACCGACGATCGAATCTCGGGCAAGTAACATACCGATGACAAAGGGAACAACGTATGTTGTTATGTGGTCTGACCGATAAAGATCTTCATAGAATATGTAGGAGCCAATATGAGCATCCAGGTTCCGCTATTGGTTATTGACCGGAGACATGTCTCGGTCATGTCTACATTGTTCTCGAACCCGTAGGGTCCGCACGCTTAAGGTTTCGATGACAGTTATATTATGAGTTTATGAGTTTTGATGTACCGAAGGAGTTCGGAGTCCCGGATGAGATCGGGGACATGACGAGGAGTCTCGAAATGGTTGAGACGTAAAGATCGATATATTGGACGACTATATTCAGACATCGGAAAGGTTCCGAGTGATTCGGGTATTTTCAGAGGTACCGGGGAGTTACGGGAATACGAGGAAGAAGCAATGGGCCTTAATGGGCCTTAGTGGAAAGGACCAGGAGGTGGCGCGCGCCCCTCCCAAGCCCAGTCCGAATTGGACAAGGGGTTTGGGGCGCGGCCCCTCTCTCCCTTCCTTCCCCTCTTCCCCCCTTTCCCCCCTTCTCCTAGTTGGACTAGGAAAGGAGGAAACCTACTTCAACTAGGAGTAGGAATCCTACTCCCTGGCGCGCCCCTCCTAGGGCCGGCCTCCTCCCCCTTGCTCCTTTATATACGGGGGCAGGGGCACCCCTAGACACACAAGTTGATCCACGTGATCGTTTTCTTAGCCATGTGCGGTGTCCCCTTCCACCGTAATCCTCGATAATATTGTAGCGGTGCTTAGGCGAAGCCCTGCGACGGTAGAACATCAAGATCGTCACCACGCCGTCGTGCTGACGGAACTCTTCTCCGACACTTTGCTGGATCGGAGTCCGGGGATCGTCATCGAGCTGAACGTGTGCTAAAACTAGGAGGTGATGTAGTTTCGGTGCTTGATCGGTCGGGCCGTGAAGACGTACGACTACATCAACCGCATTGTGCTAACGCTTCCGCTGTCGGTCTACTAGGGTACGTAGATCACACTCTCCCCTCTTGTTGCTATGCATCACCATGATCTTGCGTGTGCGTAGGAATTTTTTTGAAATTACTACGTTCTCCAACAGTAACATGACCTCCAGAACTGGATTACCATACCACTCTGGTGCGAATTTCATTCTGGTTGACCTACGAGGTTCGGTAGTAACTTGATCTGAAGTTACATGATCATCATCATTAGCTTCCTCACTAATTGGTGTAGGAGTCACAGGAACATATTTCTGTGATGAACTACTTTCCAATAAGAGAGTAGGTACAGTTACCTCACCAAGTTCTACTTTCCTCCCACTCACTTCTTTCGAGAGAAACTCCTTCTCTAGAAAGGATCTATTCTCAGCAATGAATATCTTGCCTTCGGATCTATGATAGAAGGTGTACCCAACATTTTATTTTGTGTATCCTATGAAGACGCACTTCTCCGATTTGGGTTTGAGCTTATCAGGTTGAAACGTTTTCATATAAGCATTGCAACCTCAAACTTTAAGAAACGACAGCTTAGGTTTCTCGCCAAACCACGGTTCATACGGTGTCATCTCCACGGATTTAGATGGTGCCCTATTTAACGTGAATGTAGTAGTCTCTAATGCATAACCCCAAAACGATAGTGGTAGATCGGTAAGAGACATCATAGATCGCATTATATCTAATAAAGTACGGTTATGATATTCGGACACACCATTACACTGTGGTGTTCCAGGTGGCATGAGTAGTGAAACTATTTCACATTGTTTTAACTGAAGGCCAAACTCGTTAACTCAAATATTTTACTTCTGCGATCATATCGTAGAAACTTTTATTTTTCTTGTTACGATGATTCTCCACTTTACTCTGAAATACTTTGAACTTTTCAAATGTTTCAGACTTGTATTTCATCAAGTAGATATACCCATATCTGCTCAAATCATCTGTGAAGGTTAGAAAATAATGATATCCGCCGCGAGCCTCAACACTCATCGAACCGCATACATCAGTATGTATTATTTCCAATAAGTCAATTGCTCGCTCCATTGTTCCGGAGAACGGAGTTTTAGTCATCTTGCCCATGAGGCATGGTTCACAAGCATCAACTGATTCATAATCAAGTGATTCCAAAAGCCCATCAGCATGGATTTTCTTCATGCGCTTTACACCAATATGACCTAAACGGCAGTGCCACAAATAAGTTGCACTATCATTATTAACTTTGCATCTTTTGGCTTCGATATTATGAAAATGTGTATCACCACGATTGAGATCCAACAAACCATTTTCATTGGGTGTATGACCATAGAAGGTTTTATTCATGTAAACAGAGCAACAAATATTCTCTAACTTACATGAATAACCGTATTGCAATAAACATGATCCAATCATATTCATGCTCAACGCAAACACTAAATAACATTTATTTTAGGTTTAACACTAATCCCGAAAGTATAGGGAGTGTGCGATGATGATCATATCAATCTTGGGACCATTTCCAATACACATCGTCACTTCACCCTTAACTAGTCTCTATTCATTCTGCAACTCCCGTTTCGAGTTACTATTCTTAGCAACTGAACTAGTATCAAATACTGAGGGGTTGCTATAAACACTGGTAAAGTACACATCAATAACATGTATATCAAATATACCTATGTTCACTTTGCCATCCTTCTTATCCGCCAATTACTTGGGGTAGTTCTGCTTCCAGTAACCAGTCCCTTTGCAGTAGAAGCACTCAGTTTCAGGCTTAGGTCCAGACTTGGGTTTTTCACTTGAGCAACAACTTGCTTGCCGTTCTTCTTGAAGTTCCCCTTTCTTCCCTTTATCCCTTTACTTGAAACTAGTGGTTTTGTTTACCATCAACACTTGATGCTTTTCTTGATTTCTACCTTCGTCGATTTCAGCATCACGGAGAGCTTGGGAATCGTTTCTGTTATCCCTTGCATATTATAGTTCATCACGAAGTTCTACTAACTTGGTGATGGTGACTAGAGAATTCTGTCAATCACTATTTTATCTGGAAGATTAACTCCCACTTAATTCAAGCGATTGTAGTACCCAGACAATCTGAGCACATGCTCACTGCTTGAGCTATTATCCTCCATCTTTTAGCTATAGAACTTGTTGGAGACTTCATATCTCTCAACTCGGGTATTTGCTTTGAAATATTAACTTCAACTCCTGGAACATCTCATATGGTCCATGACGTTCAAAACGTCTTTGAAGTCCCAATTCTAAGTCGTTGAGCATGGTGCACTAAACTATCAAGTAGTCATCATATTGAGCTAGCCACACATTCATAACATCTGCATCTGCTCCTGCAATAGGTTTGTCACCTAGCGGTGCATCAAGAACATAATTCTTCTGTGCAGCAATGAGGATAATCCTCAGATCACGGATCCAATCGCATCATTGCTACTAACATTTTTCAACATAACTTTTCTCTAGGAACACAATAAACTGGGAGCAACATCGCGAGCTATTGATCTACAACATAGATATGATAATACTACCAGGACTAAGTTCATGATAAATTAAAGTTCAATTAATCATATTACTTAAGAACTCCCACTTAGATAGACATCCCTCTAATCTTCTAAGTGATCACGTGATCCATATCAACTAAACCATGTCCGATCATCACATGAGATGGAGTAGTTTCAATGATGAACATCACTATGTTGAGCATATCTACTATATGATTCACGCTCGACCTTCCGGTCTCCGTGTTCCGGGGCCATATCTGTTATATGCTAGGCTCGTCAAGTTTAACATGAGTATTCCGCGTGTGCAACTATTTTGCACCCGTTGTATTTGAACGTAGAGCCTATCACACCCGATCATCACGTGGTGTCTTAACACGAAGAACTTTCGCAACGGTGCATACTCAGGGAGAACACTTATACCTTGATAATTTAGTGAGGGATTATCTTATAAAGCTACTGCCGAACTAAGCAAAATAAGATGTATAAAAGATAAACATCACATGCAATCATAATATGTGACATGATATGGCCATCATCATCTTGTGCCTTTGATCTCCATCTCCAAAGAATCGTCATGATCTCCATCGTCACCGGCATGACACCATGATCTCCATCATCTTGATCTATATCAATGTGTCGTCACATGGTCGTCTCGCTAACTATTGCTCTTACAACTATTGCTATCGCATAGCGATAAAGTAAAGCAATTATTTGGCGCTTGCATCTTATGCAATAAAGATACAACCACAAGGCTTCTGCCAGTTGCCGATAACTTCAACAAAACATGATCATCTTATACAACAACTTATATCTCATCACGTCTTGACCATATCACATCACAACATGCCCTGCAAAAACAAGTTAGACATCCTCTACTTTGTTGTTGCAAGTTTTACGTGGCTGCTACGGGCTGAGCAAGAACCATTCTTGCCTACGCATCAAAACCACAACGATAGTTTGTCAAGTTGGTGTTGTTTTAACCTTCGCAAGGACCGGGCGTAGCCACACTCGGTTCAACTAAAGTTGGATAAACTGACACCTGCCAGCCACCTGTGTGCAAAGCACGTCGGTAGAACTAGTCTCGCGTAAGCGTACGCGTAATGTCGGTCCGGGCCGCTTCATCCAACAATACCGCCGAACCAAAGTGTGACATGCTGGTAAGCAGTATGACTTATATCACCCACAACTCACTTGTGTTCTACTCGTGCATATTACATCAACGCATAAAACCAGGCTCGGATGCCACTGTTGGGGAACGTACTAATTTCAAAAAAATTACTACGCACATGCAAGATCATGGTGATTCATAGCAACGAGAGGGGAGAGTGTTGTCTATGTACCCTCGTAGACCGAAAGCGGAAGTGTTAGCACAACGCGGTTGATGTAGTCGTATGTCTTCACGATCCGACTGATCAAGTATCGAACACACGGCACCTCCGAGTTCCGCACACGTTCAACTCGATGACGTCCCTCGAACTCCGATCCAGCCGAGTGTTGAGGGAGATTTTCGTCAGCATGACGATGTGGTGACAATGATGATGTTCTACCGACGCAGGGCTTCGCCTAAGCACTGCTACGATATGATCGAGGTGGATTATGGTGGAGGGGGGCACCGCATACGGCTAAGAGATCAAGAGATCAATTGTTGTGTCTATGGGGTGCCTCCTGGCCACATATATAAAGGAGTGTAGGAGGGGAGGGGCCGGCCCTCTCTATGGCGCGCCCTAGGGGAGTCCTACTCCCACCGGGAGTAGGATTCCCCCTTTCCTAGTAGAACTAGGATCCCTTCCAAGTAGTAGGAGTAGGAGAGAAGGAAAGGGAAGGGAAAAGGAGAAGGAAGGAAGGGGCGCCCTCCTCCCTAGTCCAATTCGGACCAGCTCATGGGGAGGGGTGCGGCCACCCTTTGAGGCCTTTCTCTCCTTTCCCGTATGACCCATTAAGTCCCAATACGAATTCCTGTGACTCCCCGGTACTCCCGAAAATACCCGAATCACTCGGAACCTTTCCGATGTCCAAATATAGTCGTCCAATATATCGATCTTTATGTCTCGACCATTTTGAGAATCCTCGTCATGTCCCCGATCTCATCCGGGACTCCAAACTCCTTCGGTACATGAAAACACATAAACTCATAATATAACCGTCATCGAACTTTAAGCGTGCGGACCCTACGGGTTCGAGAACTATGTAGACATGACCGAGACACGTCTCCGGTCAATAACCAATAGCGGAACCTGGATGCTCATATTGGCTCCTACATATTTTACGAAGATCTTTATCGGTCAAACCGCATAACAACATACGTTATTCCCTTTGTCGTCGGTATGTTACTTGCCCAAGATTCGATCGTCGGTATCTCAATACCTAGTTCAATCTCGTTATCGACAAGTCTCTTTACTCGTTCTGTAATACATCATTTCGCAATTAACTCATTAGTTGCAATGATTGCAAGGCTTTAAGTGATGTGTATTACTGAGTGGGCCCAGAGATACCTCTCCGACAATCGGAGTGACAAATCCTAATCTCGAAATACGCCAACCCAACAAGTACCTTCGGAGACACCTGTAGAGCACCTTTATAATCACCCAGATACGTTGTGACGTTTGGTAGCACACAAAGTGTTCCTCCGGTAAATGGGAGTTGCATAATTTCATAGTCATAGGAACATGTATAAGTCATGAAGAAAGCAATAGCAACAAACTAAACGATCAAGTGTTATGCTAACGGAATGGGTCAAGTCAATCACATCATTCTCTAATGATGTGATCCCGTTAATCAAATGACAACTCATGTCTATGGCTAGGAAACTTAACCATCTTTGATTCAACGAGCTAGTCAAGTAGAGGCATACTAGTGACATACTGTTTGTCTATGTATTCACACATGTATTATGTTTCCGGTTAATACAATTCTAGCATGAATAATAAATATTTATCATGATATAAGGAAATAAATAATAACTTTATTATTGCCTCTAGGACATATTTCCTTCAGGTATGACACCTAGTTTTGATTGTGTTAAATCTTTATGGATACCGATATTTTTCGTAAATTTAGCACTAAATATGGACTTGACTCTGAGATAGTAGCTTCTTTTTGTGAATCTTTTGCTGCTTATGTTGATCTCCCCAAGGAGAAGTGGTTTAAATATCATCCTCCCATAGAAGTAAAAGTAGTTGCACCTATTAAAGTTGAAGAAAAGACTATTACTTATAATGATCCTATCGTTCCTACTTCTTATGTTGAGAAACCACCTTTCCCTGTTAGGATAAAGCATCATGCTAAAGCTTCAACTGTGGTTCGTAAAAGCAATATTAAAACATATACACCTCCTAAGCAAGTTAAAGTTGAACCTAATATTGCTATTGTTAAAGATCTCTTGTCTGATAATATAGATGGGCATGTTATTTATTTCTGTAATGAAACTGATAGAATTGCTAAACCCTGTGATACAGATAAACCTAGACCTGTGGTAGGCATGCCTGTTATTTCTGTTAAAATAGGAGATCATTGCTATCATGGCTTATGTGATATGGGTTCTAGTGCTAGTGCAATACCTATTGACTTATACAAAGAAATTATGCATGACATTGCACCTATTGAGTTAGAAGAAATTGATGTCACAATTAAACTTGCCAATAGAGATACTATTTCACCAATGGGAATTGTTAGAGATGTTGAAGTCTTGTGTGGGAAAACTAAATATCCTGCTGATTTTCTTGTTCTTGGTTCCCCACAAGATAGTTTTTGTCCCATTATATTTGGTAGACCCTTCTTAAATACTGTTAATGCTACCATAGATTGCAAAAGGGATGTCGTTACTGTCGGTTTAGGTGATATGACTCATGAATTTAATTTTTCTAAATTTAGTAGACAACACTGTGAAGATGAATTACCTAGTAAGGATGAAATTATTGGTCTTGCTTCTATTGCCGTACCTCCTAGTGATCCTTTAGCACAATATTTGCTAAACCATGAAAATGATATGTTTATGAATGAAAGAAGGGAATTAGATGAAGTATTCTTTAAACAGGAACTTGTTCTTAAAAACAATTTACTTGTTGAAATCCTAGGGGATCCTCCTCCACCCAAGGGTGATCCTGTGTTTGAGGTTAAACCATTACCTGATACTCTTAAATATGCTTATCTTGATGAGAAAAGGATATACCCTGTTATTATTAGCGCTAACCTTTCAGAACATGAAGAAGAGAGATTATTGAAAACTCTGAAGAAGCATCATGCTGCTATTGGGTATACTCTTGATGATCTTAAGGGCATTAGTCCCACTCTATGTCAACATAAAATTAATTTGGAAGAAGATGCTAAACCAGTTCGTGATCATCAATGTCGTCTGAATCCTAAAATGAAAGAAGTGGTAAGAAAGGAGATACTAAAGCTCCTTGAGGCAGGTATAATTTATCCCGTTGCTGATAGCAAGTGGGTAAGTCTTGTACATTGTGTCCCTAAGAAGGGAGGTATTACTATTGTTCCTAAAGATAAAGAAGAATTGATCCCTCAAAGAATTATTACTGGTTATAGGATGGTAATCAATTTCCACAAATTAAATAAGGCTACTAAAAAAGATCATTACCCCTTACCTTTTATCGATCAAATGCTAGAAAGATTATCCAAACATACACATTTTTGCTTTCGAGATGGTTATTCTGGTTTCTCTCAAATACCTGTGTCAGGCAAAGATCAATCAAAGACTACTTTTACATGCCCTTTTGGTACTTTTGCTTATAGACGTATGCCTTTTGGTTTATGTAATGCACCTGCTACCTTTCAAAGATGCATGATGGCTATATTCTCTGACTTTTGTGAAAAGATTTGTGAGGTTTTCATGGATGACTTTTCCGTCTATGGATCTTCTTTTGATGATTTCTTGAGCAACCTTGATCGAGTTTTGCAGAGATGTGAAGAAACTAATCTTGTCTTGAATTGGGAAAAGTGCCACTTTATGGTTAATGAAGGTATTGTCTTGGGGCATAAAGTTTCTGAAAGAGGTATTGAAGTTGATAAAGCCAAGGTTGATGCTATTGAAAAGATGCCATGTCCCAAGGACATCAAAGGTATAAGAAGTTTTCTTAGTCATGCCGGTTCTTATAGGAGGTTCATCAAGGACTTCTCAAAAATCTCTCGGCCTCTAACTAATTTATTACAAAAAGATATACCATTTGTCTTTGATGATGATTGTGTAGAAGCATTTGAAATACTTAAGAAAGCATTGATCTTTGCACCTATTGTTCAGCCACCTGATTGGAATTTACCCTTTGAAATTATGTGTGATGCTAGTGATTATGCTGTAGGTGATGTTCTAGGACAAAGAGTTGATAAGAAACTAAATGTTATCCAATATGCTAGTAAAACTCTAGACAATGCTCAAAGAAATTATGCTACCACTGAAAAATAATTCTTAGCGGTTGTATTTGCTTGTGATAAGTTTAGACCTTATATTGTTGATTCTAAAGTAACTATTCACACTGATCATGCTGCTATTAAATATCTTATGGAAAAGAAAGATGATAAACCTAGACTTATTAGATGGGTTCTCTTGCTACAAGAATTTGATTTGCATATTGTTGATAGAAAAGGAGCTGAGAACCCCGTTGCAGACAAATTGTCTAGGTTAGAAAATGTGCTTGATGACCCACTACCTATTGATGATAGCTTTCCAGATGAGCAATTAAATGTCATAAATACTTCTCATACTGCTCCATGGTATGCTGATTATGCTAATTACATTGTTGCTAAGTTTATACCACCTAGTTTCACATACCAGCAAAAGAAAAAGTTCTTTTATGATTTGAGGCATTACTTTTGGGATGACCCACATCTTTATAAAGTAGTAGATGGTGTTATTAGACGTTGTGTACCTGAGCATGAGCATGAACAGATCCTACGCAAGTGTCACTCCGAAGCTTATGGAGGACACCATGCTGGAGATAGAACTGCACATAAGGTACTGCAATCTGGTTTTTATTGGCCTACTCTCTTCAAGGATGCCTGTAAGTTTGTCTTATCTTGTGATGAATGTCAAAGAATTGGTAATATTAGTAGACGTCAAGAAATGCCTATGAATTATTCACTTGTTATTGAACCATTTGATGTTTGGGGCTTTGACTATATGGGACCTTTTCCTTCCTCTAATGGTTATACACATATTTTAGTTGCTGTTGATTACGTTACTAAGTGGGTAGAAGCTATTCCAACTAGTAGTGCTGATCATAACACTTCTATTAAAATGCTTAAAGAAGTTATTTTCCAAGGTTTGGAGTCCCTAGATATTTAATGACTAATGGTGGTTCACATTTTATTCATGGTGCTTTCCGTAAAATGCTTGCTAAGTATGATGTTAATCATAGAATTGCATCTCCTTATCACCCTCAGTCTAGTGGTCAAGTAGAATTGAGTAATAGAGAACTCAAATTAATTTTGCAAAAGACTGTTAATAGGTCCAGAAAGAATTGGTCCAAGAAACTTGATGATGCATTATGGCCTATAGAACTACATATAAAAATCCTATGAGTATGTCTCCGTATAAAATGGTCTATGGCAAAGCATGTCACTTACCTCTCGAACTAGAACACAAGGCTTATTGGGCTATTAAAGAACTTAATTATGATTTTAAACTTGCCGGTGAGAAGAGGTTATTTGATATTAGCTCACTTGATGAATGGAGAACCCAAGCCTACGAAAATGCCAAGTTGTTTAAAGAAAAAGTTAAAAGATGGCATGACAAAAGGATACAAAAGCGTGAGTTTAACGTAGGTGATTATGTATTGCTATACAACTCTCGTTTAAGATTTTTTGCAGGAAAACTTCTCTCTAAATGGGAAGGCCCTTACGTTATCGAGGAGGTCTACCATTCCGGTGCCATAAAAATCAACAACTTCGAGGGCACAAATCTGAAGGTGGTGAACGGTCAAAGAATCAAACACTATATCTCAGGTAATCCTATAAATGTTGAAACCAATGTTATCGAAACCGTAACCCCGGAGGAATACATAAGGGACACTTTTCGGAACATTTCAGACTCCGAAAAGGAATAGGTATGCGGTACGGTAAGTAAACCGACTCCAAAACAGTTTTTAAGGCAATATTTCTCCGTTTTGGAATATGTAGAAAAATAGAAAAATAAGCAGCAGTCCGGAAAGGACACGAGGGCTCCACGAGGGTGGAGGGCGCGCCCTACCCCCTGGGCGCGCCCCCCTACCTCGTGGGCACCTCGTGTGCTCTCCGGACTCCATTTTCTTACAGGACACGTATTTTGGTTGGTAAAAATTCATTATATAACCTCCTGGGGGTTTTGGCTCCCGTATCACACAAAAATCTCCTGTCTTTGTTTCGAGCTGTTTTCTGTCAGGGTTCTCAAGGCCAGGCACTATGTCGTCTCCCTCCTCCTCCAACCATGAGGGAAATGATGCTTGGCTAATTAAGATAGAGCTGAAGAGAGAAGAACCTATGGATATCAACAAGGATGAAGGGATCAAGAAGGCCATGGAGGACCAAGTTCCAGCAACAGAGGACACCCTTCAACTGGATCACAATCTTCTTACCCCAACAGAAATCGAAGCTTTCAAGATGATTGAGTTGGCTCGTATACAAAATAAGTATCTCACACGTGAAAATATTTTGTTGAAGGAGCATATCATCGCACTCAAGGGCATTATCCGCAAGCTAGAAGACCTCCTACACTCGATGTGCGACTATCCATCATCAACAACCCCACCATCTCCTCCAACAAAGAAGAATTGAGTATCTGGTATGGGCACTCTACTTGGCAACTGCCAAGCTTGGGGGAGTTCCCCGGTATCGTATCACCATCCTTTTATCTTTACCGTTTTTCTTAGTTCGATCCTTTTGATAATATCTTGATCTAGTAGAATAAAAGTTCTTAGTATGATCTAGTTGTGAGTTTTGCTTTATTATCCTTCTATGTAATCGAGTCCATGACCTATATAATAAAGATTAGTGTTGAGTCAAGGGCTTGATTATTTTGCCATGATCCTAAAGGAATAAAAGAAAAGAGAAAGAAATAAAAAGAAACAAAGAGATCATGTGACTCTTATGGAGAGTAATGAGCTCACATAGAAAGAGTATGACGAATAAAAGTTATTGAGGGTTGACAAACATAGTTTTGGTCATCGTTGCAATTAATAGGAAGTAATAAAGAAAGGGGGGTCTTCACATATAAATATACTATCTTGGACATCTTTTATGATTGTGAGCACCCATTAAAATATGACATGCTAAAGAGTTGACATTGGACAAGGAAGACAACGTAATGGGTTATGTTTTCTTACATCTGAGATAAATTATATTGTCTTGGATCCTCCAACATGTTGAGCTTGCCTTTCTCCCTCATGTTAGCCAAATTCCTTGCACCAAGTAGAAATACTACTTGTGCTTCCAAACACCCTTAAACCAGTTTTGCCATGAGAGTCCACCATACCTACCTATGAATTGAGTAAGCTCCATCAAGTAAGTTGTCATCGATGCAAGCAATAAAAATTGCTCTTTAAATATGTATGATTGATGGGTGTGGAAGGAATAAGCTTTATATGATCGTGTGATATGGAAGTAATAAAAGCGACAGGCTGCATAATAAAGGTCCATATCACAAGTGGCAATATAAAGTGACGTTCTTTCGCATTAGGATTTTGTGCATCCAATCATAAAAGCGCATGACAACCTCTGCTTCCCTCTGCGAAGGGCATATCTTTTACTTTTATCTCCTATACTGCAAAAGAGTCAAGGTGATCTTCACCCTTCCTTTTTACATATTATCCTTTGGCAAGCACAATATGTTGGAAAGATCCTGGTATATATGGCTAATTGGATGTGGGTTTTCATGAACTATTACTGTTGACATTACCCTTGAGGTAAAACGTTGGGAGGCAAAACTATAAGCCCCTATCTTTCTCTGTGTCCGATTAAAACTCCATACCCATAAGTATTGTGTGAGTGTCAGCAATTGTGAAAGACTATATGATAGTTGAGTATGTGGACTTGCTGAAAAGCTCTTATACATTGACTCTTTCCTATGTTATGATAAATTGCAATTGCCTCAATGACTGAGATTATAGTTTGTTAGTTTGCAATGAAGTTTACGATTCCTACTTGATATTGTGATTGAATTATTACTCTAGCATAAGAAATCATATGACAAGAATTATGTAAGTTGTTGTTCTAAGAATGATCATGATGCCCTCATGTCCGTATTTTATTTTTATCGACACCTTCATCTCTAAACATGTGGACATATTTTTCGATTTCGGCTTTCCGCTTGAGGACAAGCGAGGTCTAAGCTTGGGGGAGTTGATACATCCATTTTGCATCATGCTTTTATATCAATATTTATTGCATTATGGGATGTTATTACACATTATGTCACAATACTTATGCCTATTCTCTCTTATTTTACAAGGTTTACATAAAGAGGGAGAATGCCGGCAGCTAGGATTCTGGCTGGAAAAGGAGCAAATATTAGAGACCTATTCTGCACAGCTCCAAAAGTCCTGAAACTTCACGGATGATGTTTTCCAAATATATAAAAAACATTGAGCGCAAGAACTTCACCAGGGGGCCACACCCTGCCCACGAGGGTGGGGGCACGCCCTACCCCCCTGGGTGCCCCCCTACCTCGTGGGCCCTGTTGGAAATATGCCCTAGAGGCAATAATAAAAGCTTTATTATTATATTTCCTTGTTCATGATAATTGTCTTTATTCATGCTATAATTGTGTTATCCGGAAATCGTAATACATGTGTGAATAACAGACACCAACATGTCCCTAGTAAGCCTCTAGTTGACTAGCTCGTTGATCAACAGATAGTCATGGTTTCCTGACTATGGACATTGGATGTCATTGATAACGAGATCACATCATTAGGAGAATGATGTGATGGACAAGACCCAATCCTAAACATAGCACAAGATCGTATAGTTCGTTTGCTAGAGTTTTCCAATGTCAAAGTATCTTTTCCTTAGACCATGAGATCGTGTAACTCCCGGATACCATAGGAGTGCTTTGGGTATACCAAACGTCACAACGTAACTGGGTGACTATAAAGGTAGACTACGGGTATCTCCGAAAGTGTCTGTTGGGTTGACATGGATCGAGACTGGGATTTGTCACTCCGTATGACGGAGAGGTATCACTGGGCCCACTCAGTAATGTATCATCATAATGAGCTCAAAGTGACCAAGTGTCTGGTCACGGGATCATGCATTACGGTACGAGTAAAGTGACTTGCCGGTAACGAGATTGAACGAGGTATTGGGATACCGACGATCGAATCTCGGGCAAGTAACATATCGATTGACAAAGGGAATTGCATACGGGGTTGATTGAATCCTTGACATCGTGGTTCATCCGATGAGATCATCATGGAGCATGTGGGAGCCAACATGGGTATCCAGATCCCGTTGTTGGTTATTGACCGGAGAGTCGTCTCGGTCATGTCTACTTGTCTCCCGAACCCGTAGGGTCTACACACTTAAGGTTCGGTGACGCTAGGGTTGTGAAGACATGTATATGCAGTAACCCGAATATTGTTCGGAGTCCCGGATGAGATCCCGGACGTCACGAGGAGTTCCGGAATGGTCCGGAGGTAAAGAATTATATATAGGAAATGCTGTTTCAGCCATCGAGACAAGTTTCGGGGTTATCGGTATTGTACCGAGACCACCGGAGGGGTCCCGGGGGTCCACCGGGTGGGGCCACCTATCCCGGGGGGGCCCATGGGCTGAAGTGGGAGGGAACCCAGCCCTTAGTGGGCTGGGGCGCCACCCCCCAAGGGCCCATGCGGCTAGGGTTGGGGAAACCCTAAAGGGGGGGGGGGCGCCCCCTTGCTTGGGGGGCAAGCCCCCCACCCTTGGCCGCCGCCCCCCTAGTAGATCTCATCTACTAGGGCCGGCGCCCCCCCCTTGGCACCCCTATATATAGTGGGGGGAGAGGAGGGATTTCAGACCAGCCCCTGGCGCCTCCATCTCTCCCCGTTACGTCTCTCCCTTGTAGTCTTGGCGAAGCCCTGCTTCTGTGACGCCCTGCATCCACCACCACGCCGTCGTGCTGCTGGATCTTCATCAACCTCTCCTCCCCCCTTGCTGGATCAAGAAGGAGGAGACGTTTCCTGTCCCGTACGTGTGTTGAACGCGGAGGTGCCGTCCGTTCGGCGCTGGTCATCGGTGATTTGGATCACGTCGAGTACGACTACATCATCACCGTTCTTTTGAACGCTTCCGTGCGCCATCTACAAAGGTATGTAGATACATCCGATGACTCGTTGCTAGATGAACTCCTAGATGATCTTGGTGAAACGAGTAGGAAAATTTTTGTTTTCTGCAACGTTCCCCAACAGTGGCATCATGAGCTAGGTCTATGCGTAGTTCTTCTTGCGCGAGTAGAACACAATTAGTTGTGGGCATAGATTTGTCAACTTTCTTGCCGTTACTAGTCTTTTCTTGCTTAAGCGGTATTGTGGGATGAAGCGGCCCGGACCAACCTTACACGTACGCTTACGTGAGACCGGTTCCACCGACCTACATGCACTAGTTGCATAAGGTGGCTGGCGGGTGTCTGTCTCTCCCACTTTAGTTGGAGCGGATTCGATGAACAGGGTCCTTATGAAGGGTAAATAGAAGTTGACAAATCATGTTGTGGCTTTAACGTAGGTAAGAAGACGTTCTTGCTAGAACCTAATTCAGCCACATAAAACTTGCAACAACAATTAGAGGACGTCTAACTTGTTTTTGCAGCAAGTGGTTTGTGATATGATATGGCCAAAGTTGTGATGAATGATGAATGATCTATATGTGATGTATGAGATGTTCATGCTATTGTAATAGGAATCACGACTTGCATGTCGATGAGTATGACAACCGGCAGGAGCCATAGGAGTTGTCTTTATTCTTTTATATGACCTGCGTGTCATCGAGAAACGCCATGTAAATTACTTTACTTTATTGCTAAACGCGTTAGCCATAGTAGTAGAAGTAATAGTTGGCGAGCAACTTCATGGAGACACGATGATGGAGATCATGATGATGGAGATCATGGTGTCAAGCCGGTGACAAGATGATCATGGAGCCCCAAGATGGAGATCAAAGGAGCTATGTGATATTGGCCATATCATGTCACATAAATTATTTGATTACATGTGATGTTTATCATGTTTTGCGTCTTGTTTACTTAGAACGACGGTAGTAAATAAGATGATCCCTCGTAACAATTTCAAGAAGTGTTCTCCCCTAACTGTGCACCGTTCCTAAAGTTCGTCGTTTCTAAGCACGCCGTGATGATCGGGTGTGATGGATCCTTACGTTCACATACAACGGGTGTTGACGAGCCTAGCATGTACAGACATGGCCTCGGAACACATGCAAAACACTTAGGGTTAACTTGACGAGCCTAGCATGTACAGACATGGCCTCGGAACACAGAAGACCGAAAGGTCGAGCATGAGTCGTATAGAAGATACGATCAACATGAAGATGTTCACCGACGTTGACTAGTCCGTCTCACGTGATGATCGGACACGGCCTAGTCAACTCGGATCATGTAATACTTAGATGACTAGAGGGATGTCTAATCTAAGTGGGAGTTCATTAATAATTTGATTAGATGAACTTAATTATCATGAACTTAGTCTAAAATCTTTGCAATATGTCTTGTAGATCAAATGGCCAACGTAGTCCTCAACTTCAACGCGTTCCTAGAGAAAACCAAGCTGAAAGACGATGGCAGCAACTATACGGACTGGGTCCGGAACCTGAGGATCATCCTCATAGCTGCCAAGAAAGATTATGTCCTACAAGCACCGCTAGGTGATCCACCCGTCCCACAGAACCAAGACGTTATGAACGCTTGGCAGACACGTGTTGACGACTACTCCCTCGTTCAGTGCGGCATGCTTTACAGCTTAGAGCCGGGGCTCCAAAAGCGTTTTGAGAGACATGGAGCATATGAGATGTTCGAAGAGCTGAAAATGGTTTTTCAAGCTCATGCCCGGATCGAGAGATATGAAGTCTCCGATAAGTTCTTCAGCTGTAAGATAGAGGAAAATAGTTCTGTCAGTGAGCACATACTCACTATGTCTGGGTTACACAACCGCTTGTCTCAGCTGGGAGTTAATCTCCCGGATGATGCTGTCATTGACAGAATCCTCCAGTCGCTTCCACCAAGCTACAAGAGCTTTGTGATGAACTTCAACATGCAGGGGATGCAAAAGACCATTCCTGAGTTCTCAATGCTGAAATCAGCGGAGGTAGAAGTCAAGAAGGAACATCAAGTGTTGATGGTCAATAAAACCACTAAGTTCAAGAAAGGCAAGGGTAAAAAGAACTTCAAGAAGGACGGCAAGGAGGTTGCCGCGCCCGGCAAGCAAGCTGCCGGGAAGAAGCCAAAGAATGGACCCAAGCCTGAGACGGAGTGCTTTTATTGCAAAGGGAAGGGTCACTGGAAACGGAACTGCCCCAAATACTTAGCGGACAAGAAGGCCGACAACACCAAAGGTATATTTGATATACATGTAATTGATGTGTACCTTACCAGTACTCGTAGTGACTCCTGGGTATTTGATACCGGTGCCGTTGCTCATATTTGTAACTCACAGCAGGAGCTGCGGAATAAACGGAGACTGGCAAAGGACGAGGTGACGATGCGCGTCGGGAATAGTTCCAAGGTTGATGTGATCGCCGTCGGCACGCTGCCTCTGCATTTACCTACGGGATTAGTTTTAAACCTCAATAACTGTTATTTAGTGCCAGCTTTGAGCATGAACATTGTATCGGGATCTCGTTTAATTCGAGATGGCTACTCATTTAAATCTGAGAATAATGGTTGTTCCATTTATATGAGAGATATGTTTTATGGTCATGCTCCTATTGTGAATGGTTTATTCTTAATGAATCTCGGGCGTATTACTACACATGTTCATAATGTGAGTACCAAAAGATGTAAGGTTGATAATGATAGTCCCACATACTTGTGGCACTGCCGCCTTGGTCACGTAGGTGTCAAACGCATGAAGAAGCTCCATGCAGATGGACTTTTAGAGTCTCTTGATTATGAATCATTTGACACATGCGAACCATGCCTCATGGGTAAGATGACCAAGACTCCGTTCTCAGGAACAATGGAGCGAGCAACCGACTTATTGGAAATCATACATACTGATGTGTGCGGTCCAATGAGTGTTGAGGCTCGCGGTGGCTATCGTTATGTTCTCACCCTCACTGATGACTTAAGTAGATATGGGTATGTCTACTTAATGAAACACAAGTCTGAAACCTTTGAAAAGTTCAAGGAATTTCAGAGTGAGGTTGAAAATCAACGTGACAGGAAAATCAAGTTTCTACGATCAGATCGTGGAGGAGAATACTTGAGTCATGAATTTGGTGCACACTTAAGAAAATATGGAATAGTTTCACAACTCACGCCGCCTGGAACACCTCAGCGTAACGGTGTGTCCGAACGTCGTAATCGCACTCTATTGGATATGGTGCGGTCTATGATGTCTCTTGCTGATTTACCGCTATCTTTTTGGGGCTATGCTTTAGAGACTGCCGCATTCACTTTAAATAGGGCTCCGTCGAAATCCGTTGAGACGACACCGTATGAACTATGGTTTGGGAAGAAACCTAAGCTGTCGTTTCTAAAAGTTTGGGGATGCGATGCTTATGTCAAGAAACTTCAACCTGAAAAGCTCGAACCCAAGTCAGAAAAATGCGTCTTCATAGGATACCCAAAAGAAACTATTGGGTACACCTTCTACCTCAGATCCGAAGGCAAGGTCTTTGTTGCCAAGAATGGGTCCTTTCTAGAGAAAGAGTTTCTCTCGAGAGAAGTAAGTGGGAGGAAAGTAGAGCTTGATGAGGTATTACCTCTTGAACCGGTAAATGGCGCAACTCAAAAAAATGTTCCTGAGGTGCCTGCACCAACTAGAGAGGAAGTTAATGATAATGATCAAGATACTTCTGATCAAGCTCCTACTGAAATTCGAAGGTCCACAAGGACACGTTCCGTACCAGAGTGGTACGGCAACCCTGTCTTGGAAATCATGTTGTTAGACAACGGTGAACCTTCGAACTATGAAGAAGCGATGGCGGGCCCGGATTCCGACAAATGGCTAGAAGCCATGAAATCCGAGATAGGATCCATGTATGAAAATGAAGTATGGACTTTGACTGACTTGCCCGTTGAACAGCGAGCCATAGGAAATAAATGGATCTTTAAGAAGAAGACAGACGCGGATGGTAATGTGACCATCTATAAAGCTCGACTTGTCGCTAAGGGTTATCGACAAGTTCAAGGGGTTGACTACGATGAGACTTTCTCACCAGTAGCGAAGCTGAAGTCTGTCCGAATCATGTTAGCAATTGCCGCATTCTACGATTATGAGATATGGCAAATGGACGTCAAAACGGCATTCCTTAATGGTTTCCTTAAGGAAGAATTGTATATGATGCAGCCGGAAGGTTTTGTCGATCCTAAGAATGCTGACAAAGTGTGCAAGCTCCAACGCTCGATTTATGGGCTGGTGCAGGCATCTCGGAGTTGGAACATTCGCTTTGATGAGATGATCAAAGCGTTTGGGTTTACACAGACTTATGGAGAAGCCTGCGTTTACAAGAAAGTGAGTGGGAGCTCTGTAGCATTTCTCATATTGTATGTAGATGACATACTATTGATGGGAAATGATATAGAACTCTTGGACAGCATCAAGGCCTACTTGAACAAGAGTTTTTCAATGAAGGACCTTGGAGAAGCTGCTTATATATTAGGCATCAAAATCTATAGAGATAGATCGAGACGCCTCATAGGTCTTTCACAAAGCACATACCTTGATAAGATATTGAAGAAGTTCAATATGGATCAGTCTAAGAAGGGGTTCTTGCCTGTGTTACAAGGTATGAAATTAAGCTCAGCTCAATGTCCGACCACGGCAGAAGATATAGAAGAGATGAGCGTCATCCCCTATGCCTCAGCCATAGGTTCTATTATGTATACCATGCTGTGTACCAGACCTGATGTAAACCTTGCCGTAAGTTTGGTAGTAAGGTACCAAAGTAATCCCGGCAAGGAACACTGGACAGCGGTCAAGAATATTCTGAAGTACCTGAAAAGGACTAAGGAAATGTTTCTCGTTTATGGAGGTGACGAAGAGCTCGTCGTAAAGGGTTACGTCGACGCTAGCTTCGACACAGATCTGGATGACTCTAAGTCACAGACCGGATACGTGGATATTTTGAATGGTGGGGCAGTAAGCTGGTGCAGTTGCAAGCAAAGCGTCGTGGCGGGATCTACATGTGAAGCGGAGTACATGGCAGCCTCGGAGGCAGCGCATGAAGCAATATGAGTGAAGGAGTTCATCACCGACCTAGGAGTCATACCCAATGCGTCGGGGCCGATCAAGCTCTTCTGTGACAACACTGGAGCTATTGCACTCGCCAAGGAGCCCAGGTTTCACAAGAAGACAAGGCACATCAAGCGTCGCTTCAACTCCATTCGTGAAAATGTTCAAGATGGAGACATAGAAATTTGTAAAGTACATACGGACCTGAATGTAGCAGATCCGTTGACTAAACCTCTCCCTAGGGCAAAACATGATCAACACCAGAATTCCATGGGTGTTCGATTCATCACAATGTAACTAGATTATTGACTCTAGTGCAAGTGGGAGACTGTTGGAAATATGCCCTAGAGGCAATAATAAAAGCTTTATTATTATATTTCCTTATTCATGATAATTGTCTTTATTCATGCTATAATTGTGTTATCCGGAAATCGTAATACATGTGTGAATAACAGACACCAACATGTCCCTAGTAAGCCTCTAGTTGACTAGCTCGTTGATCAACAGATAGTCATGGTTTCCTGACTATGGACACTGGATGTCATTGATAACGAGATCACATCATTAGGAGAATGATGTGATGGACAAGACCCAATCCTAAACATAGCACAAGATCGTATAGTTCGTTTGCTAGAGTTTTCCAATGTCAAAGTATCTTTTCCTTAGACCATGAGATCGTGTAACTCCCGGATACCGTAGGAGTGCTTTGGGTATACCAAACGTCACAACGTAACTGGGTGACTATAAGGGTAGACTACGGGTATCTCCGAAAGTGTCTGTTGGGTTGACATGGATCGAGACTGGGATTCGTCACTCCGTATGACGGAGAGGTATCACTGGGCCCACTCGGTAATGTATCATCATAATGAGCTCAAAGTGACCAAGTGTCTGGTCACGGGATCATGCATTACGGTACGAGTAAAGTGACTTGCCGGTAACGAGATTGAACGAGGTATTGGGATACCGACGATCGAATCTCGGGCAAGTAACATATCGATTGACAAAGGGAATTGCATACGGGGTTGATTGAATCCTTGACATCGTGGTTCATCCGATGAGATCATCATGGAGCATGTGGGAGCCAACATGGGTATCCAGATCCCGCTGTTGGTTATTGACCGGAGAGTCGTCTCGGTCATGTCTACTTGTCTCCCGAACCCGTAGGGTCTACACACTTAAGGTTCGGTGACGCTAGGGTTGTGAAGACATGTATATGCAGTAACCCGAATATTGTTCGGAGTCCCGGATGAGATCCCGGACGTCACGAGGAGTTCCGGAATGGTCCGGAGGTAAAGAATTATATATAGGAAATGCTGTTTCGGCCATCGAGACAAGTTTCGGGGTTATCGGTATTGTACCGGGACCACCGGAGGGGTCCCGGGGGTCCACCGGGTGGGGCCACCTATCCCGGGGGGCCCATGGGCTGAAGTGGGAGGGAACCCAGCCCTTAGTGGGCTGGGGCGCCACCCCCCAAGGGCCCATGCGGCTAGGGTTGGGGAAACCCTAAAGGGGGGGCGCCCCCTTGCTTGGGGGGCAAGCCCCCCACCCTTGGCCGCCGCCCCCCTAGTAGATCTCATCTACTAGGGCCGGCGCCCCCCCTTGGCACCCCTATATATAGTGGGGGGGAGAGGAGGGATTTCAGACCAGCCCCTGGCGCCTCCATCTCTCCCCGTTACGTCTCTCCCTTGTAGTCTTGGCGAAGCCCTGCTTCTGTGACGCCCTGCATCCACCACCACGCCGTCGTGCTGCTGGATCTTCATCAACCTCTCCTCCCCCCTTGCTGGATCAAGAAGGAGGAGACGTCTCCCGTCCCGTACGTGTGTTGAATGCGGAGGTGCCGTCCGTTCGGCGCTGGTCATCGGTGATTTGGATCACGTCGAGTACGACTACATCATCACCGTTCTTTTGAACGCTTCCGTGCGCCATCTACAAAGGTATGTAGATACATCCGATGACTCGTTGCTAGATGAACTCCTAGATGATCTTGGTGAAACGAGTAGGAAAATTTTTGTTTTCTGCAACGTTCCCCAACAGGCCCCCTGGTGGCCCTCCGGTGACCATCTTCTGCTATATGGACTCTTTCGATGGGAAAATAATCATAAGCCATCTTCTCGGACGAAACTCCGCCGCCACGAGGCGGAACCTTGGCGGAGCCAATCTAGGATTCTGGCAGGGCTGTTCTGCCTGGGAAACTTCCCTCCCGGAGGGGGAAATCATCGCCATCGTCATCACCAACGCTCCTCTCATCGGGAGAGGTCAATCTCCATCAACATCTTCATCAGCACCATCTCATCTCAAAACCCTAGTTCATCTCTTGTATCCAATTCTTGTCTCCAAGTCCGGGATTGGTGCTAGTAGGTTGCTGGTAGTGTTAATTACTCCTTGTAGTTGATGCTAGTTGGTTTAATTGGTGGAAGATCATATGTTCAGATCCTATATGCACATTAATACCCCTCTGATTATGAACATGTTTATGCTTTGTGAGTAGTTACTTTTGTTCCTGAGGACATGTGAGAAGTCTTGCTATTAGTAGTCATGTGAATTTGGTATTCGTTCGATATTTTGATGAGATGTATGTTGTCTCTCCTCTAGTGGTGTTATGTGAACGTCGACTACATGACACTTCACCATTATTTGGGCCTAAAGGAAGGCATTGGGAAGTAATAAGTAGATGATGGGTTGCTAGAGTGACAGAAGCTTAAACCCTAGTTTATGCGTTTCTTCGTAAGGGGCTGATTTGGATCCATATGTTTCATGCTATGGTTAGGTTTACCTTAATACTTTTGTTGTATTTGCGATGCTTGCAATAGAGGTTAATCATAAGTAGGATGCTTGTCCAAGTAAGGGCAGCACCCAAGCACCGGTCCACCCACATACCAAATTATCAAAGTACCGAACACGAATCATATGAGCGTGATGAAAACTAGCTTGACGATATTCCCATGTGTCCTCGGGAGTGCTTTACATCATATAAGAGTTTGACCAGGCTTGTCCTTTGCTACAAAAAGGATTGGGCCACCTTGCTGCACCTTATTTACTTTTGTTACTTGTTGCTCGTTACAAATTATCCTATCACAAAACTATCTGTTACCCCTTATTTCAGTACTTGCAGAGAATACCTTGCTGGAAACCGCTTATCATTTCCTTCCGCTCCTCATTGTGTTCGACACTCTTACTTATCGAAAGGACTATGATAGATCCCCTATACTTGTGGGTCATCAATATCATAGCGGTGCTTAGGCGAAGCCCTGTTCCGGTAGCATCATCATCATCGTCATCGCGCCTCGTGCTGACGAAGGTGTCCCTCGACACTCTGCTGAATCGTGAGTTCGTGGGACGTCACCGAGCCGAACGTGTGCAGATCGCGGAGGTGCCGTACTTTGGTACTAAGATCGGTCGATCGTGAAGACATACGACTACATCAACCGCGTTGTCATAACGCTTCCGCTTACGGTCTACGAGGGTACGTGGACAACACTCTTCCCCTCTCGTTGCTATGCATCACCATGATCTTGCGTGTGCGTAGGAATTTTTGAAATTACTGCGTTCCCCAACAAAAATTGTATGTGAGAAGGATGAATTTTTTTGGTATTGGGAAGAAGAGTACATTGACCTATTGATAGCGAGATATCTGCTAGATATTGGTGCACTAGTTGCCAGAGATGAGACTAGAGAGGACACAATGTCCAAATTTGAGGTGGCAGAAAAGAAAGAAGTCTGCAAGTTCGAGAAGCCAATAGAGAAAAGCAATAATGTAGACAATGAAGAGATGAAGAAATCATTGATCAGACTAGTAGGAGCAGTTAAGGAAGTGGTGTTTCTATTGAAGTGTATAATTTTTCTTTGGATCAGTTCTCTTAGCGAAGAACTAGTAAAGCATGTGACTAAAATGTCATTTAATAAAATAATTGAGTAGTGAAGTTTAACTCACTGACCCAAAAATAAACTAATTTGTGTTTATTTTCTGTAGTGAGTTAAGTCTAATAAGGATCGGCTAGAAACCACACTTTTTTAGAGGAGAAAATACATTTCTCTAAAAAGTAGGAGGCCATTTGTTTCTCTAAATTATAAGAGATTGATTAGGGATGCTCTAAAAGGGTTGTGAGCAATCCTGGATTATACAACTCAGCTAATCCATCAAAAAATAAAGAAAACACCCGCAACATGTACAATCAAATCAACTCAATTACTCAAAATAATTTTAGAAAAGCGTCTACAACAAGACATAGCTAATCTGACCTCAAATACGTCCGCAGACGCGCCTGCGCGTGTCCACAGATAGTGACGGGTCAATCCTCAAATATCCACACCCACGAAATTTCGGAACATAGAACAAATAGGCAGTTAATCTGGACCAAAATACTTAGTTTAAACATCACAATTCAGCTTGCAAAATGAATAGATATTTAAACTAAAATTGCTAGATATGTAAACGGAGACGAAGAGGGCCAATGAATTTCGCCACTTCCTCACCGGTCCTTTCCCCTTGTTGTCATCGGAGGGGATGTAACCCTCGTGTAGGCGTCGACGGCTGGAGGGGTTCGTCGGAGCCAGTCTGTGACGTCAGAGTTGTCGGAGGAGGATGAGATGTAGACGCCCATCCTCCGGATGGCGCAGTTGTGCTGCTTCGCCAGCTGGACAACTTTCACTGTCGTCGCTGCCTTCTCCTTCGCTTGATGGTCCGACTGCTCGATGCTGAGCCGGAGCGCCTCGGCGTTCTTCTGTCGGAGGCGGTGGGCATCCGTCTCAGCCGTCATCAACGAGCGATGGAAGACGGTCATAAGGAGTTGCTCCCCGCATTGGGCTCTGCCTACAATCCACATGTGTTGGCGGGAGGAAGATGCGGTCGCCTCCGACACCCTCTCCCTAGCTAGCCCGCTGCCTCTCGCGGTGGACGGCGTGTGCCTCCAATTCGAGCATCCACTTCTATGGTGCCGGCGTCGCGGGGATGAGCACCCACAGATGTCCATGAGGAACAACCACGGAGGGGTAGGAGGGCGTCGAGCGAGCGGAGTGGAGTTGGCCGAGCACGCGAAGCTGCATGTGATGCAAGACGGGCCGACGCTGGCGTCCGCGTTCCCACGCCGATCGACAGGGGACAGGGCAGAGCCTGAGCTGCCGCCATTGTCGACTCATGAGCGCTACAGCACGATGTGGAGGACCAGCTGCTCATCGTTACTTGCCTCCACCTCCCGAACGAGGGCGTCCCAGTTGATGGGATCGTCCTCGCTGTCGGATCCGACACCGACGCCATTGCCAAACATTGCGGGGAGAGGGAAGGGAAAGAGACAGTGAGCGGAGCAAAAGTGAGAGAGTGAAGCTAGGGTTTGACCTGGGTGTGATTTTTTTTGAGAAATGGGTGTGGATATGGGACAGAATGGGGTTCGTGTGAGCCAGGATGGGTCGAGCTGACATAGTGGGCGCGCCCGAGCCTTGCATATCCACCCATATATGGGCAGGAGTGCTGATTAGTTTGGTGTGTAGGGACCGTTTGAGAAGATCGATTAGGTCGAACAAACATGACCAATCACTGATCGGCCCGTCCTTCCGGTCAGTATAGGAATCCTGAAGTAGATCTTATTTCATAATACCGGACACAAAAAAAAAACCGGAGAAGCCGTGCGCCCTCGATGATTTGATGCATGTGAGTAATGCTACATCTATTAAAGGGTCACTTAAATTTTATTATAGGCTTAATAGAGGATGAAAGGGCCTACCTATATTAAATTTAGAGGGAGAGAGATTTTTCAGTACAATGTAATCGAAGTTGTTTACATATGAGTGAGCATGCACTCACCCTATATATAATCGCACGTATTCATCTTATAAGCATCTCCAAGAGACTGAAACACATAGCATGTTGATATTGACGAATTCATCATAGACGCCTCATAATCGATGGCATATCTCCTTCAACTGAACAAACATCGTCGAAAAATCTGAAATAAATCAAAAATACGAGTATCAGTGTCAAATTTAGGACTTACCTCTGATGGGCTGGACATATCTCTACTCCTAATAGAGCAGTTGGTGAATAGTCTCCACGGTTTATTTTTGCTGGTTTTTTTGTCTCTCCTCCCACCACCCCCTCTCACCTTGGTCCATCGGTTATTTTTCTCTCCACTTTTTATTACAATCAGAACTTTCGTAACGTATAACAAATCATGAATCTAACTTTCTTAAATTATGCAAATCAATTGATTCTTTTTATTGGTTCAATTTGTCTTAGGAAACAAATAACAGATTTTCAGAAAACAAATAATATATTTTAATCTAAATTTCCTAATTTATCTAAATCAATTGATTTCTCTCATTAGTGAAATTTGTTTAGGAAACAAATAACAGACACGTCACAAACTTTCCTCCCAATAAATAGTTTCTTAACATTTGCAAACTTTTCTAATCAGACACGTCACAAACAGATAGGTACTGATATCACGTTACCAAACAATAAAACCCCATTTGCATAGAAATCAGTTCAAAATCATAACTTTCCTAAATTTTTGCCTTTCCTTGATAACAACCAATATTTCCTATGTTTTCCACCTATAGAAGTAAATCACCCTCCATCGATATTAGCATTTTTTGGAATGAGATCGTCAGGTTATGATTTTTTTTCGATTCTTTCCAATTGTGACCTCTCTTTCCGCTTCGGCTCCTTCTCGCATAAACACCTCCACCACAGCCAGCTGACGCCACCCCAGACCTCCTGCCTCTCCACACCTTCTCCGCCACCACCTCCTCGTACTCCATTGACAATCCGTCCGCCATGTTTGTCCACGACGGTGTCAAAGGACATGGCGCAACAGTGTACCAGCGGTAGAGCAGCGCATAGCAGCAGGAAGCAGCACGCAGCAGGCGAGGCAAGCGGCCGGCGTGGCTGAGGGGGCGGCCGGCAGAAGATGGCCGTGATAGGAGGGGCGCGACTGCGGGGCGAGCGAAGGGATAGGCGGCAGCAGACGGGGCGAGCGCAGCTAGCGAGAGTGTGGCGCGTGGCCAGGGTGTGCGCCGCGCGGGTCAGAGTGGTGCGGTGGCTGCGGCGAGCGCGACGGCAGTGGCGGGCGAGATCGACGCGGTGTGGCACAGGCGTGGGCATGGAGAGGGAGTGGCCCCGCGGGTGCGGAAGAAGAGCAGCAGGCTCGGGCATGGGCGCGCATAGGAGCGGGCATGTGCCACAGGGTCAATCTAAGGAGCTCGGTGGCTACCCCTGCAATGGCCATGGCGGACGGCGGTTGTCGGCCACGGCGAAATACCTAACGAGAGCAAACGAGAGGGGAAACATGGGAAAAGGCAAGAGGAGATCACGATGGTGTCAATGGCGCCCTAGGGGAAGACAGGGGAGCTCGGGGCGACGCGGATCGAACGGCAATGTTACGATGGCCGAAGGTTGAGGAAGACGGCAGCGACGTCGATGCAGGAGTACTGGACTTGATCTCGTTGGCGTAGACGAAGTAGCGGAGGAGTTCGGAGCTCCTCGACAAGCTCCTAGCCTGCAGGGAGAGCAGTGGCTATGTGGACGGGGTCGGTCATGGTGGCCATGGCGTCTAACTTCGTCCAGATCGACGGGATCGAGCGAGCGAGGAGGAGAAGTGGATCTGGGAGGGGGTGTCGAGGAGTGAGGCCATAGGGGGCAGGGGAGGCAGGGCGTCACCCTTATCCATTCCCCTTCGATGCCGGCGAGGTGGTCGGGCGGGAGCTCGGCTCTGTAGCAACGCGGCTCGGGGAAATATAAGTTGTGGTGGCAAATATAATACACATAATCCATATTGTTATGCACTAGCACGTGTGCGTGTGAAATAGATGGATTATGATCTCGTACCCAATAAGATGGATATGTGTGTGTGTTAAAGAGAGGGAGGGAAAGGGGGAGAGAGAGGAAGAGGAAGGGAGAGAGTGTGCGTGCGAGAATTTGATGGTAAAAAATGTCGTCAATGTCACTTGATATGTATGAGAATATTAATTATAATATTAACATAACTAATATTGAACTCGTGAAGTTAATGTGGCCTCGTTGCAACGCACGAGCGTTCTTCTAGTACTAGTTGAGGGGTGGGTGCCCCTGTTCCGTCATCACTAGCGGTTGGGGCCCGCTATTGCGGGCGGTGCCAGGTGGAAAGCGCCCCTTTTACTTTCCTGTTTTTGATATGTTTGACGCTTGTGCATACAAGCGCTGATACATGGAACAATGTAGATATGTAGTTGCCATAGACAAATAAAAGGTCAGCCCTAAACTTATACATGTAAATAATAATAACTCTGAAAATAAATCAGTTGCAATCACTTGTACAATATAACCTGATGCACAAGAAATCATTATAACTAAGCTCTAAACAATCAGCATTAGCCATTCTAAGCTTCAAAATGCTGATATAGTTGATGCTTCACAGGGACCATAGGGATCAGAAAAATAAGACCAGATTCTCTTGAATACCTTCACATCATATTGCCGTTTACTACAAAAATAAATTGTTGGTTTTCTTCATTTTGTTAATGGTAACCTTAAAGCAAAAGATAGGTGCATCAAGAAGTGGAAGAAGGATTATGAAAAGATAGCTGCTACCTGATACTTACTAACCAAAATTGGCAAGCACATACAGGATTAATTAATCCCATAAAATCAGACCAACTTCTGCCCACCAATTTATTTATATGATATCATTTATATACCATTCCTTACTTCCGTGTCTGTATCCACACATACAACTGCCCTATAATTAATTCTTATGCAGCTCCCCCTTTTCTATCCAAAACTATAAAATTTATTGAGCGCGCGTAGTAGCTTTTGTCCCATTCTTACTTGTGAAATGGTGCATTACATCACCTGCACTATGAAGACATACATGAATATTTCTATTTTATCTAGTTCTTAAATAGAATAATCAAATTTGATGAATTTATAGAAGAGAGAAGAGGACAAGGAAAGAAAGAACAGAGAATAACCCGATAGTCGAGGCGTGGGTGGAGACATCTAGTCCGACTTTCTTTTCTTTCATATTTCTTGTGCAGATTATGAAACTCATCTTCCCAGCAATCATGAATGATTGAAGTGTAGAGAAATCAGATGCATGATGGGTGTTCAAGTTCAGTTATGTACCAAATGGAATCGTTGTTTACCATTCCAGCAAGAATTTAAGCGCAGATGCGCCAAATGCCATGAATTACAAACCTGTCATTCAGCAAGAATAAGTGGACTGTTAAGAACTATGCTTGCAATATGTAAGCAGAAGGGACACTACTAAATAGGTGTGGGACACTCACGGTAGGCCTGTAGGCCAAATAATTGGTCAACGGGCACAAAACGTACAGAATGATATACGGAAGGATAACTGAATGCTTGGAAATTACAATAATCTAAGTAAGTTGTTGAAGCGTCGTCATTACCAATGGTGTAGCATCTCCCAAATGTCAACCCCATCCAAAGAAATCGATGATATCAAATATTTTCCATTGTGTGCAATACATATTTAGTCGTATCTACACTGCGTGTATTTTGAAATTAAACCACATGTAAAAGGAGATTAATTTAGAAGTTAAATTGTGCATATAATGAGTTAATCTCCTAATTCCAGAGAGAGTCAGTTTTACAATTGGAGACGCAAAAATTGGGTTCCTTAATATTAAAAAATATACAATTTACAGAATATATATGATTTACAAACACTTAAAAAAATACTACACAGGCAACAAAAGCCAATAGCCGTATGGACAAGCAAGGTATTAAGAACAGACAAATTTCCCTCTGAATGATGTGTGCCCTATGGGATAGAAGTTTTAATAGTGCCATAACAGAATACGGAGGCATTCAGGAAGTGTAAACTAACCTGCCCATCACATAAGGCAAGAACTTGACTGAAGTATGAAAATAGCAACATAATCAATACAAAAGTTTGGCGTTATCTCCTTAGTCAGTAACATGTCCAATCCCCTTTCGACGTATTTATTTCATCAGTAAAATCTACGATTGGGAAACTGCATTAAACGCAGAAACATAGGACACTTATTTCCAGTTATCAAGAAGCCAAGAACACATTATGAACTAAATGGAAGTTCATTTTTTAAGTATGGATCAGTGAACCATGCGAAGAAATGAGCTCTAATTAATTTAAAATTGACATGCTAACTTTCAGGTTAGAAAGAAAGGGATACAATATATCATAGGCAAAATGACTTGCCAGAGAGGAAATATATGGAGTGTCTAAACTCTCTCAAAACCAGAGGAAGTTCAAACACATGTCCCCTATCGCATTTGTACTAAATATAATTATTTGCTTATACTCTTTCAAATAGTCGTATATCGTCAAAAGAGAATATCATAGCTCCCACTCCAACCCATGTCGAAAAGAAGTAATGCGAAAATGAAACTAAATTGAAGTAAGTAAAGCCTGATGAAAACAAAACTGATGCACACCTAAGCTGCACAATCTGGACATTGCTGTTTAACGAAGTCATACATCCTGGTCAAAATTTGAGGTAAATGCTGGAATGCAGGCCAGAAGATTAATCCAGTTCATGCACGCGATGTTTGACATTTTTGTTGCACTTTCCTTTTTCTCAAATAGACAGGGACCTCTCGAGTGTTTTGCTTACTGAACCAACAGGACCTCTTCTTTCTGAAATAGACTGACACATTGGGTCGTTGCTTGCTGAACCAGCGCCCACTTAATTTTCAGCACAAATGGCCGTGCAGTTCACGCGGCCCTTACTTCGTCTAGTTCTACTCACTCAGCCAAATGGCCAAAGAGGAGCATCACACGTGAATAAACCATACAAGTACTAAGGAGTGACATGATCTGACATGCTTTATTTTATCAAATACCACTTCTCATGCCATGCTAACGAGCTCACTCTGCCACTTCAAACTCTGGTGAGGAGTACAGATAAGTAGCCGACAGTGCCGCCGCCGCGACTGTGCCGAACGTGTTGTATGTGTGTGTGCGCACAACATAATAAAAGTCTGAAATCTACTAGCGGTAAAATGAGATGACTGAGCTTGATTTGGCCTTTTAGCTTCCATAATTTCTACTAGCGGCAAACATATGGAATGGACGAACTGAATTATCTTAATCAAGAACAGGGATGTCCAACTAGCTTTGATAAATACACTATTCCCATCCAACTACTTTTACTTTCTATAGGACTACAACAGTTTCAGACCATTGCCAGGTTTTAACAGAATGTATCGTAATATTACGACGGGTCATGTAGAAAACCTGAATACAAATCATGTGCAGTAACAAGATTTAGTTTACCACTGTTGGAACCTGAATTTTGTTCAGGGATTATTCAAACACAAGCAAAATGGGCTAAGTCAAACGGATATCATCACCATCTTCTCTGTTAAGGCTGAAAAGAGATGAATCAACTGACCTACTCTGTCTACAAGATTACAACAGTTGCAGACAGTTCACACTAACACTTTCAGACTTGAACAGATTCAGGTAACTGTTTTTCAGACTAGAACAATTTCAGTAAGCTGTTCTTCAGACCACAACAGTTTCAGTAAACGTCGTGTGTAACAAATTCAGTCAAAGATTCACCATTAGGAGATACGTATGTGCTTAGGAAGTTGGGGCATGGAGAGAGGCTCTCACCAGGGGTCCCGGCCAGGAAGACGACGATCTCGGGAACGTGCGAGATGGTTGGGATCGAAGACGGAGTAGTAGCACCAAACCTAGCAGAGAACATTCACCGATGTGGCTCGAGCTCCTCCTAGGGTTTCTGCTGAACACATGAGGATGGAGGGCGGGGAGAAGACGGAGCTGCGCCAGCCACCGCACACGACGAATATGAGGCGAATTGGATCGGCACGAGGCATGGAGCAGTGGTGGCGGCACTGACCTGACCACAGGGAAGGCGGCAGAGGAAGGAGAGTGCGGGCGGCTGCGCGCGGATCTGAAGCTGCCTCTCCATCCGCACCACCCCGCATCTCTGCATCTCGCCGCCTCGAGCTAGGGCCTCCATCGACACCTCGATGCCATCCCTTCCTCCCCCTCATCTGCAACCACCAAGGCAGCCAGGCAGAATAGCACGCCTTGACGCCAAGACAGCCACGCGTTTTCTTTTCTCCCAGCGATCTCTTTTTGTCTCTAGCGATCCCACGTGGCACCCGCCATCGACCGCCCCATCTGCACACGTTAAGGGCCTCTTTGATTCGTATAGGATTTTAAAAACGTAGAGATATAAAAAGTATAGGGTTGAAATGGCATGCTCACTTGAATCCTATAAAATTAGTAAGGAGTGTTTGATGACATGGGAGAATAGAGGAATTGTAAAAAAAATTGAACTGGATGTTAGATTTTTTATAAAATGTAGTACAAAAGATTCCATAGAAAAAAATCTCATGGGATTCAACCTTATAAATCAAAGGACCAATATAAAGAAAAAATCCTAAGGATTTTAATTCTTCAGAAATTCTATAAAATTCCTTTGAATCGAAGGAGCTCTAATGCTTCTCGATTTGGCCACCCGTCTTTGGCCCCAGAGTTATGGTGAAATTACCCATGTTTGCCACTGTGAAAATCCTAATCGGTGCCCAGTCCGGCAGTCCCCGTCCCCGTCCAGCGTCCACGCAAGAGTCAACGCAGACGCAGTCCCCATTTCTAGGGTTCTCGTCCGCCGTCCAGCAGCTGCCCACCGGCGCGCCCCCACCTCGCCGCCGGCGGGCAGCCGCAAGACCGCCGTCGGCCGCCTCCACCCCCTCATCCACCTCCATTCGCTCCGGCCTCCTCTCCTCCGCTCCGCGGCCGCCCCCGTCCACCTCGGCCACAGTGACCGGCCGCCGCAGGAGCTCGACCAAGACGACGGGCCGCCGCAGGAGCTCTACCCCGGCACCGCCTTCGCCGTCTCTCTTCTTTCGCACGGCCTCCCTGTGCCCACCGGCTCGACCACGACGGACGGCTCCGTCGCAGTTCGACTGTGAGGTAAAAAAAAATCAACTTTTTTGCTGTACATGCCCCTGTACCATGGGTACTTGCTGTGCTGGGTTGCTGCTGGTGTACAATGGTCAATGGGGGCACCACAACAACCGTTTTCGTGGCCTGGGTAGTGCTAGATTTGCTTCTTAGCTATTTGATGGCCCCGTGCACCTCTGGTTGTTGTCAAGGCTTGTGGTATTGGCATGTAGTCTAGTTGCTGGTCAATGCTAGGTCCTGCAAAATATTTGGGTTTCTTGCTAGAGAATTTTGTGATGAGTTGTTTGCTATTTGCATCTGTGTGCTCAACGAACCGATGCATTGATCCATGAGAATACTCCTTTGACATGCTGAAATTCCATAATGATCAACATAGCCAGATAATTAGTCAATTATGTTTGTATTAGTGTTCTCATTAGCTATTCCATGATCCAAAACTTATAGGAAAATTTTCATTCTCGTTCATATGCATTGACTCGAAAATTCCATTGAATAATTAACTAGGTAATTTGTCTAATAGCTATATTTATAAACTAAGTCAACCTCTAATTATGTAGTACTACCATGCAACCAATGTTTCAGCTTTTACGGGTATTTCAGGCATTTACCCCACAGCCACATTGCAGACAGCTAGTTTGTCAAATGGCTTTACAGCTTTCTCACAGCACACAGCCTGCACAGCTTTTCCACAGCACATCTCCCACAGCTGCTTTGAGAAAATCCACAGCCTAACCAAAAACAACCCAAGTCGCACTGCTTACGCATCGCGAAATTAAACAATTTCTCTGTTTAATACCATGCTCCTCGACCAAATATCTGACCCCCTCTGCTTCTGATTGCGTTATTCTAGGTGCCCTGCCTAGTGCGTTGATTCTTCGGAAGCAGATGGCCAATACCCGGTCAGGAGGGGCGAACAATGAGGGGGCAGGGGGCACCAGTGCAAGGAAAGGCAGCGCCGCCACCAGTGCAAAAGACCCCAAGTCTGCAACGACCTCCACCTCATCCGCCAGTGGAAGGGAGTCTAGAAGCTTGTCCACATGTGAAACAAGCGATGAGCAGAAGCCAAACCTCAGGAGGTCGAACCGAGAAACAAAAGGAAAGAATCCCATTTTGACCACCAGTTCTGCCTCTACACCGGTTCCGCAGAAATCTATTAGGGGCAGAAGCAACCCCAGCACACCTGGTACCCCGAAATCATCAGCAAGGAAGCTAAAAGGGTCGACGAGGAAGGCTAGTACCCCAAGAACGTCCGACAGAGTAAAGAAAAGTACTGTTTCAGCTTCTACTGCTTCAAATGATGCAACTGGAGTTTCTAGTCCAGTGGCTACTCCCGACAAAACCGTAAAAAGAGAAATTGATGAACATGACTCAACAAAGAATGATGCTTCCGAGAGTGGTACTATGCCATTGAAGAAGCAGAAAAGGCTAACCGCACAGAGCTATACAAATATCTTCAAGACATCTTCTGAAGAATATGAAAAATCTCCTGGTACTTGATTTCCCTGTGACTTTGAGCTCATATTTTGCTTTTCCAATCAACTGGGATGACAGTCACAGTTTAGTTGGCCTGTTTCATTATCACGGTTGGCCTGTTTGTTGTAAATAGCCATCTCCAAGACTTTGCTTTTTGCTGCATATTGTGTAAGTTCATCTTAGATAGCTGAAGGCGTAAAGCTTAACGTGTTCTTGTGACTGATTTGGTCAGGATGAAGTGTTACTAGCTTGCTGAATGCTCTAAAAACAATGCAAGGCGTTCGGTGCAAAGCACTTTTGTTGAAATAATTAATGTAGCATTTTAATAGGCTTGTATAGCTTGTTATCAACGAAATTTTGGCATATCAATTCTTTTTATCCTAATACCTTCTTCCCCTTTTATTTTTCTTTGGTGATGTATTCCCTGCTGCTACTTTCAAAGCCTATGAGGGAAATGCTTCCAAGGTACACACAGAAGACAATGGCTCTGTTTTGAGGTATGAAGAAAGTGGCGCACATGAAGAAGATAACCAGGCACATTTAAGTCAAGTCGCCAATAATTTTTTGGAAGGCTATACTTCTGGCCTGTGTGAAGTTCCCAAGGTGATATTGGAGACAGATGGGTTGAAAACTGATGTTGAAAAATCTGAAGAAGATAAACAGGCATATTCAAGTCAAGTCGTCAATAAATTTTGGGAAGGCTATACTTCTGGCCAGTGTGAAGCTCCCAAGGTGATATTGGAGACAGATGGGTTGAAAAATGATGTTGAAAAATCTGCTCCCATTTCAGAGGTTTGCTCAACCATCTTCTATTCTTTTGAGTTGTCGGTTTTCTTTATTCTACTCTTTATGAAATCAAGGCCTTGCTGTAAGTAGCAGTTCTCTCTGCCTTCATCCTTTGTAGGTCTTAACCCTGGAGTAGCAAAATAGAATTAAGTAACATATTCTGGTAATAGATTAATAGTATGTTATTTCGTTGCTCCTAGATCACAATATCACCTCTTGGGCTTAAATTATTACAACTCTTGACCTTAAATTATTACAAAGCATTACTGTAAGTATCATTGTTATTTTCCTTCATCCTTTATAGGTCGTAAGTCTCGGGTAGCAAAATAGAAGTAAATAACTGAACACATATTCAGTAATACATCAAAATATTCTTTATTTGCACCTGAATTATCTCATATAAAGTCTTGAGGTTCTTACTTAAGTACAACTTATGCAGGAGACTGTTCACCTGACGGGATACTTTGTATAGTTCCCTTTTAGCTACCTGAATTCCTATTAAGCATATGCTTGATTTTTTTGTAACATTGTTGTTGCTTCAGTATGTTGGCTTGTTATTTGCAATGTAGCTTTTCTTTCTCTTATCATCCTACCATCTGCATGGAAGGACTTGGTTACATTATCAAGTCCTGTACAGGCACATATGACTGTTGATCTGTGCTCAAGCAGTCCTGCAATGGATGCTACAGAGCCAACTGATGACTGTTCAGAGTTCGCACTTCATGTTGCAATGGGCCAGAAAGCGGATTCATCAAAATTTGTGGAGTATTGGGTTCCTGCTCGCCTTTCACGAGTGCAACTAGAAATGTACTGTTATACCTTACTTTCAAACTCGCCTGCGCTTCGATCACATTCAAAAACTGACAGTGTTGGTGCTCTTCGCAACATTCTTGTATCCCTCCGGAAGGTTAGCTGTTAAAATTCTGAGCATGCATGACACCTTTTTTCATAGTAGGGAGTTAGATGGAATCTTCAATGGCCCTCATTGTGCATAGCTAACTGTCTTTAATGATCTTATCATGCAACAGTGCTGCGACCACCCTTATCTAGTAGATAAAACGTTGCATTTATTACTTACCAAGGGACACCCAGTAACTGATATCCTAGATATTGGAGTGAGTGCAAGTGGCAAGCTACTGCTTCTTGACAAAATGCTCCAAGAAATCTGGAAAAAAGGGCAGAGAGTTCTTATCCTTTCCCAGGTGAGCGTTTTGTGTTACCATTCCCCAGATAATCTCTTACTTCCATTATTTAGTTTTGGCCCTATTTATGTAGTAATGCCTGTTATGTGTGATTCATTACTAGTACTTGTATCCAAAGAGTTGGCAAGGATTAATATATTTTATTTCCTGAAAGCACGCATTATTTTATTTTTGGTAACTGAAGCAGTGATGATTTCCTTTACTTATTTGTCAATGTTATGCACAAGTGTTATCAACTTGTCATACGGTGAGAAGTTTCAAGCTGTCATTGCTCTTTGGTGCATTTTGTCAAATTGTTAGTAATAACATCTGGGTATCACTTTCCTAGTCGCAAAATCAAGAGCTGCAGAAAGACTAGTGATGTTTCACTTTAGTACAGTTATGCACATAAGAATTCCGCAGCATTGAGTATTGGAGTTTCTAGACATTGATTTAGTTTGATCGTTTAAACACCGAAGAAATTATAGCACGGCGGCACTTCACTGTCTCCAGTGATAACTCTTGTGTACTTTGCAGCAACGAACAGTAGAAAACCAGCATCCATCTGTCCTTCAGATGCCCGTTTGATGTCAGCTGTTGGAACAGCTTGGCATTCAGTACGGCGGACCAGCAGAGAAACGGTATCGGAGACATGCTGCACCATCGTAGTGCTGGTTTTTCAAAATAGATTTTTGGGCATCTTTGTCATGGCCTGCTGGCTTATATCTGGAAACAAAGGAACACACAGAATTTTTTGGCAAAATAACCCCTATTAGACCATGGCTCATCCTGAAAGAAGTACATGTTCAATCCTTTAGATTTAAGGAGGCATTCTCTGACCCTTCTCAGGGTCTGGGCTGACCCCCCCCCCCCCCCCCCCCAATGTTGTCTATATGAATGCATGGTTGCTCCTGCAGAAAGCTGATATGCATTTGATTCTTTTTATCTTTTTTTGGTACAATGAACATATGGTTCACTCTAGAAACAACATTTTGCAAGCACATGTTCTAGCATCATGGCGTCTGTTAAAAAAAGATGTTGCCACATTTTTTCAAAATGTACCAATGTTTAAGTACCATCTGCACTTTTTAATTCCTGAAGGGTATATGATATATCCCTTATTAAGCTCATTGTTTGGGTAGTTTCTGATTCATCGTTGTTAGAATCAAATATCATGATCTTTTTTAAAGGTTTCCCAAGCTTATCAGTGCAATATAATGTTACTTTCTTCTATGTGCAGTCTTGTGGTGGGGCTGGCAATCCAATGGGTGACATTTTGGATGACTTTGTCAATCAAAGATTTGGTTTTGAGTCATATGAGCGCGTGGAGCGTGATCTCAATGTACGAAAGAAACAGGGTGCAATGAGTATGTTCAATGACACGACTAAGGGCCGGTTTATTTTCTTGATTGATAGTCGTGCGTGTGTCCCAAGCATTAAACTATCATCAGTTGATGTCATCATCATATATTGTAGTGATTGGAATCCCACAAATGACTTGAGAGTCCTCCAGAAGATCAGCATAGAGTCACAATCCGAGTGCGTGCCCATTTTTCGTTTGTATTCGTCTTGTACAGTGGAGGAAAAGGCTCTTATACTTGCAAAGCATGGTCATATTCTTGATAGCACTGTCCAGAATATAAGGCCTATCCTGAGCCATTCTCTGCTTAGTTGGGGTGCATCATTTCTCTTCAGTAGACTCGAAGGGCTAAAAAACTATGCATGTTTACCCAAGGATTCTGATGCTGAGAAACTGTTCATGGATAAAGTACTTTTGGACTTAAAGAAGTTATCCACTAAAGATGATCCCAGCACTAAGATGAGCAATGCAGCCATATCACAAGCTCATCTGAGTGGACCTTTTTATTCTAGAGATAGTCTTGTAGTAGGTGAGAGGGAGGGGATCTCTGCACCTGATAGTGATCTGCCAAAGTTCTGGGTAAATTTGCTAGATCAGAAGTCTCCTCGTTGGCAGTATATAACTGAGCAGGCACAAAGAAGCTGTAGAAAGATACAAAACATGGAAGAAGGGAACGTTCCTGCCGATGAGGCTGATGAAGGTAGTACCAAACGTAGAAAAATTGCTGGAATCTTGGATTCATCTGCAAATGTTTTAGCTGGCGAAGACCAGGACTCAATATTGCCTGAAACTAATACGGCATGTAGTTCTCGTCGAAAAATTGCTGGAATCTTGGATTCATCTGCAAATGTTTTAGCTGGCGAAGACAAGGACTCAATATTGCCTGAAACTAATGTGACATCTAGTTCTCATCAAATATCAGTTGATGACACATGGCAGGAACAAGGTATACTACTGTAATACCAGCTCTGTTTTTTGTGTGAATAATGCACTGTTCTAACAGAGTCCATTTTGTAGGGGTGGAAAATCTTCAAGACACACAAAAAAGTCTTCACATCCAGTTGAAGCCTGAGATCTCAAAGCTATATGAATTGTTTGAACTACCGGTATGCTGAATGTAACGACTTCATTGTTCCCTTGATGTTTGTGTTGAAATATATTGCCCGCCCTTCTCCACTAGTCCAGACTTTTGGGGGATGGTCCCAGATGGCGTGCTCGTTCTCTGTCCATCTCCTGTGCTGCTGCCCATGCCACCTCGAAGTTGGCCCAGAAGGCATGCTCCCTCTCTGCCGCGGCCTCCTCAACGCCTATGTCGGAGGCGGTGGCCTGGTGGGCATCCCAAGCTGCCCTAACAGTGAGGGACCGGCGGGAAACCGGCCGTGGCAGCTTTTCCCGGTGATCCCACTCCTCTGCAATGAGGGCAGCCTCCTCCTGCGCATCCTCCTTGTCCAGCTGCCGTGCCTCCTCCGTGAGTGGCAGCCAGTCTGGCCTTGGGCGAAGCGGTTTGGTGAGGATGAGGAGGGAAGTGGAGCTGTGGGCGGCAGGGAGATGAGCTGGGACGGGGATGCACTGGCCTTTCTATAGCAGCAAGCGGTGGGAAATGTGGCCGGCGGGCGGCAGGAAAATGGGGCTGAAACGGGCGCAGGCTGTTGGACACGCGACGGCGGCCATTAATTGGCTCGTTTCCTGGTGAGATAAGCGGCTGCGGGACTGTTACGGGCATCTGACCCGTGCCATTGGCTTGGGGGGGGGGGGGGGGGGGGAGGAGGCCACGCAGGAGGACGAGGAGAGAGGTGAAACTGCCCTCCCACGCAGGCGGTTGGGTTTAGAGCATGCTCCAAAGCAGCCCCGTGCAGCCTCCAGATATGGAGGCTACGTCCCGCTATTTGGAGCACGCTCCAAAAATCATGGAGGGCGATATTGCGACTCTGCTAGACCCCTTTTTTGGGCCCCGAACACCATACAGGTGGTTATTATGGCGATTGGGCCATTTTGCTGATTCTGCTAGAGTTGCTACTGTTTAGTATATTCTTTTGGTCAGAAGTACTAACCTAATTGGCAGTATTGAAAGTTCTGTAAGAACGATAGTAAGAACCAAATACATCCCGAAGAGAAGTATAATATTTGGTTGTTTGTAATTGATCAACAATCATAAACTCTGCCTGGAGTGCAGCATTCTGAACATCAATGCATTATGTGTAGCAAATAAATACAGAGACAAGTTATCAAAAAGTGATTCACCCTACCATTCCAGTGAGGTTAAAATTCCTGAAGACGCATGATTTAATATATTCATCATTTTGCTATTTTAGATGATTGGATTCTTTGATGGAACTGTAGCACGTTGTGCAGGGGAGTGTTAAATGTTTATGTGAAGAACTTCTTGAGTATACTTTGAAGAATCACCAAGTCAGTCAGGTGCCAAAGGACATACTGCATGCATTCAACATTGCACTGGTTAGAGAAAGCCTTCTGTAATTTTGTACTACATGTTCAATGTTAAATGTTGCTGTTCTTCATGAATGTTTTCCTTCTTTGCATGCTTTACTTCAGTGCTGGCGTGCTGCTTCTCTCTCAAGGCATAAAGTCGATCATAGAGAATCACTGGCCCTTGCTGTAGAACATTTGAAGTATGAGTGCAGTGAAACTCTTGCGGAGAAGGTTTATAAGAAGCTAAGGATCCTAAAGAAGGAGTTCTCACATAGAGTAGGCAGAACAAGCAAGAGTAATCAATCAATTTCAGTAAAGAACATATCACCATACCAGCAGGAGACCTCAACTAAATATGGATGTGACAAATCAATCCCTAAGCAGGCAGGTGACAAATCAATCCCTAAGCAGGCAGCGTCTGTTGGTGGGAATGAATCACATCAAGAGGATTCACATGACTTAGTGATTGAGCCTATTGTACCAGGAGAGAAGGAAGTGCTATATGTTCCAGAGATTCATGAAAAACAACATTTATCAAAGGATGCACTTCTTAATAGAATCACAGAGAAAAGAATTAAATTAGTTGACATGGTTTTCTCCTTGAGAGAAAAGAATATCCATGATAAACAAACAAATGAGGTCGCAATGTTTGACATGCACAGGCACAAGGGAGTGGAGAAACTGAGAGAAGCATGCAGAATAGTTGTGGAACATCTTCGTAGGTCTCAAGCTGCTCCAGAGGACAGAGGTAGTCAAAGAAAGCTAATAGTTGAATGGTTCACTATGTTACTATATGCGTTTCTGAAGCACATGAGGTACCAGCGTGAGAAGCTTGACTTGCAGCAATCAATGGTGTGGACCAAGGAGTTACAGTTGAAGGAAAATTTCCTTCACGAAGCAAAATTTGGCCAATTAGATCTTACTTTTGATGAACATATTTATTTACCAGATTCAGGCTTTGCTATTGAGGAATTCAGCCATTTTAGCTCCTGTGTTGATACAGCAACTTTGGCAAACTGTCTGCAGTCTTTGCATGAAACCTCAGCGATGGAAGTTACATTGGTTCGTAGTGTGATTCCATCTGATGTTATCAATGCAGAAGCAGCGAGAAATGGTTCTGCTGAAGTTCTTATCCACAATGGGGGAATGCCAGCATCAGAAGGTATTGGTTTGACAGAGAACACGATCAGCAATATTTTTGATTGCATCGACTCGCAAGGAGGGGCATCTCTGGCTGTTCAACACCAAGTAAATTCTAGTCCTGCAATTGATAATTCTATTAATCAGGTAAGGTGGATTAATTAAGTAGACTTGCTAGTTCTTTGGAGTGATTTCATTCTGACTTTATAAGCTTATCCATATAGGAACTGTCAGCTTAACTTTTTTTAATGAAAACTTCTATCATAATTAGCAGTCAATTTATGTAAGATTATACAGCACATTGAAGCTTCGGTTCAAGTTTCATGTCATGTTTTATGGATTGTAGATTTTTCGTATAAGTTCTGCTTTATGATAGCGAAAAGGAAAGGAGATGTTTAGTAGGCTCATCTAGGATGTGTAGTTTTTGCTCTTTCCACGTGGCAATGTGAACATAGTTACTTGCTCACCATGGTCTGTACAGTACACTAGGCATAGAAGGTGGAACTGTATGTAGTATGTTGCCTTTCATGCTATGTGATGTTTTACGGTTTGTAGATTACTCATTTATAAGTTCTTTGTAATATATCGAAAGGAAAAGAAATGTTTAGTAGGCTCATCTGTGAGCGTCTGTGACTTTGTGTAGCTATTTTACTTGTACGTACTTACAAATAGTGGACATCCCAGTTGATGCAGCACCTATCTTTCTATTAGAGTCAGTGCTGAACACATGGTCTTCATGTTTCAGTTCATGGTACTCCATTTCATTATGGTTGCACTAGTATTCATGGAACTTCATTACATTATAGTTGTGCTAGTATTCCTTTTGACCGTTTTTATTATTAGTGTCCATTATGATACTATAATCCTATGTACCTGTGACATTTATCAGGAATCTTCAAGTGGTGACGATAGAAGGACTGAACATGTTGGGCGACAGAGTGGTATGGGTTCGCAACCATTACCCGGAGAGACTGACCAACATTTAGGAGATGCTGAAATGGAAGTTAACACCGGCAATGGGGACAATACTCAGGCAGATCCACCTTACCTAGAACCACAGATTGTGGTTCCTGTGCCCAGCCAGGCTTCCTTGCAAATGTCCAACGAAGTTGAAGCTGAGGCCAATCTTTTACTGCAGTCAGGCCAACCAATTGCAGCTCCAGCACAACTTCTGCAAAGAGAGGCAGAACAAGTAGACCGTTCTGGTATGATACCAGCTCAGACTTTGCAACCTGAAATGCAACCATCAGCATCCAGGGAAGCTTATATGCAGTCAGATCTGATAATTCAATCTGCACAACCAAGTATGGTGCCAACTGAGCTTTCACAGAGAAATGTAGAACAAGCAAGCCTTTATCGTGTACCATCATCTCAGTGTTTGCCATCTGGAATGCACCCATGGGTTCCACTGTCCAGTATTCTGCTTGAAAGAACACACTCTGATCAGTGTCAACCAAGTCATCAACCCGAGGCTGCACTTGGTTCTTCAGCAAAAATGGTGGCATCAATGGTGTTTAATCATCCACCAGTTGGTGATGAACCACTGAAAAATGAGTTGCACAGATTGCGGTCATACATTGACTCGCTTAATAAAACCAACGAACTAAAGGTTTGCTATTTCTTCTATTTCATGTATCTTGGTTGTGAGTTTCTTACACTAGTTCCGCGTTGTTCTCATTTTTTCACTTATGGACAGAAATCACAACTTAGGACTGAGTGTAGCCAAGAAATAGACAAGGTCAAACAAAAGTATGATTTGTTACTTCAAGAACAGGATTCCACTCATCTTCAGCAAACAAGGACACTTGATAATTTATGTGAGAAAGTTCTCCTCAACCAGTCAATAGCTGACTATTTTCGGGCTAAATTCATATCTTCTTCTGGAGCACAAGGTATTTAGTATTGACTACAAGCAATCATATTTGATGTCCTCTAAATGATTATGCTGACATGTTTTCCAAACATCCTCCCAAATCCCTATCGCTAATGCTAATTACTTTGATCTGCAGCTAGAGCCCACAGCCCTCCAAATCACCAGACACCCCAGGCCTCTCAGCAAGTTCCCCCGAGGCCTTCAGCGGTGGCATCGACTGCATCACCAGCTGCGTCGTCATCAGCTGGTCGACCACTAGTGTTGACACATCATATCCAACCATTACAGGTCGACCGACCATCACCATCATCGCCAGCTGATCCACCACCACATGTCCAACCATTAAAGGTCGATCGACCATCACCATCATCACCAGCTGGTCCACCACCACATGTCCAACCATTAAAGGTCGATCGACTATCACCATCATCATCGCCATCTTCACAAGTTGTCAGACCTCGCCCCTCCATACTAAACAACATTGTCAGATCACCGTCAACTACTTTTAGTCTCGCGCCAGTTCTGCCACGGGGAAGCTTTGGAGTCCAGAGTGATCTAGCACGTGCACGTGCACCTGCTCCTCATCTTCGGCGCAGGTTGCCTCCACAGGTGCTTTCGATGGCATCTGCAAATCAGCAGCAGCTTCCAACTAAGCTGGAGAGCATGTCTGCAAGGACACGGGCTACCCCTGTGACTCCAGTAAATATAAGACAATCATGCCCACAGGCAGTTCCCCCAGGGAACCCATCACTGTCAAGTTTGCACCCAAGTTTATACCCCACTTTAGCCACACTCTTGGGGCCATCAAGTTCACATCAAATTCAGCAGGTTCCACTACTGCCATCAAGTTCACAGCCAACACGCTTGTCGTCACCAGTACCTTCAACTCCAAATCCAGTTCTGCCACTAACATCACCGCGAGGTTTGACTATGACATCTAGCGTTTCCTCAGCTGCGTCGAATGTGTTGCCAAGTAGGGGTGTTGGGCCTTCCGCATCAGGCACGCTGCAGTCAGATCCTGATCCAGCACGCTCGATGAATGGCTAACAGGAAGGCTTGGGCTGCACAGTGATCCCCATGGCGTGGCTGCTCCTGCAGATGTGGTATTGCCTATCTGATGATGAAGAGACTGGTACGTTCACATTTCCTTGACACCGAGTGGCGAATGTAACAGGTTGCTTGAAAAATTAGAGATCTCAAGGATAGCACCATTACAAAGATGACAATATAATTTGAATATCATTATCTTAGGTGCAAATGACACGCGAATGAGTTTGTTGTCTCAAGTGCAGATTTACAGCAGAAAACTCACTGAAATACTATTTTAGAACTAGTAGTTCACAGTAACTAAGAGAAAAAAGAGAGAAGTGTTAAAGATTAGATTGTCAACTGGAGCCGACATGTACACAATGAGCTGATCCATTGTTCTTCCATGATATCTAGTACGAAATTCAATAACAGATCTACAATGCGATAATCGATAGTTAGATATACTCTAGACATGCTGGAATACATATGTTTTCAGTTGCAACTAAACTATAGATAATGATGAATGGATATTAACTAGCAGGCACTTAGGATAACACACACTTATGGTGTTGAATCCAATATAAGGTGTCCTGTGTATTTCTTTAAAGCTGCCATGTGCAAGCGAATACATCTGCACGCAAGGAACTAGCTCATGAGTTTCAATCTAAGCGAACTAGCTCTGTAGCATAGTTTTATTCATAGTTTCTGTTAATTATTTTTCTTTGTAATTTACAATTTTCGTTTAGTGCCATAAATGATCATGTGATGCGATGGATGAAAAGTTTTCAATTTTTATGCACATGTTATGGATGTCTAACCAATAGAATCATTTGCCCTATAGATGACCAAACCAAGCAAAAATGACGCTCATCGCTGAAGAGCTCTCCAACAGAAGGGTTGCTTGCAAACAAAATAAACTGATGTCCATGTAGTGCAACTGTTAGTTTCTGCTAGAGTTGTATTATGTTCCATGTGTAGTATGTATATTCTCCCCGTTGTATGAGGGGTTTCCTGCATATTTACCACCTATATATGTATATATGTACTGGCCATTGGCCCTGAGGAAAGACAAGTTGCATATTTCATCAGTTGCATAATTATTCAATGTTCATCGTTTTAACACATATAAGTCCGTAGTTTGCTATGCAGAAGATGAGTCAACCAGTTTCGGAGGGTAATTCTATTTTTCGGAGGTTCATGCATCAGTTAGTTTTGCTTGAAAATTACTACGTTCTCATGATAGAAGATGAGTCAACCATTGGGCACAAATACTAAAGAATCTAAGTGGCAAGAACACCCCAAATGCTTTAAAGACCTACAGTATCAGGGATATTCTGTAGCCACCAGGAACTTGTAAGGCACACATTACAATGCCCAAACAATAAATACGAACCTGCTGGAGCACACCTTGCCACCCAGATTTGGGCAAAAACACATCGACTGAGATTTAACTATTTTTTAAAAGTTGCTTGCTCATGCAACCAGAGATCACGTTTAATTCCCTCGGGGGTTGGCTAGGTATGTACAGAGATCACTGTAAATGATTTTTCTTCTGCCACCCAAGATATAACTTATCCCGTTCTTGTCGATTTCGTACCACCTCAACGACTTCTTTTCCATGTCCACCGTCATCATCCAAGCCTCGCCAACTCCCTCCACTATCAAGTAGAGGATGCTGGTGTCGTGCTGGTTCACGATCGGGTATGTCGGTGCCTTTCGCGGCAAAGGCGAATCGTGGTAGTCGACGTCCACGAACTTCAGGAAGCCTCCGCCTCCGTGAGCGACGACGGACACGGTCCTGTATATTGGGGGATATACGCGGTCGTCGTCCCACGTCTCGATGCCGGGGAAGCGGACGAAGCTGAGGCAAGAGTCATGGGTAGACAGGTTGTAGCGCAGAAAGCCACGGTGGTAATCGACCAACACATGAATCCACCGTAGGAGAAGACGGCGTCTGTTCTCCACCTGCAATAGACGTACTCCTTGTGCTGGTCGGGGGCCATGCTGAGGCGCTTCGCTTCCCACATGTTGTTCTCGGACTAGTAAAGCAGCAGGTCTGCCACCTCCTCCCAGTTTTCAGTGCACATGCACTCGTTGTTTCTGACATACTCCCTCCGTCCCATAATATAAGAACCGTTTAGTTTATAGTGAGATTCGCCACGAAGAACACCTCGCCGCTGCGAGCTATGCCGACGCCTTCGCACCGGCCTATCCAGTGGAGTAGACGAGGTAGATTGGGCATTCATGGCCAGCGAGGGTCTATCCAGTCGACCGGAGAGGGTAGAGATCACAGCCACGGCGTGTCCGTGTCGGCCTTGTAGACCAGAAAGTTGTCCGGGTAGTTCCCGGGAACCTCGTCTTGGGCGGCGACGAGCATGTTCACGAGGAGGAGGTCGCGGTCCGCGGCCAACACCCTTGGCCTTCCATACACGTGTTCATTGGTGTAAAGATGGACGCAGGAGGAAGCCGGCGGCGCGGCGAGGCGGAGGGAGACCATTTGTTGTCGCGCAGGCGGCGGATGTGGCGTTGTTGGCGAGCTCTTCATCCAAGCCGACGAGTTCATCGAACAACACCCAACCGGCGGGGAGGCCCTGTAGGGCGGGTACGTCTTGCGGAGGCACGCCGGATGAAGCAGCGGCGGCGACATCCATATTGGAGGGATCTGGAGGCCGAGGCTGCGGTGCCGACTCACTAGCTCAACCTGTTGGAATTCACCCACGGATTGATTACACCACAGCATTAGGAACACATGCGCACGAAAAACTTGTAGCCAAAGACACCTGTCATGCTCCTTGCTTTTCCTTGATTTCTGTGTCAGCTATCACTATGTTTCACAGTTGCAGCCTATGTATGCGTGTATATATAAACACGCGCAAAGCCAACTAGACTAGTACCTAACCTACACGGACTGGGACACGGATAAACCTAAACTCGTACTCCATCCATTCCAAATTACTTGTCATGGTTTTATAGTACATGAACTTGGGAACTAACCAAACTGCCAGTCTTACTCGGGCGTTAAGCTAAAAGCACGTAACTTCCAACTGTACTAGTTAACATGGAAACTAACTTGTGCAAACCTACTTTTGCACCGGAGGCGAGATTAATGCTAACACCACCGTTGTTCCTTTCCCCCCTCTCTATCTCCTCTTCCGTTAATGATACGATACATATGATTGATATACTTTGAACATATATAGTCATGATCCACAACACTAAATTTGTGAACATTTTTTCAAAGTTGAGACTAAAACAAAACATAATATTTTAAATTCATGAATATTTTCTTTAATACACTTGAACATTTTCCCAAATTTAAGATTTTTTTAATTCATGAACATTTTTATGAATGTTGTTAAAATTTTATACTCATGAACTTTTTTAGAACAAACATTTTCTAAATCCATGTATTTCCATTATTATTTTTCATTAATGTAAACATTTTGTTAAAATTTGCACATATTTTTCAAATTTATGAACTTATATTTAAATGCAGTAATTTATAAAAATCATAAAAGAATGAATTTGCAAAGATTTTTTAAGTCCTGTGAACAAACTTAAAAATGAAAATGATAAATCCCGGACGTTCGGGATTTGACCATGGAAAATCGGACGTTTTCAATGGCAATTTCAATGACGTAAGGATGGCAAGTTTAGTTGACACTCACGTCAATTTTTTGGCAAAAAAAAAATACATTAAGCACAGATTTGTCATGCTATCCAACTAAACTTGCCATCCTCGCGTCACTAAAACTGCCATCGAAAACGTTTGATTTGTCATGGTCAAATCCCGAACGTTCGGGCATTATCAGGGTCTTTTAAAAATTCACCAACAATTGTTTCCGGTTTGTGAAAGTTAATCTTGGCAGCGGTTTTTCGGGAGTGAAAATCAGAATAGGGAAAGAAATCACTATAGACGACTCGTAAGCAAAGCCGATTGGGCTTGCCCAGCTCACTCATCTCGTTCTGGCGAGACAATGACACGGCGAGTGGCAGATGAGAGGTCTCCGACACACTAGCGGTGTTGTGCCGCCAGTTCAGAGCGGTAGGGACCATCACTGACGAGATACATGGCCCAGGCTCAGTTTCCGAGGCAACCACTTGTATCCTGCTTGCCACACGCAAAGTAGGTAATGCATGCGCTGTTAATTTTTCTTTTTTTTTTCCTTTCAATTTTTTTGAGAATCAACAGCAACCTTACACGCTGCCATTGAGGCTATTACAATTGTTCGCCACAAGAGATGTTATACAATTTTTATTTCATATCTTTTCTGGTTCTAGAGATGCTATAAATGTTCCTTTCAATTTTCATTTCATATTCTCTGTGGTTTTAGAGATGCTATAAAATTTTACTTTACAGATTTTATAAAAAATATTAGGAATGTAGTATTTAAAACTGTTCATAGTGTATTTAAAAAAATCATCTTGAGTTCCAAAAAATGTTCATCACGTACTTACGACATGTTCAAAAAATTGATGGCTTTTAAAAAATGTTCACATATTGTTTTATGTTTGGGAAAACATTAATTTAAATATATAAGTGTTTGACACAATAAGATTTTCATGTGAGAAAATAAAGATAAGATGGATTTCAAAAAGTGACTGGGACACGAGTAAACCCAAACTCGTACATGAACTTTGGAAACTAACCAAGCTGCCACTACTACTCGGGCGTTAAGCTAAAAAGCATGTAACTTACAACTGTAGTTAAACATGGGAGCTAACTTGTGCAAACCTACTTTTGCACCCCCCCCCCCCCCCCCCAAATCTCCTCTTCCGTTAAAGATAGCGTACATATGATTGATACTTTGAACATATGTAGTCATGATCCACAGACTTAAACACGTGAACATTTTTTCAAATTTGAGATTAAAACAAAACAGAGCATTTAAATTCATGAATATTTTCTTCAATGTACTTGAACATTTCCCCAAATTTAAGTTTTTTAAATTCATGAATGTTTTTTATGAAATTTCGTTAAAATTTTATACTCATGGACCTTTTTTAAACAAATTTTTTCTAAATCCATGTTTTTCCATTATTATTTTTTCAATATTTTGAACATTTTCTTTAAATTTGCAAAGATTTTTTTAAATCCTGTGAACATATTTAAAAATGGAAATGATAAATTCTGGACGTTCGGGATTTGACATTGGAAAATCGAACGTTTTCGATGGCAATTTTAGTGACACGAGGATGGCAAGCTTAGTTGACACGCACGGCAATTTTCTGGCACAAAATACATTGAGTACGGATTTGCCATGCTTGTCAATTAAACTTGCCATCCACGCGTAACGAAAATTGCCATCGAAGATGTTCAATTTGCTATGGTCAAATCACAAACGTTCGGGCGTTATGAGTGTCTTTTAAAAATTCAACAATAATTGTGTTCAGTTTGTGAAAAATAATCTTGGCAGCGGTTTTCTGGGAGTGAAAAATCAAAACAGGGAAGGAAATCGCTATAGACAATTCGTAACCAAAGCCAATTGGACTTGCTCAGCTGACCCATCTTGTTTTGGCGAGACAATGACGCAGTGAGCGGTGGACGAGAGGTCTCGCCACCCATAGGGGGCGGTAGGGACCACCACTGACAAGCTTCTATACATGCATTCGAAAAAGCGCATGATGCATTTGAAAAAGTATGTAATTATATAAAAATATTTATTAAATATCATGCAAATAATTAAGTGTTTGACACTTTTTTTAAATCTTCATGTAATTAAAAAGGTGTTCCACACATTTTTGAAAAATGTTCATCTAATTAAAAAAGTCATTTTTAAAGAAATTTGCATGTAACTAATGGACTTGTAGATTTTGGAGGGGTTCGGACCTGAGAGCCAACATCCGCGTCCCTTCTGTCCTGTTTTATTCACCTACCCTCCTTCACCCACTCTATGACATGTGGGCTATTTTTTTAAAGGGAGACAAAAGATTTGCCTCATCTCATTAGTTAACAAGAATGATTACAATGTTTGAGGGTTTCATGACCACAAAGGTTAGTACACAAAGAGATCACTCTCTGAGTAAAATGTTTCCCAAATATTTTGCATGGCAATAACCCGGATCTCCGTCTCTGCCTTGATTGATGAAACCATGTGGGCGGACAAGGAGACCTTATTTGAAAAAACTCCAGCACTCAGACAAGCATCTTCAAAGAATTGTACGCCTTCTTGGTCGTACCCTGTTGCCCGCTGCTAGCATTCCACCGAATGAAAGCGGCCCAAGCATTTGCCTGTGATTCATCCCTAGCCAGTCATTAATCATGGTCCAAATGCTGATGGACTAGCAAACATTTGAATATAAGGTACACTGCCAATTCTGGTTCTCTTTTACATAACTGACAAGGGCATAGTTTGGCCTGCGAGTTAAATGCTCGAAGAATCACATTTGCGGCGCGATTAGCAATTAGAGACCCGTTGCACTTTGCACCATGCCAAAAAATTGTCAGTGGCAGCAAACACTGACGATGAATGCTAAGCGCTTTGCTGACATCACTAATTGTTGAGACCCACCCATCAGACTTAGTTGAAAAGTCCATTCTGCACCCGAGCTCATATGCTCCCGCATGAACAGTAAAATCGAAAAAAACTCAAAAAAAAATTCAAAAAATTCCAAATTTTTTTTGAGAGAAACATTGACAAAAGTTCTAAGTGCCTGCAAAAATTCGTCATGAAATCACATTCCTGTAAGGCGTGGCAAAAAAACAAATTCAGTGCTTCAAAATGCATTTGAAAGTAGCTTTTTCAGAGTACTATTTTTGTTTTTTTTGCCACGCCTTTTAGGAATGTTATTTCATGATGAATTTTTGCAGGCACTTAGAACTTTTGTCAATATTTCTCTGATTTTTTTTTTGGAATTTTTTGATTTTTTTTTCGATTTTACTGTTCATGCGGAAGCATATGAGCTCGGGTGCAGATTAGCCGCGTCCTTCTTCTCCCCCTACTCTCTCTTTCTCTCTCCGGAACTACTATGAACACAATTTTATCCTGTCCGATTCTATACGATGCCTAATCTAGTGGTGTGCTGCGTTTGGATCAGGAGTTGAACGGCTTGATCTGCTATGTCGTATGGAAATTTGACAAGCAGAGTCGTACGCATAGCAGGACTCCTCTCTCTCTCTCAAACACACACACACGTACGCACGTACACACGCACGAGCGCGCGTACACACACTGCATCAAACACTTTATGTGTATCAGTGAGCAAAGACTGCCGATCGGAGCTCACCTCCACGCTTCCCCGACGTACTCACTGCCCCTCCCAACTGAGGCAACTTTGCGCGACAGAGGGGTCGACTGCTTCTCCCAGTCACGCACGTCCAAAGAGGAGAGAGCTTATTGCGGCTCTATTGAAATATATTGCCTGGCTCTCTCCATCAATTCAGACTTTTGTGGCACCCCGGCTTAGAGAAACCGGAACGCCCCGTATTCCAGCCCAGAGATTGAGGAGAAGTCTCTGGAATACGACACTGCTTGACATAGAACAAATCAGCTCTTATTACAAGAATAATAATACAAGGGTCTGATGATACAAAAAGGCACATCAGCACGGCGACACTACGCCTGCGATACTATACTTGCTCTATGCTAGCCAGTGGCGGAGGCACCGCCCAGCGACCCTGGGCACTTGCCCGGGCTCGCTAGTCCTCGATAGCAGCGATCGATCCAAATTAACGAAGCACTAAACATGTTCGACAGCTTGTTTACCCGGGCAAAAAACAATTGGGCCTTCGGTGTTCATAGGTTCATAGCCCAACAACAGTCAGCAGCCCAGGCCGATACAGAAGTCACCTAAAAAAACAAGGGAATACGTAGGTTGTACAGATCGATCGCTCGAACCCCTGTCTCTTCGATCGTTTCCACACAGGCGGCGAGCGCAGGGACTGGCGGCTGGGGCTAGAGCCCTAGACGGCTAGACGCACGGCCGGTGGGCGGCGGCGAGTGGACGCAAGGCGTCCAGATAGTCTACTCGTCCGGTCGTCCCTCAACCCCCTGCCTTTTCTCATTCTGCCTCGGCTCTGTTCGGTAAGAAACTGAGAATCCTCCATTAGAATTAGAATTAGGGTTAGCTGGCTAGGGATCCCTCGTCTTGGTCTCTGAATTATTTGTTCTTGCATAACTAATTGGAAGGAGAGGGAGAGCTTCTTGCACCAGCTCACATCACTGAACTTCTTCAAGTAGAGAAGATAAAACAGATTACTGGTCACTCTGTGTTTATTTTCAGGTCAGGGTCTCCGAAAGTTTTGATCCTCATATGATTTTCTCATGTATAAGTATTTATTTTCAGGTCAACTAATCTATACTAGAACTAACTAACTAGCAAATGTTTTGTAAATGTGATTAGTATTTGAGAGCTTTGTTTGTCGTGTTCGTTGAACCCTAACTTAAATTTAGGGAATTTTTCATTCGGACCGATCATGACTTCATGACTAGAGATAAATTGAATTTGTTGCCTTCGGGAAACTAGAAAATCGAAGTATATAAGAAGAGGGGACTTGTATTAATGCAATATTTATTACTTTCTAGTTGCTTACTCGAAATACAATATTTCTTTGATGCAACTAGTTCTGTACTATGAACTTCTTACTTGTATCTCATTTACTTGTTTAACAACTAACTTCAAACTTTATATTAAATTTCAGAGATGAGGACTTTTTTGGTTAATAGAGCAAGCACTGAAAATACGAATAGTGTGCAACCGGACATAGAACTGGAGGCACACCCACCTCCTAACATTGCCAATGAGGAGGTTTTCTACTTGTGATGATGTTCAAAGTTTGGCCGTGAAGATGGTTGAAACTGAGAAACATTTGGTATTTTCACTGGTATACAAACTTATTGAGTTGGCCTTGATATTGCCGGTGTCAACTGTATCTGTTGAAAGAGCTTTTTTAGGAATGAAGATTATCAAGACTAAATTGCATAGCAAGATCAATAATGAATGGTTCAATGACTTGTTGATGATAAGGATATTATTCGAACATTTACTGCAATGAGCTCTCGGAAGGGGCATTTGCCTCGTGATTTGTTTAGTGGAGTGTTGGTATGTTCCATCTGACCATCTCTATTCTTACAAGCTTTCGATTTTGAATATATTCACATCTTGCAACTTAATTTATTCTAATTGCAAATCCATTTTTTATATTGTAGTGCCTTCTAGAACTTTGGCAACATGGCGAGTTTGCCTCTATATACAAAGGTATGTATTTATTTTGGCAAAAATGAACGAGTAAGAGATGCTTTCCTTTTGTTGACATGTCTCAACTTTATTTGGTTTATGAAGCGGATATTGATATATTAGCTCACTTTAAAAACAAATTTTGTGTCACTGTTATGGTTATGTTTTCACTTCATTATTAATGCAGATTTGTGATTTAGAAGTTTGGCGATATATTATATGTTATTTATCCGAATCCCGACTTTTGATTTCAAGATTATACACTTAGGCTCAACTTGCCCAGGCTCCAGAAAATTTCTGGCTCCGCCACTGATGCTAGCAGCAGAACAACTCGTAGCAGCGGAATACTTCTAGTAGCGGAACAACGACGAAGGTGGTGAACTCCACTCCGCAGGGACTCTGGCTGGGACACGATCTAGCTCGCACGCACGGCAACCATCGACAAGCAATCAAGCAATCATGGCATCACCTGCAATCTGGCATGACACGCCAGGTCAGTACATTGAATGTACTTGCAAGCTCATAACCACCATAAACATCAAGGTAAGACAATAACATAGCATTTAAAAGGTTAATTAAATTAACAACTATCACGATGAAGCAACTACTAAGCATGGTATGAAACTGATACAATACTAATAAATCACTATCTCAGATCTCCATAACCATATCACTCTTGGCTAACCGGCCAAGCAATATACCATCTCGATCACCTCGTGATCCAAACCAAACAGTGATCTTTCCGGCGATCACAACCATGACCAACACTTGGCCTCAGACGGTGATCTTTCCGGCGATCTCTACCACGACCAACACTTGGTCTCCAACATCATCATCAACATCCTGCCAATCTGTACTGCTCAACATATCAACATATAAATATATCACCTATAAGTCATTCCGTCATGTGAGTGTTGACCGAACGGTGTGACCTAGTACGAAACCATGCCCATGACCGAGGACGTGGCTATCGATAGATTTAAATACACTCTGCAGAGGTAGCACACTTTACCCACACCACGGAACCCATGGCCTCGCACTCCCATTTGGGTGGACCAATGGCATTCCGACAAAACCGATCTACTGCCATGACACTCTCCCGGATACTCCGACCAACACCCCTTTTGGGTTCAGTCCTGGGTGGCCCATGCCTACCAAAGGTCTTACGGCCACCGTCGTGGCAAAAACGGTCCCAAACGGGGACAAAGCGCGCAAAACAACTCGGGCTCACAAGGTTCATGTCCGCCTACCTGATCAGGGTAGCGCGTGCCCATAACCTTCCCTACGTTGGAGGCACCGGCGAGAGGCACGGCAATAGACCGATTAGGGCCTTCCCATAAAGGCAAATGTGGTTGCATTGGAAAAACCCGGTTCGATGGCACCTGACCAACTTAATGACGGAATTTATCCCCAAAATATAACTGTAATAACTGCTACTCCGTTATCAACTATCAAACTATAATCCAAGTCATAGCAATATCCAACAAATCATCTGAGCATAATATCATCATACCAAAATACTCCAAGAACAACATAACACTACTATCATGATGAATCCAATAACGATAAAACTACTACTCAAATGTCAAGAACTAATTATCCAACTATGATCCACATGCAAGCATCACCTCCAACATCATACTCCAAAACATAATATCATCTAACATCATGATGAAAATAACTCTAGCCACTAATAATCCAAAGGCAACATGATATCCAAAGTAATACTTCAAAATAATACCAGATACCATCATGAAAACAATCATAATAGCCACTAAGAATCCAAAGGCACATGTCATCCACATACTCATCAAAATGTAAGTCCTAGAACTCCAAGCAATATCATGGCAATAGCAAGATCAAAACAATACTCTGAAATATGCCATGAACAAATCACAAGTAGCTAGAACAATATTTTAAACAAGTTTAAATAAAGAAACCATGTCACTGCATTGCAATCATGCAAATGGAGGGTGTGGCTTGCCTGGGGTGGAAGAAATCACTGGGAAGAAGTGCGAGAAGCTAGCGGAAAGAGTTGTCGGAAAACGTTCTCTCTCAGAGGGGGCTGATTAAGTGCAAGGGCAAATGGTCAATTTCAGAATGTTGAAACATAATGAAAATGATACCAACAGAACGGGCTCGACGAGACGAAGAAGTGGGCATTGGATTCACCTCATTTGGAGTTGGGAATAAAAAGATATAGTTGTTTTTCTGCCAGGGACCCATCTGTAAAGAAATATTTTTCAGCCTGGGCTTAAACAGAAAAACTGAAAGCGCCTACGGCTGAAATACGTTTCTAGAAAAGGGAAATGTATTTCCAGTCGCAGTTAACCAAAGTACTCTTTCTGTACAGGAAAACGTATTCCAGAGGATACGTGTCCACTTATCTGACTAGGCAGAGGCGGGACCGGGCGCATGGTCGCTGACGGGCGGGTCCCACGGGCTGTGGGGCCCGTCACTTATCCAGCTAGGCAGGCGGGGTCAATGCCTACCCGCCGACAGGTGGGGCCGCGTGGAGATGGGGCCCGCCTGGCCTGGCTCCTTCTTCCTCCTCCCGCTCTCCCGCGATGTAGAGACGAGACTGGCGGCCCGACGCGGATTCCCGGCGACTCCGGCCACCTCTTGCGGCGTGCGACCTACCGGAGTGATCAGCGCGACGGGGCAGATCCATACAGGAAAGATGCAGCCGCGGGGAAGGGCTCGGCTGAGCGGGCGGCCAGCCGCGGCAGACGGCGATCTTCGGCCGGCGGCGAGCTTATGGCAGAAGGCCACCGGAGGGGAGGGAGAGCACGGGGGCGAAGTCTAGGTGGAGGAGGACTCTACTGGTGGTGTAAAGAGAGGGTGAGGGGCACTGCCCAGCTCGAATTTGAGAGGAGCCGAACGGCGGCCATTGTGGCAATGGAGGTCGAGGAGGGGTTCTGGTGCTCGGGGAAGGGGCTAGGGGGACTAGGGGAGAGGAGTGAGGCTGCTGGTGCGGTCGAGGGAGCTCGGAGTTGGCTTATATAGCCGCGGGACGAGGTATCGCGCTGGCGTCGCCGCAGACGCGTGTCCGGCGCCGCGGACGCGTGCCCGCGCTCGCGAGCTCGAAGGCAGGCGACGAGGGAGGCACAGAGGAGAGCTCACAGGGAGGAGGAGGCCAAAGGAGAAGCAGAGGAAGAAGCCGAGCGCCATAAAAGCTCGGTCAGCCACAGTGCACCCGTGGGCGCGCGGCGACTTGCGTTGGTGAGGAAGCAGACCGAGGGGGAGAGGGGTCCAGGAGAACGGCGACGACGAGGGGAGGCTAGGGGACATTCCCGTGCTCGCTGAGACGCTGAGCAGAGGAGCGGCCCGAGCAAGAAGCCATTCTGGACGCGGCCAACGGCAGCAGAGCGCGCGCACATGCTTGCCATTAACGCGGTCACCGCGTGCACTGGCATGTAGTGGGGGAGATGGGCTAGAAAATGTTGTCTACGGGTAAGTTCATCCAGGGTAGGTCTCAATTACGGTGGTAGATCAGTTAAAAGAGTTGTGGTTAAAAGGTAATCACCCTCTGAAGTTTACTGCAGTAAACTTGGGTGAACACTGGTGATCAACGGGGATTTTACTGGCGCGAAAGACTTTGTCTGGGGTGATTAACTAAGGAAGGACTATGATCCTGGAGGTTTTGAGGCATAATGGAGCACAAACTAACATAGTTGCTTTGTAACTCACATTATGTGTCCAGAATCAAGATTTGGATGATGCACTCACATGGAGTAACCACTTGAGGTCAAACTTGGCAGGGCTTAGTGATTTGGCTAGATAAAGGCACTGTAAAAATTTCATACCAAATGGATTTACCAAAATGGTACTTCCTTCACAACTATCTTCACTGGCCAGAATCTTGCAAGAATTTTGGAGAAATATTGGCTAGGTGAACTGGTTCCAAATTTGGTTGAGAGAAGTTATTTGGGTAGTAGAATGCTCTAGTAAATTTTCAGGAAAAATGAAGCAATATAAAATATACCTGCTTCACAACCTGAAAATATTGACAATATCAAAGATTTGATGTTGAGATCACATAGATCAAGGGATGGAGCTGAAATTTGGAGTAGAGCAACGATATGAGCACATTAAGGAGTGTGCAAAATTTCAACTCATTTGGATAATCCTAGCTAGCACTTCCTTCACAAAGGCTTCCCTCAGACATGATCTTTGAAAAATCACTGAGGAAGTTTGGCTAGGCAAATAAAGTTTAATTTTGCACAGGTCAATTATTTGGATAAAATAAGATGTACAAAAAGTTTGGGGTTAAATGGGCAAAGATAAATAGCACTTGCTTCACAATGTGCCATTTAGGACAAGATAGGAAATGAATTTATTGAGCACGATGGAAAATATGACTAATAAAATATTTTGCCATATTTAAGGAAGATATGACCCAAAAAAAATATAAGAATTATTTGGGGATTTTTGGATGGACAGAAATATAGGTTGCTTCACAACCTAGGGCAGATAGGATTATTCCTTTAATAGAAAAAGGAATTCTCCCTAGAAAAGAAATTAGGGTTTGGTCAAGCAGTGGAGTGACATGATCTTGGCAAAGTTTTAGGATGATGAGCCACTTGGGAGGGGAAATGAGGATGATTTCCCAGGTGACAAAGCCACAGAACCACTCCAAAAAGAAAAACAGAGCAAAAACCAATAAATCAAAAAGAAAAAGAAAAGGGCCAAAATCCAGGTTATTACAACTCTTAGAGAGAATTCCTTATTTAACACTAGCTTAAAAATGTGTGCCTTATTTAACACTGGTAAAAAATTTCTTCCTTATCTAATATCAATTCTAAAATTTGTTCCCTTTCTAACACTTCCATCCATTTTGAGTACTAACGGTGTTAAATGACACATGAGAAGACGATTTTACCCCTGGCGCAAATTATGACCAAAATTGTTCACATACTAAAAAGCAATAACTTTTTTCTGTTGTTAAATGCAAGATTAGGCAGAACCTCCCCTGTAAACATGCAAAATTCCATATCTGGATTTAAATTATTTTGATATTTAGTACAAAAATTGGGCACAACCTCCTCTGTAATTTGATGTATATCCGATCACACAATTCACATATACATATTTTGCAACATTAACAGAAATAAAGTGAAGCGTTAATCTTGTTGTGATCACAGCCAAGCAAACTAACTCCTCCATTACAAACATTGCTAGACAATCTGATCATTACTAACTGATCATTAACTAGATGGTCAGTAGCTACTACTAACATTGCGTTCAAATGAGCCTCTGTATTGCTACTACTAACATTGCATTCCCAGGAGTGCCATTTAGTCACCTGAACAAGCCCATGTGGCTGCGCCCGGCCTGAAGCTATTGCCGATGCCAACCCGGGGACACCCTGACAGGAACCTCCAGCCACGCCGGCGGCCGACCCAACAGCGCCCTGGCCAGTAGCTGCACCATGGCCTGATGCTGCTGCAGCCGAGGCACTGCCTTTGCCAGGCGCTGGTCGACCGCACCGCAGCCCAACGCTGGCCCGACCCCACCGCTGCCCCGCCGTCGTCATCGGTCAACGCTGGATCCACAACCGCTCCAAGGCCTGAGCCGTCTGCAGCCGCGCCCTGCCCGTCGTCCGCGGTGCCATCTCCCTCCGCACTCCGCAACACCGCCGTCGCCGCTAGGCCTGGGAGGTTTGCTGCCGCCGTTGCCGCCTCTAGGGTTGGGGAGAAAGGGGAAGAGAAGATCTCTGTTTTTCTATTTTCTCATGCTTATGGACAAGGGAAATTTCGTCCAACTATAAAAAACTGGCATCAGTTAAAATCAATTTTAACAGTGTAGGCTAACGGAACTGACGGAAGTGTTAGAAAGGGAAAGAAATTTAGGGTTGGTGTTATATAAGGAAGAACTTTTTTTAGTGTTAAATAAGGAAACAACATTTAAAATAGTGTTATATAGGGAATTTTCTCTAGAAAATAAATGGATCTTCAAGAAGAAGCATCACGCTGACGGTAATGTTACTGTCTACAAAGCTCGACTTGTTGCGAAAGGTTCTCGACAAGTTCAAGCAGTTGACTACGATGAGACCTTCTCACCCGTAGCGATGCTTAAGTCCATCCGAATCATGTTAGCAATTGCCGCATTTTATGATTATGAAATTTGGCAAATGGATGTCAAAATTGCATTCCTTAATGGATTTCTCAAAGAAGAGTTGTATATGATGCAACCAGAAGGTTTTGTCGATCCTAAAGGTGCTAACAAAGTGTGCAAGCTCCATCGATCCATTTATGGACTGGTGCAAGCCTCTCGGAGTTGGAATATACGTTTTGATAGTGTGATCAAAGCATATGGTTTTATACAGACTTTTGGAGAAGCCTGTATTTACAAGAAAGTGAATGGGAGCTCTGTAGCATTTCTGATATTATATGTGGATGACATATTGTTGATTGGAAATGATATAGAATTTCTGGATAGCATAAAAGGATACTTGAATAAGAATTTTTCAATGAAAGACCTTGGTGAAGCTGCTTATATATTAGCCATCAAGATCTATAGAGACAGATCAAGACGCTTAATTGGACTTTCACAAAACACATACCTTGATAAAGTTTTGAAGAAGTTCAAAATGGATCAGTCATAGAAAGGGTTCTTGCATGTGTTACAAGGTGTGAAGTTGAGTCAGACTCAATGCCCGACCACTGCAGAAGATAGAGAGAAAATGAAAGTCATTCCCTATGCCTCAGCCATATGTTCTATCATGTATGTAATGTTGTGTATCAGACCTGATGTGTGCCTTGCTATAAGTTTAGCGGGGAGGTACCAAAGTAATCTAGGAGTGGATCACTAGACAACGGTCAAGAACATCCTGAAATACCTGAAAAGGACTAAGGATATGTTTCTTGTTTATGGAGGTGAAAAAGATCTTGTCGTAAATGGTTACGTCGATGCTAGCTTTGACACTGATCCAGATGACTCGAAGTCGCAAACCGGATACATATTTATATTGAATGGTGGAGCTGTCAGTTGGTGCAGTTCCAACCAGACCGTCGTGGCGGGATCTACGTGTGAAGCGGAGTACATAGCTGCTTTGGAAGTAGCAAATGAAGGAGTCTGGATGAAGGAGTTCATATCCGATCTAGGTGTAATACCTAGTTCATTGGGTCCAATGAAAATCTTTTGTGACAATACTGGAGCAATTACCTTGGCAAAGGAATCCAGATTTCACAAAAGAACCAAACACATCAAGAGACGCTTCAACTTCATCCGCGATCAAGTTAAGGAGGCAGACACAGAGATTTGCAAAATACATACATATCTAATTGTGGCAGACCCGTTGACTAAGCCTCTTCCACGAGCAAAACATGATCAGCACCAAGACTCCATGGGTGTTAGAATCATTACAATGTAATCTACATTATTGACTCTAGTGCAAGTGGGAGACTGAAGGAAATATGCCCTAGAGGCAATAGTAAAGTTGTTATTTATATTTCCTTATATCATGATGAATATATATTATTCATACTAGAATTGTATTAACCGGAAACTTGATACATGTGTGAATACATAGACAAAACAAAGTGTCCCTAGTATGCCTCTACATGACTAGCTCGTTAATCAAAGATGGTTAGGTTTCCTAACCATAGACATGTGTTGTCATTTGATCAACAGGATCACATCATTAGGAGAATGATGTGATGGACAAGATGAAGGAAATATGCCCTAGAGGCAATAATAAAGTTGTTATTTATATTTCCTTATACCATGATAAATGTTTATTATTCATTCTAGAATTGTATTAACCGGAAACTTAGTACATGTGTGAATACATAGACAAACAGAGTGTCACTAGTTTGCCTCTACTTGACTATCTCGTTGCATCAATGATGGTTATGTTTCCTAACCATAGACATGAGTTGCCATTTGATTAACGGCATCACATCATTAGAGAATGATGTGCTTGACTTGACCCATCCGTTAGCTTAGCATGATGATCGTTTAGTTTGTTGCTATTGCTTTCTTCATGACTTATACATGTTCCTATGACTATGAGATTATGCAACTCCCGAGTACCGGAGGAACACTTTGTGTGCTACCAAATGTCATAACGTAACTGAGTGATTATAAAGGTGCTCTACAGGTGTCTCCGATGGTGCTTGTTGAGTTGGCATAGATCGAGATTACAATTTGTCACTCCGATTGTCGGAGAGGTATCTCTGGGCCCTCTCGGTAATGCACATCACTATAAGCCTTGCAAGCAATGCAACTAATGAGTTAGTTGCGGGATGATGTATTACGGAATGATTAAAGAGACTTCCCGGTACCGAGATTGAACTAGGTATTGAGATACCGACGATCGAATCTCGGGCAAGTAACATACCGATGACAAAGGGAACAACGCATGTTGTTATGCGGTTTGATCGATAAAGATCTTCGTAGAATATGTAGGAACCAATATGAGCATCCAGGTTCCGCTATTGGTTATTGACCGGTGATGAGTCTCGGTCATGTCTACATAGTTCTCGAACCCGTAGGGTCCGCACGCTTAAAGTTCGGTGACGATCGGTAATGTGAGTTTATGTGTTTTGATGTACCAAAGGTAGTTCGGAGTCCCGGATATGATCACAGACATGATGAGGAGTCTCAAAATGGTCGAGATATAAAGATTGATATATTGGAAGCCTATATTTGGACATCGAAATAGTTTCGGGTGAAATCAGGATTTTACCGGAGTGCCGGGGGGGGGGGGGGTTATTACCGGAACCCCCCGGGGGTTAATGGGCCTTGTTGGGCCCTAGTGGAGAGAGAGAGAGGGACCGGCCAGGGCAGGGACGCGCGCCCCTCCCCTTGAGTCCGAATAGGACAAGGAAGGGGGGGCACCCCCCTTGCCTTTCCCCTCTCCCACTCCTTCCTTCCCCCTCCTAGTGGGACTCGGAAAGGGGAGTCCTACTCTCACTAGGAGGACTCCTCCTCCTGGCGCGCCCTGCTATGGCCGTCCGGCCTCCCCCTTGCTCTTTTATATAAGGGGCAGGGGGCACCCCAAGAGACACAAGTTGATCAGTTGATCTTTTAGCCGTGTGCGGTGCCCCCCTCCACCATAATCCACCTCGGTCATATCGTAGCGGTGCTTAGGCGAAGCCATGCGTCGGTAGCATCATCATCACCGTCATCACGCCATCGTGCTAACGGAACTCTCCCTCGAAGCTCTGCTAGATCGGAGTTCGCGGGACGTCACTGAGCTGAACGTGTGTTGAACTCGGAGGTGCCGTACGTTCGGTACTTGGATCAGTCAGATCGTGAAGATGTACGACTACATGAACCGCGTTCTCATAATGCTTCCGCTTACGGTCTACGAGGGCACGTGGATGACACTCTCCCCTCTTGTTGCTATGCATCACCATGATCTTGCGGGTGCGTAGGATTTTTTTTGAAATTACTGCGTTCCCCAACACAAGACCCATCTGTTAGCTTAGCATAACGATCGTTATGTTTTATTGCTATTGCTTTCTTCATGACTTATACATATTTATTTGAGTATGAGATTATGCAACTCCTGAATACCGGAGGAACACCTTGTGTGCTATCAAATGCCACAATGTAACTGGGTGATTATAAAGATGCTCTACAGGTGTCTCTAAAGTTGTTTGTTGGGTTGGCATAGATCAAGATTAGGATTTGTCACTCCGAGTATCGGAGAGGTATCTCTGGGCCTTCTTGGTAATGAACATCACTATAAGCCTTGCAAGAAGTGTGACTAATGATTTGGTTACGGGATGATGCATTACAGAACGAGTACAGAGACTTTCTAGTAACGAGATTGAACTAGGTATGAGGATACCAACGATCGAATCTCGGGCAAGTAACATACCGATGACAAAGGGAATAATGTATGTTGTTATTGTGGTTTGTCCGATAAAGTTCTTCATAGACTATGTAGGAACCAATATGAGCATCCCGGTTCCGATGTTGATTATTGATCGAAGATGTGTCTCGATCATGTCTACATAGTTCTCGAACCGGTAGGGTCTGCATGATTAACATTCGATGACGATTTGTATTATGAGTTATGTGTTTTGGTGACCGAAGATTGTTCGGAGTCCCCGATGAGATCACAGACATGACGAGGAGTCTCGAAATGGTCGAGAGGTAAATATTGATATACTGGACGATGATATTCGGACACCGGAATGGTTTCAGAGAGGTTCTGGTATTTTTGGAGTACAGAGGGGTTACCGGAACCCCCTGGGGAAGTATTGGGCCTACATGGGCCATAGGGGAGAGGGGAGGCAGCCCACAAGGGGTGGCCGCGCCCCCCTCCCATGGGGAGTCCGAATTAGACTAGGGGAGGGGGCGCCCCCCCCTTTCCTTCTCCTCTTCCCTCTCCCTTCCTCTTTCCCTCTACATAAGAAAGGAAGGGGGTGAATATGACTTGGAGTCCTATTCGGCTCCCCCCATGGCGCGCCCCCTTGGGCCGGCCGCCTCCTCCCCTCCTCCTTTTATATACGGGGGCAGGGGGGCACCCCAAAGCACAACAATTATTCTCTTAGCTATGTGCGGTGCCCCCCTCCACAGTTTACTCCTCCGGTCTTAGCGTGGTAGTGCTTCGGCGAAGCCCTGCACGAATCACATCACCGTCACGAAGCCGTCGTGCTAAACGAAACTCTCCCTAGAACCTCTATTGGATCAAGAGTTCGAGGGACATCATCGAGCTGAATGTGTGCTGAACTCGGAGGTGTCGTACATTCAGTACTTGATCAGTTGGATCGCGAAGACGTTCGACTAAATCGACCGCGTTAACCTAACGCTTCCGCTTTCGGTCTACGAGGGTACGTGGACACACTCTTCCCCTCTCGTTGCTATGCATCTCCTAGATAGATCTTGCGTGATCATAAGAATTTTTTTTAAATTGCATGCTATGTTACCCAACACCGAGGCCCTCCACGCTACGTGGAGCCGCCGGATCCCCCGCCGCCACCTTCATCGTTGTCGAGCGCACGCCGGCGCATACCATTGGCGGCGGCGGAGGGGAAGGAGGGGGGGAAGGAGGGGTGCGGCGGCGGATAGGGTTTCCCCCGAGTTGCCTCGTAGGAGAAGACGCGGGGGCGGGGGAGGAAAAAAAGCATGCATGTTGTAACACCCCGATAATCAAGCTACAGTAACCTCACGCTAATGTGCCATGTCATCATGATTTATCAAGCCAATTTGCCACGTTGTGAAAATCAAATTCAAATTCAAATATAAATTGCAAGTGAAATTATTAATTCTTCTAACGGTAAAATACAAATGTTTGATAGGTTGCAAATATTCACTAAGGAATATTCATGTAGAAACCAACATCATTTGCCTCACAGATAAATTCCTAGGAAACTAATAATGGGCCAATAACAATTATTCTTGGACTCTTTAAAATAAACAAATACCTATACATTTCTGAATGATGTCAAACCTTGTGTGTGGTCTTAAGATTATTGCATAGCATTTACGTGCCAAGTTGCATATATAGCAAAGTTCATTTAGTGGACAAACTAAATTGAGACCAGTAGCAAAATTGAAAAAACAAATAAAAACAAGAATAACAGAGGACTATTGGTACTGGGCCCTAGTGCATTCGTGAATTAGGCCCAACCCACCTCTCCAGCTCCTTCTTCCTCTGTTCACAGTGGCCTCGTGGACAGAGGGGGTGCGTCCACGGCGCCGATGGCCACGGGGCAGCCATCCATGCTCCCCCTCGGCCTATAATGATGCCCCCCGAAACCCTAACCCATGCTCGATGAGTCCCTCCTCGATCCCCCTTCGCCCTCTCTTCTTTGGCTCAATTCAAGCTCGTGGGCTCGTTGCGGTGACTGTGCTCGTCCTCGTCCTTACCACGGCCACCGCCGTCGCTGCCATGTGGGAGGTCGTCCAGGAGCTTCACCGTGCTTGACTGCATCTGTTCCGGGCGCCGCATTGAGCCGGGGCACCATGTAGCCATCACCATCGTCGTTTCCCCCGCCTTGGCCGCCACTGCCTCGCCATCGTCGTTGTCGATCTACACCACCACGACCTCTCCGTCCTCCCCGAGATCTCCATCTGACTCGTGGTGAGCTCCTCTCCCCTTCCCCCTCATTTTCTATCTGGATCCGTCATTGTGGCCGCCTGCTCCTGTTGAGGCCGTCATGGCCGGAGCTCCGCGCTCACTGGCACGCTTATGCCTGCCTTCCCTAGTCCCTTGCACCCCGCGCCTGTCCTTGCATGCCCAGCCGCGCCCGACCACCCCGTGACACCCCTGGCCGCGGCCGCGCGCCAGCGCCCTGCCCCGCCCGCAACTGCTGCTCCTATCGCTGCCGCTCTGCTGCGTGGCCACTACTTGCTTGCTCTGCGCTGCTGAGCCACTGCCATTACTCGCCGGCTCCGCCTGCTGCTACCTCTTCAGCAATGCATTGGTTTTCCCTGAAGAGGAAGGGATGATGCAGCAAAGTAGCATAAGTATTTGCCTCAGTTTTTGAGAACCAAGGTATCAATCCAGTAGGAGGCTACGCGCGAGTCCCTCGCACCTGCACAAAACAAATAAATCCTCGCAACCAACGCAAATAGGGGTTGTCAATCCCTATAGGGCCACTTACGAGAGTGAGATCTGATAGATATGAGAAGATAATATTTTTGGTATTTTTATGATAAAAGATGCAAAGTAAAATAAAGGCAAAGTAAATAGCAAAGGAAATAACTAAGTAGTAGGAGATTAATATGATGAAGATAGACCCGGGGGCCATAGGTTTCACTAGTGGCTTCTCTCGAGAGCATAAGTATTCTACGGTGGGTGAACAAATTACTGTTGAGAAATTGACAGAATTGAGCATAGTTATGAGAATATCTAGGTATGATCATGTGTATAAGCATCACGTCCGAGACAAGTAGACCGACTCCTGCCTGCATCTACTACTATTACTCCACTCATCGTCCGCTATCCAGCATGCATCTAGGGTATTAAGTTAAAAACAGAGTAACGCCTTACACAAGATGAGATGATGTAGAGGGATAGACTCATGCAATATGAAGAAAATCCCATCTTGTTATCCTCGATGGCAACAATACAATACGTGCCTTGCTGCCCTTACTGTCACTGAGAAAGGACGCCACAAGATTGAACCCAAAGCTAAGCACTTCTCCCATTGCAAGAAAGATCAATCTAGTAGGCCAAACCAAACTGATAATTCGAAGAGACTTGCAAAGATAACCAATCATACATAAAAGAATTCAGAGAAGATTCAAATATTATTCATAGATAGACTTGATCATAAACCTGCAATTCATCGGTCTCAACAAACACACCACAAAAAGAAGGTTACATCGAATAGATCTCCACAAGAGAGGGGGAGAATATTGTATTGAGATCCAAAAAGAGAGAAGAAGCCATCTAGCTACTAACTATGGACCCGTAGGTCTGAGGTGAACTACTCACACTTCATCGGAGGGGCTATGGTGTTGATGTAGAAGCCCTCCGTGATCGATGTCCCTTCCGGCGGAGCTCCGGAACAGGCCCCAAGATGGGATCTCGTGGATACAGAAAGTTACGGCGGTGGAATTAGGGTTTTGGCCCCTGTTCTGATCGTTTGGGGGTACGTGGATATATAGAGTACGTCGGTGGAGCAATAGGGGGCCCACGAGGGTGGAGGGCGCGCCTGGTGGGGGTGGGCGCGCCCCTCCTACCTCGTGGCCTCCTCTCTTGTGCCTTGACGTAGGGTCCAAGTCTCCCGGGTCTTGTTCGTTGAGAAAATCACGTTCCCGAAGGTTTCATTCCGTTTGGACTCTGTTTGATATTCCTTTTCTTCGAAACCCTAAAACAGGCAAAAAATAGCAATTCTGGGCTGGGCCTCCGGTTAATAGGTTAGCCCCAAAAATAATATAAAAGTGGATAATAAAGCCCAATAATGTCCAAAACAGTAGATAATATAGCATGGAGCCATAAAAAATTATAGATACGTTGGAGAAGTATCAAGCATCCCCAAGCTTAATTCCTGCTCATCCTCGAGTAGGTAAATGATAAAAACAGAATTTTTGATGCGGAATACTACTTGGCATAATTTTAATGTAATTCTTCTTAATTGTTGTATGAATATTCAGATCCGAAAGATTCAAGACAAAAGTTCGTATTGACATAAAAATAATAATACTTCAAGCATACTAACAAAGCAATTATGTCTTCTCAAAATAACATGGCTAAAGAAAGTTATCCCTACGAAATCATATAGTCTGGCTATGCTCTATCTTCACCACACAAAATATTTAAATCATGCACAACCTCGATGACAAGCCAAGCAATTGTTTCATACTTTTGACATTCTCAAAACTTTTTCAATCTTCATGCAATACATGAGCATGAGCCATGGATATAGCACTATAGGTGGAATAGAGTGGTGGTTGTGGAGAGGACAAAAAGGAGAAGATAGTTTCACATCAACTAGGCGTATTAACGGGCTATGGAGAAGCCCATCAATAGATATCAATGTGGGTGAGTAGGGATTGCCATGCAGCGGATGCACTAGAGCTATAAGTATATGAAAGCTCAAAAAGAAACTAAGTGGGTGTGCATCGAACTTGCTTTCTCATGAAGACCTAGGGCAATTTGAGGAAGCCCATCATTGGAATATACAGGCCAAGTTCTATAATGAAAGATTTCCACTAGTATATGGAAGTGATAACATGAGAGACTCTCTACTATGAAGATCATGATGCTACTTTGAAGCACATGTGTGGTAAAAGGATAGTAACATTGTCCCTTCTCTCTTTTTCTCTCATTTTTTTATTTGGGCCTTTTCTCTTTTTTTATGGCCTCCTTTTTTTATTTGGGCTTCTTTGGCCTATTTTATTTATTTTTCGTCCGGAGTCTCATCCCGACTTGTGGGGAATCATAGTCTCCATCATCCTTTCCTCACTGGGACAATGCTCTAATAATGATGATCATCACACTTTTATTTTTCTTACAACTCAACAAATACAACTCGATACTTAGAACAAAATATGACTCTATGTGAATGCCTTCGGCGGTGTACCGGGATATGCAATGATGCATGAGTGACATGTATGAAAGAATTATGAATGGTGGCTATGCCACAAATACGATGTCAACTACATGATCATGCTAAGCAATATGACAATGATGGAGTGTGTCATAATAAACGGAAAGGTGGAAAGTTGCATGGCAATATATCTCGGAATGGCTATGGAAATGCCATAATAGGTAGGTATGGTGGCTATTTTGAGGAAGGTATATGGCGGGTGTATGATACCGGCGAAAGGTGCGCGGTATTAGAGAGGCTAGCAAAGGTGGAAGGGTGAGAGTGAGTATAATCCATGGACTCAACATTAGTCATAAGGAACTCATATACTTATTGCAAAAATCTACAAGTTATCAAAGCAAAGTATTGCGCGCATGCTCCTAGGGGGATAGCTTGGTAGGAAAAGACCATCGATCGTCCCCGACCGCCACTCATAAGGAAGGCAATCAAAAAATAAATCATGCTCCGACTTCATCACATAACGGTTCACCATACGTGCATGCTACGGGAATCACAAACTTCAACACAAGTATTTCTCAAATTCACAACTACTAAACTAGCACAACTTTAATATCACCATCTTTATATCTCAAAACAATTATCAAGTATCAAACTTATCATAGTATTCAACACACTCATAAGAAAGTTTATTATTAATCTTGTATAGCATATTAGGATTTTAAGAAAATTACCATGCTATTTAAGACTCTCAAAATAATCTATGTGAAGCATGAGAGATCAATAGTTTCTATAAAACAAATCCACCATCGTGCTCTAAAAGATATAAGTGAAGTACTAGAGCAAAATTATATAAGTCAAAAGATATAAGCGAAGCACATAGAGTATTCTAACAAATTCCAAATCATGTATGGCTCTATCAAAAGGTGTGTACAGCAAGGATGATTGTGGTAAACTAACAAGCAAAGAATCAAATCATACAAGACGCTCCAAGGAAAACACATATCATGAGGTAAATAAAAATATAGCTCCAAGAAAAGTTACCGATAGAAGTAGATGAAAGAGGGGATGCCTTCCAGGGCATCCCCAAGCTTTGGCTTTTAGGTGTCCTTAGATTATCTTGGGGGTTCCATGGGCATCCCAAATCTTAGGCTCTTGCCACTCCTTGTTCCATAATCCATCAAATCTTTACCCAAAACTTGAAAACTTCACAACACAAAACTTAAAGTAGAAAATCTCGTGAGCTCCGTTAGTGAAAGAAAATAAAAGACCACTTCAAGGTACTGTAATGAACTCATTCTTTATTTATATTGGTGTTCTACCTACTGTATTCCAACTTCTCTATGGTTTACAAACTATTTTACTAGCCATAGATTCATCAAAATAAGCAAACAACACACGAAAAACAGAATCTGTCAAAAACAGAACAGTCTGTAGTAATCTGTAGCTAGCGCAAGATCTGGAACCCCAAAAATTATAAAATAAATTTTTGGACGTGAGGAATTTATCTATTAATCATATTCAAAAAGAATTAACTAAATAGCACTCTCCAAATAAAAATTACAGCAGTTCTCGTGAGCGCTAAAGTTTCTGTTTTTTACAGCAAGTTCAACAAGACTTTCCCCAAGTCTTCCCAACGGTTCTACTTGGCACAAACACTAATTAAACACAAAAAACAAAACCAAAACAGAGACTAGATAAATTATTTATTACTAAACAGGAGCAAAAAGCAAGGAATAAAAATAAAGTTGGGTTGCCTCCCAACAAGCGCTATCGTTTAACGCCCCTAGCTAGGCATAACAAGCAAGAATAGATCTAGGTATTGCCATCTTTGGTAAGCAATCCATAAGTGGCTCTCATAATAGATTCATAAGGTAATTTAATTTTATTTCTAGGAAAGTGTTCCATGCCTTTCCTTAATGGAAATTTGAATCTAATATTTCCTTTCTTCATATCAATAATTGCACCAATCGTTCTAAGGAAAGGTCTACCAAGAATAATAGGACATGAAGGATTGCAATCTATGTCAAGAACAATAAAATATACTGGCACACAATTCGTATTTGCAACAATAAGAACATCGTTAATTCTTCCCATAGTTTTCTTAATAGTGGAATCCGCAAGGTGCAAGTTTAGAGAGCAATCATCAAAATCACAGAAACCTAACAAATCACACAAAGTCTTAGGAATCGTGGAAACACTAGCACCAAATCACATAAAGCATAGCACTCATGATCTTTAATTTTAATTTTAATAGTTGGTTCCCACTCATCATAAAGTTTTCTAGGGATAGAAACTTCCAATTCAAGTTTTTCTTCATAAGATTGCATCAAGGCATCAACGATATGTTTAGTAAACGCCTTATTTTGACTATAAGCATGAGGAGAATTTAGCACGGATTGCAACAAGGAAATAAAATCAATCAAAGAGCAATTTTCATAGTTAAATTCCTTGAAATCCATAATAGTGGGTTTAGCAACATCTAGGGTTTTAATTTCTTCAATCCCACTTTTATCAAATTTAGCATCAAGATCAACAAATTTCGAATTCTTGGAACGCCTTCTAGGTAAAGGTGGATAGAGAGAGAGAGAGAGAGGGCGAATAAAACGGCAAGGGTGAAGTGGGGGAGAGGAAAACGAGAGGCAAATGGCAAATAATATAATGCGGGAGATAAGGGTATGTGATGGGTACTTGGTATGTTGACTTTTGCGTAGACCTCCCTGGCAACGGCGCCAGAAATCCTTCTTGCTACCTCTTGATCACTGCGTTGGTTTTCCCCGAAGAGGAAGGGATGATGCAGCAAAGTAGCGTAAGTATTTTCCCTCAGTTTTTGAGAACCAAGGTATCAATCCAGTAGGAGGCTACGCGCGAGTCCCTCGCACCTTCACAAAACAAATAAATCCTCGCAACCAACGCAATAGGGGTTGTCAATCCCTATAGGGACACTTACGAGAGTGAGATCTGATAGATATGATAAGATAATATTTTTGGTATTTTTATGATAAAAGATGCAAAGTAAAATAACGGCAAAGTAAATAGCAAAGGAAATAACTAGTGGCTTCTCTCGAGAGCATAAGTATTCTACGGTGGGTGAACAAATTACTGTTCAGCAATTGACAGAATTGAGCATAGTTATGAGAATATCTAGGTATGACCATGTATATAGGCATCACGTCCGAGATAAGTAGACCGACTCCTGCCTGCATCTACTACTATTACTCCACTCATCGACCACTATCCAGCATGCATCTAGAGTATTAAGTTAAAAACAGAGTAACGCCTTAAGCAAGATGACATGATGTAGAGGGATAGACTCATGCAATACGAAGAAAACCCCATCTTGTTATCCTCGATGTCAACAATACAATACGTGCCTTGCTGCCCTTACTATCACCGGGAAAGGACACTACAAGATTGAACCCAAAGCTAAGCACTTCTCCCATTGCAAGAAAGATCAATCTAGTAGGCCAAACCAAACTGATAATTCGAAGAGACTTGCAAAGATAACCAATCATACATAAAAGAATTCAGAGAAGATTCAAATATTATTCATAGATAGACTTGATCATAAACCCACAATTCATCGGTCTCAACAAACACACTGCAAAAATAAGATTACATCGAATAGATCTCCACAAGAGAGGGGGAGAACATTGTATTGAGATCCAAAAAGAGAGAAGAAGCCATCTAGCTACTAACTATGGACCTGTAGGTCTGAGGTGAACTACTCACACTTCATCGGAGGGGCTATGGTGTTGATGTAGAAGCCCTCCGTGATCGATGCCCCTTCCGGCGGAGCTCCGGAACAGGCCCCAAGATGGGATCTCATGGATATAGAAAGTTACGGTGGTGGAATTAGGGTTTTGGCTCCTGCTCTGATCGTTTGGGGGTACGTGGATATATATAGGAGGAAGGAGTACGTCGGTGGAGCAATAGGGGGCCCACGAGGGTGGAGGGCGCGCCTGGTGGGGGTGGGCGTGCCCCCCTACCTCGTGGCCTCCTCTCTTGTGCCTTGACGTAGGGTCCAAGTCTCCCGGGTCTTGTTCGTTGAGAAAATCACGTTCCCGAAGGTTTCATTCCGTTTGGACTCTGTTTGATATTCCTTTTCTTCGAAACCCTAAAACAGGCAAAAAATAACAATTCTGGGCTGGGCCTCCGGTTAATAGGTTAGTCCCAAAAATAATATAAAAGTGGATAATAAAGCCCAATAATGTCCAAAACAGTAGATAATATAGCATGGAGCAGTCAAAAATTATAGATAAGTTGGAGACGTATCACCTACCGCTGGCGCCCGCCAGTGCTGCGGCCTGCTACTGCGTCGCTGCCATTGCTCGCCGGCTCCGCCTGCCGTTGACGCCCGCCGGTGCCGCGGCCCCTTGCTGCGCTGCCGCTATCGCCCCCGCGCCCGGCCACGCTCGTGCCCCGCCACTGCTCGCAGTGGATGCAACATGGCCGCCGCGCCCGTCGCTGGCCACTGCGCCCGCCGGCACTCTCCTCTGCGTGCGCGCATTCCGGGCCACAACCCCAACCGGCTGGCCTTATGACATGTGGGGCTCGGTCGCTAACCATATAATTAGCCCCACTAATTAACCCTTAACCCTCAATAACAGCTGGTCCCACACCTAATTAACCCCCTGATCTTAAAACTAACTCTAATTAAGTGGTTAGTCAATGACACATGGACCCCGTGCACTATTTAGATAGATAAAGTTAATTTAATCTACCAGCCACTAACATGTGGGTCCCGTTGACCCCTTTGACCAGTCAACGGTCCCAGTTGACTACTGACTGGGCAGTCAACTGGACCCCACCTGTCAGCCTAAGAGGTGAACTTCTGGGTACACTCTATGCCCCCCCTAAGCATTTTACAGATTTTATTTCGAATTTATATAATTCCAGAAATTCATTAAAACTTTGAAAAATCATATAAAATAAACCGTAACTAGGATGAAAATACTTTGTACATGAAAGTTGCTCAGAACGACGAGACGAATCCGAATACGCAACCCGTTCGTCCGCCACACATCCCTAGAATAGCGAACACGCAACTTTCCCCCTCTGGTCCATCTGTCAAAAAACGCAAAACACTGGGAATACTTTCCCGGATGTTTCCCCCCTTTGCCGGTATTACCTAGTACTGCATTAGGTCACCTCTAGCGCCGTGTATTGCCATGTTATGCTTTGTGATGCTTTGATTGCTCTTTTATTTATTGTGTTTCCATCCATTACTTCTTTCCGGTAGACCTCGAGACCGCCGTTGGTACCCCTGTGATCGACTACATCGACGACGAACCCTTCTTGCCAGAGCAACCACGCAAGCCCCCCTGATCACCAGATATCGCCTATTCTTCTCTCTACTGCTTGCATTAGAGTAGTGTAGCATGTTACTACTTTTCGTTAATCTTATTCTGTTGCATAGCCTGTCCTTGCTACTACTATTGTTACCTTTACCTGCAATCCTAAGTGCTTAGTATAGGATGCTAGTTTATCATCAGTGGCCCTACATTCTTGTCAGTCTGCCATGCTATACTATCGGTCCGTGATCACGTCGGGTGTTGATCACGGGTACATACTATACATATTACACATGATACATGTTGTGACTAAAGTCGGGTCGGCTCGTTGAGTACTCGCGGTTGATTCACGAATTGGGGCTGAAAGACATACTTTCCTGATGGCCCCATGTGTGGATCTTTATGGCGGAGTGACATGGCAGGTTGAGACCACCCAAGAGAGAGGTGGGCCTGGCCCTGGTCGGCGTTCGCGGTTACTTCAAAATAACACGCTTAACGAGATCTTGGTATTTGATCTGAGTCTGGCCACTGGCCTATACGCACTAACCAACTACGCGAGAATAGTTATGGGCACCCGACGTCGTGGTATCAGCCGAAGCCTTCGTGACGTCAGCGACTGAGCGGCGCGCGCCGGGTTGGACCGCGTAACACAACTTCCTTTGTAATGGAGGTTGCTAGGTCTGCTCACCGGCCGCGTACGCAACGTGTAGGTGTGCAATGGGCGACGGGCCCAGACCCCTGCGCGCATAGGATTTAGACCGGCGTGCTGATCTCTCTATTGTGCCTAGTTGGGGCTACCACGTGTTGATCTTCCGAGGCCGGGCATGACCCAGGAAAGTGTGTCCGGCCAAAGGGGATCGAGCGTGTTGGGAAATGTGGTGCACCCCTACAGGGAAGTTTATCTATTTGAATAGCCGTGTCCCTCAGTAAAAGGACGACCCGGAGTTGTACCTTGACCTTATGACAACTAGAACCAGATACTTAATAAAATATACCCTTCCAAGTGCCAGATACAATTCGGTGATCGCTCTCTCACAGGGGGGCGAGGGGAGGATTGCCGGGTAGGATTATGCTATGCGATGATACTTGGTGAACTTACCATCTACTCTCTTCTACATGCTGCAAGATGGAGGCGGCCAGAAGCGTAGTATTCGATAGGACTAGCTATCCCCCTCTTATTCCGGCATTCTGCAGTTCAGTCCACATATACTACCCCTTTCATTGATACCAATGCATATGTAGTGTAGCTCCTTGCTTGCGAGTACTTTGGAAGAGTAGTCACGGTTGCTTTGCTCCCCCTTTTCCCCCTTTCTATACCCAGTTGTCGCGACCAGATGTTGGAGTCCAGGAGAGAGGTGGGCTTGGCCCTGGTCGGCGTTCGCGGTTACTTCAAAATAACACGCTTAACGAGATCTTGGTATTTGATCTGAGTCTGGCCACTGGCCTATACGCACTAACCAACTACGCGGGAACAGTTATGGGCACTCGACGTCGTGGTATCAGCCGAAGCCTTCGTGACGTCAGCGACTGAACAACACGCGCCGGGTTGGACCGCGTAACGCAACTTCCTTTGTAATGGAGGTTGCTAGGTCTGCTCACTGGTCGCGTATACAACGTGCAGGTGTGCAATGGGGGTTGGGCCCAGACCCCTGCGCGCATAGGATTTAGACCGGCGTTCTAACCTCTCTGTTGTGCCTAGGTGGGGCTGCGACGTGTTGATCTTCCGAGGCCGGGCATGACCCAGGAAAGTGTGTCCGGCCAAAGGGGATCGAGCGTGTTGAGAAATGTGGTGCACACCTGCAGGAAAGTTTATCTATTCGAACAGCCGTGTCCCTCGGTAAAAGGACGACCCGGAGTTGTACCTTGACCTTATGTCAACTAGAACCGGATACTGAATAAAATACACCCTTCCAAGTGCCAGATACAATCCGGTGATCACTCTCTCACAGGGCGACGAGGGGAGGATCGTCGGGTAGGATTATGCTATGCGATGATACTTGGTGAACGTACCATCTACTCTCTTCTACATGCTGCAAGATGGAGGCGGCCAGAAGCGTAGTCTTCAATAGGACTAGCTATCCCCCTCTTATTCCGACATTCTGCAGTTCAGTCCACATATACTACCCCTTTCATTGATACCAATGCATATGTAGTGTAGCTCCTTACTTGCGAGTACTTTGGATGAGTACTCACGGTTGCTTTGCTCCCCCCTTTTCCCCTTTCTATACCCGGTTGTTGCGACTAGATGTTGGAGTCCAGGAGCCAGACGCCATCGTCGACGACGACTCCTACTACTTTGGAGGTGCCTACTACTACGTGCAGGTCGCCGCCGCCGACCAGGAGTAGTTTAGGAGGATCCTATGCAGGAGGCATGCGCCTCTTTCGATATGTATCCCTGTTTGTGCTAGCCATCTTATGGCGACTTGTTTAACTTATGTCTGTACTCAGATATTGTTGCTTCCGCTAACTCATCTATGATCGAGCTCTTGTATTCGAGCCGTCGAGGCCCCTGACTTGTAATATGATGCTTGTATGACTTATTTTATTTGTAGAGTTGTGTTCTGATATCTTCCCATGAGTCCCTAATCTTGATCGTACACATTTGCGTGTATGATTAGTGTATGATTGATTCGGTGGCGTCACAAGTTGGTATTAGAGCCGACTACCTGTAGGAATCCCCTTTCCACACTCCTTGGTCGAAGTCGAGTCTAGACATTACAAAAATTTTACTAACATGGTCGTGTGTCTTACGGGACCACGTCGCCATTTGGGTGGTATTAGGATCTTTTATTCCTCGTCTATACTCTGGGACTCTGATCTCTCTTCTAATCGGGTTAAAAGATTTTGCTAACTCTAACTCTATGTTCTCGTAATTACTTCCTTCCGGAGAGCCCCTTATTATAGATGATCGCCTGCTGCACCAGAAGATTCAGAAGATACTCTCCGATGTTATCCCGAGAGCTTGTGCTCATTGCGTTTGCAATTCCCTTCAACCATCAAACCCTATAGATAACTACATGCACTTGCCATTCTTACCTTAGTCCCCAGCTGCTCTTGTTATTACAAGATACCCCGAAATACTCGTTGTTGATTCGAGAATCCTTGTGCCTACTGCCTTGCAGTTCCTTGTCACCTGAATACACCTATAAATTAATCCTCACACACACCGAGGATTTGTTTCTCCCCAGTTGTTCATGTGTTTCACCAAAGTCTTCGAAATACTATTTGATCCTCCGAAAATCCTCAGCAGCTTATTGCTCTTGAAATTCTTGCTTGCTTGCATTATGGTTAATCCCATAAGTATAGTAATCTTATTGGCATCCTTTGCCAATATCATTTTGAGCCCATTGATTCAATAAGTGCGAATTCTCGCAATCCTCAACCAGATCCTAGAATTCATCCTTCCGGCTCAGGCGCCATTTTAAACATGAGCTGGATCTTGACCAACCAAATTGCCATCGATTGTACCCCTAAGGCTATTCAACTTGTCCATCCCTAATCAGAGCATTGCTTGTGATCCCTTGTCTTGGCATTCATAATTCCTTTGCATCTGAGCTTTGAGTTAGTCAGTTGTTTATATAATATGATCACCTTGCATTCTTTCTTCCTCCGGTTGAGTACCGATACTCACATTTGATCCCTTATGGACCACCAGATCCTTTGTTGGATTTTGTCCGACACCGTCCTTCATATTCATTAAACTTGTGAGCCTTTCATCTGATACATAATGCCTTTTGTAAATTGTATCCCCTGCTTTTGTCAACCATGCTATGCTCCCGAGCTTGAGTTATTCGCTCCTGAAGTTTGTGGTATATGTTCCTAATAGGCCCAGATGGGTTGAACCTATGCCTTTTCGAATCTGTGTGAACCCGGAAACTACTACGTGTCATATTCTACTGGTGTTATGTCAGATAAAATTTCAATATTACAACTAATGTCATTTTCGAAATACGAGAGGTGAATGAAAGGTTATGCGTTGAACAAGTGGGAGTCGACCTTGAACCCTGTGTTCATGCCCATGGACACGATGTATACCTTATCAGGGAAGCTTCTCTTAAAATAATTATCCCCTTGTTATAAGTTCATCTTGTATCTGTGGACGTGGTTCCGACCAGGTTTCTCCTTGATTCCATTTCTCGTGCAAGTTTGAGCACTCGTCTTCTACAGAGCATTGCCCTAGTCCTACCTCTAATTTGATCATTCATCGAGTATTACCCCCTGGTATCTCGAGAATATCATAGAACTGCATAACTTCTTATGAGTTCTTCATCAAGTGCTACATTCTCACTGATTCCAATTTTTCATGGGCTCTAAGTTATTAAACACTCAAAGACACCGACAACTGACTCAAGTCCGCACCGTGATTAAACAACTCTTGGTAACCTTCATTACTTACGAGTTTGAACTCGATCACGTCATTCCTAGCCTGCTTGGCTATATCCTTGTCGTGCCGATTTTAACTGTGCTACCTGGTCCTTCTTCCCGGAGCAAAAATTTTGATGGTGAGCTAATCTTACGTTGATCTTCCTCGTCATATCAATTGTCCTTGAACAACAAGCTTGATTTCGAGTTTGTGTCGTACCCATGGTTTCAATAACTTTTCGCTTCATCATTCCGTTGACTTGATGTTATCGCCGATCGGTTACATCTTCTTAAACCTCTCGATAAATGTGTCGTGATCATCATCAACATTATGTGGTCTTCCAAGATATCAATTGAATTCATGATGAGAAATAACATCCTTATCCTCAATGATTGGTGTTATCATCGACCACTTTATTGCCTTCCGTTCAACACAAACTTGTTCGTGTTTTGTGTATAGATGGAGATCCTTGCTATCCAGCATTTGTTCTCCTTTACCTTGGAGTATTACCTTCTTTTTATGTCAAGAATGTCGTGAGGATGTCACCACCTCTTAAGAATTCTTGATACAGGTGATACTTCTTGCCATATCCGTTCACTCCTTGGTCCCCGCGTTGTTTCTGACCAGAAAACTGATAATTGAATTATGTTGTGCGAGTTCAAAACTTCTAGCAATCCTATAACTTTGAAGTTAATGATCGATATTTCATTCTTAGACCATTGGTTATCGAATCACCATTCTAACTTTGATGATGCTACCTAAACCCATATTTCGGGTGGATCTTTCAACCAATGTTTAACTGCGTATGCTTTCCTTGAGCATACATCTTTATATCATTTGATCTGACAAATGATATCTCCTCGTTCACATAAGAGTGGAAATCCATCTTTTGAAAATATCAATGAATTGTCACTAAGTCAATCAACCACCTCCTCACCTCTCCTTGATATAATGATGAACTCTTGTTTCGGAACTCGCTCCCACAGTTCAATTCCTGAGAATCTTACAATGTCATCTCGACAATTTGTGTTGCACCTCTCTTCTTAGGCATCGCGAGTCTGCGGTATCCTCACGCCAATTAGAACTGGATCTCGGTCAGATATAATGGTTGGAACATATTTCCAAGAGTTATAACATGGTCTTTATATGACCTGATAAGATGATGTCATGCCTAACACACCTGGCCGGAGGACCTATTGTTATAGTTTCCTTTTCAGCAAGGTTATCCATTCTTCCATGAGAAAATTATAAGACTTATTCTATAAGTTATTCCTGATGGATCCTTTGTGTTTCCAAAGTCTGATCTTCACCTGTTGACCATGTCCATGCTATCTCGAAGCATGTCCGTGGTACTCCGATTTTCAACTAGAACATTTGAAGCCCAATGCTAAATGTTTCCTGCTCAATTATCCCAAACACCGTTGTATGGGTAATGTCATGAAATTTCTCTCCCCTACGTAAAGAATTTTCTACCTTATATCATGTCATGGATATCATGCTCTGCTTGTCCTTGGGAAGGATATACCCTTGAAATATGTGTTTAAACACATTTTCCTTTCGATTGTTCTGTTTAATCTGATAACCATATTTCCTTTCCATTGGTTGGTTTAACGCTGCTTGTGATCTATAAGATCTAAGAAGTAATATTCCCCTGCTTATGTAAACATCTCGGTGTACAATTCAGTCAGCAAGACCCTGTTACTATTGTTGATGACATTTCGGTAGCCACCAATGGACGAGAACTTTGCCTATTGGTCCACCTTGTTCAACGAGCAGGAAAATGGTTCTCTTCGTCCCTTGCCCTTGGTACCGACGTTGTTGCCGACATAATCGACAGGCTACCCACTGACATGCCTTTGCATGCATGATCACGCAAGACGTGTCCGCCCTTCCTAGTTTTAACCCACATGGTGGGTCCATAACCCACAGTTCCACAGGATCGAAATGTGACTCTCCGGTACAACCCTATTTCTAATGGTTATTCCCCATGCTTGGCTTCGTATATAATTCACGAGCCACCCTCATAGAGTTATATTCTGGTATCAGATACAATATTATTTTTCGTTGCCCCGAACCCCTTTCACACTCTGTTTCACGCATTGAACGATTGCCTGCCGCTCGAAACTCCTGATGATAGCTTCTTACTTTGCTCTCGATATTTTCTAAGGTTTCAATTCGAGAGTTACTTTCCCCCACCTTCCCCGATGTTATCTGCCACATAGCCAACCTTGTAAGGTCCGTTCTCCCGAAATACCCACCCTTTATTCTTTCATAATTACGATGGAGTTCCCGAAGAAAGGATGTCGACTTCATCATGATGACCTAAAGCAGAGAAATTAAGACATCAAACGTAGTGGATCTACCTCTTCGAGAAGAGCAACCAAGATCGAGAAGATCCGTTAGAATTTTGTAGCCAAACCCCTTCCCCCTTACTCCACCTCTTAAATCTCGGGACGAGATTTCTTATAGTGGAGGAGATTTGTAACACCCCGATAATCAAGCTATAGTGACCTCACGCTAATGTGCCATGTCATCATGATTTATCAAGCCAATTTGCCACTTTGTGAAAATCAAAGTCAAATTCGAATAAAAATTGCAAGTGAAATTATTAATTATTCTAACGGTAAAATAAAAATGTCGATAGGTTGCAAATATTAACTAAGGAATATTCATGTAGAAACCAACATCATTTGCCTCACAGATAAATTCCTCGGAAACTAATAATGGGCCAATAACAATTATTTTTGGCCTCTTTAAAATAAAAAAATACCTATACATTTCTGAATGATGTAAAACCTTGTGTGTGGTCTTAAGATTATTGCATAGCATTTATGTGCCAAGTTGCATATATAGCAAAGTTCATTTAGTGGACAAACTAAATTGAGACCAGTAGCAAAATTGAAAAAACAGATAAAAACAAGAATAACAGAGAAGGACTATTGGTACTGGGCCCTAGTGCATTCGTGAATTAGGCCCAACCCACCTCCCCAGCTCCTTCTTCCTTTGTTCACGGTGGCCTCGTGGACAGAGGGGGTGCGTCCACGACGCCGATGGCAACGGGGCAGCCATCCATGCTCCCCTCAGCCTATAATGATGCCCCCCGAAACCCTAACCCGCGCTCGATCAGTCCCTCCTTGATCCCCTTTGCCCTCTCTTCTTCGGCTCAATTTGAGCTCGTGGGCTCGTTGCGGTGACTGTGCTCGTCGTCGTCCTTACCACGGCCACCGTCGTCGCCGCCGCATGGGAGGTCGTCCAGGAGGTTCACCGTGCTTGACTGCATCTGTTCCGGGCGCCCCATCGAGCCGGGGCACCGCGTAACCATCACCATCGTTGTTTCCCCCGCCTTGGCCGCCACTGCCTCGCCATCGTCGTCGTCGATCTACACCACCACGACCTCTCTGTCCTCCCCGAGATCGCCATCTGACCCGTGGTGAGCTCCTTTCCCTTTTCCCCTCATTTTCTAGCTCAATCCGTCATTGTGGCCGCCTACTAATGTTGAGGCTGTCATGACCGGAGCTCCGCGCCCACCGGCACGCTTATGCCTGCCCCTGCCTAGTCCCGTGCGCCCCGCGCCTATCCTCGCATGCCCAGCTGCGCCCGACCACCCCGTGACACCCTTGGCCACGGCCGCCCGCTAGCGCCCTGCCCTGCCCGCAACTGTTGCTCCTATCGCTGCCGCTCTGCTGCGCGGCCACTACCTGCTTGCTCTGCGCTGCTGCGCCGCTGCCGTTACTCGCCGGCTCCGCCTGCCGCTGACGCTCGCCGGTGCCGCGGCCCGCTGCTGCGCCGCTGCCGTTGCTCGCCGGCTCCGCCTGCCGCTGACGCCCGCTGATGCCGCGGCCCGCTGCTGCGCTGCCGCTATCGCCCCCGCGCCCGGCCATGCTCGCGCCCTGCCACTACTCACAGTGGCCGCCCCGCTGGTGCTCCGCCTACTGCCGCCGCTGCAACGTGGCCGCCGCGCCCATCGCTGCTCTCCTCGACGTGCGTGCATTCCGGGCCACGACCCCAACCGGTTGGCCCTATGACATGTGGGGTCCGGCCACTAACCATATAATTAGCCCCACTAATTAACCCTTAACCCTCACTAACAGCTGGTCCCACACCTAATTAACCCCCTGGACTTAAAACTAACTCTAATTAAGTGGTTACTCAATGACACGTGGACCCAGTGCACTATCTAGATAGATAAGGTTAATTTAATCTACCAGCCACTAACATGTGGGTCCCGTTGCCCCTTTGACCAGTCAACGGTCCTAGTTGACTGCTGACTGGGCAGTCAACTGAACCCCACTTGTCAGCCTAAGAAGTGAACTTCTGGGTACACTCTCTGTGTACCCGTAGCATTTTACCCATTTTATTTCGAATTTATATAATTCCGGAAATTCATTAAAACTTTGAAAAATCATATAAAATAAATTGTAACTCGGATGAAAATACTTTGTGCACGAAAGTTGCTCAGAACGACGAGACGAATCCGAATACGTAGCCCGTTCGTCCGCCACACATCCCTAGCATAGCGAACACGCAATGTTCCCCTCCGATCCGTTTGTCCAAAAAGGAAAAACACTGGGAATACTTTCCCTTATGTTTTCACCAGATATCGCCTATTCTTCTCTCTACTGCTTGCATTAGAGTAGTGTAGCATGTTACTATTTTCTGTTAATCCTATTCTGTTGCATAGCATGTCCTTGCTACTACTACTATTGTTACCTTTACCTGCAATCCTAAATGCTTAGTATAGGATGCTAGTTTATCATCCGTGGCCCTACATTCTTGTCAGTCTGCCATGCTATACTATCGGGCCGTGATCACGTCAAGTGTGGATCACGGGTACATACTATACATATTACACATGATACATGTTGTGACTAAAGTCGGGTCGGCTCGTTGAGTACCCGCGGTTGGTTCATGAATTGGGGGCTGAAAGGACATACTTTCCCGACGGCCCTCTGTGTGGATCTTTGTGGCGGAGCGACAAGGCAGGTTGAGAGCACCGAGGAGAGAGGTGGGCTTGGCCCTGGTCGGCGTTCGCGGTTACTTCAAAATAATATGCTTAACGAGATCTTAGTATTCGATCTGAGTCTGGCCACTGGCCTATACGCACTAACCAACTACGCGGGAATAGTTATGGGCACTCGACGTCGTGGTATCAGCCGAAGCCTTCGTGACGTCAGCGTGAACGACGCGCGCCGGGTCGGACCGCGTAACGCAACTTCCTTTGTAATGGAGGTTGCTAGGTCTGCTCACCGGCCGTGTACATAACATGCAGGTGTGCAATGGGCGTTGGGCCCAGACCCCTGCGCGCATAGGATTTAGACCGGCGTGCTGACCTCTCTGTTGTGCCTAGGTGGGGCTGCGACGTGTTGATCTTCTGAGGCCGGGCATGACCCAGGAAAGTGTGTCCGGCCAAAGGGGATCGAGCGTGTTGGAAAATGTGGTGCACCCCTGCAGGAAAGTTTATCTATTCGAATAGCCGTGTCCCTCGGTAAAAGGACGACCCGGAGTTGTACCTTGACCTTATGTCAACTAGAACCGGATACTGAATAAAATACACCCTTCCAAGTGCCAGATACAATCCGATGATCGCTCTCTCACAGGGCGACGAGGGGAGGATCGCCGGGTAGGATTACGCTATGCGATGATACTTGGTGAACGTACCATCTACTCTCTTCTACATGCTGCAAGATGGAGGCGGCCAGAAGCGTAGTCTTCAATAGGACTAGCTATGCCCCTCTTATTCCGGCATCCTGCAGTTCAGTCCACATATACTACCATTTCATTGATACCAATGCATATGTAGTGTAGCTCCTTACTTGCGAGTACTTTGGATGAGTACTCACAGTTGCTTTGCTCCCCCTTTTTCCCCTTTCTATACCCGGTTGTTGCGACTAGACGTTGGAGTCCAGGAGCCAGACGCCATCGTCGACGACGACTCCTACTACTCTGGAGGTGTCTACTACTACGTGCATGCCGCCGCCGACGACCAGGAGTAGTTTAGGAGGATCCCAGGCAGGAGGCCTGCGCCTCTTTTGATATGTATCCCTGTTTGTGCTAGCCATCTTATGGCAACTTGTTTAACTTATGTCTGTACTCAAATATTGTTGCTTCCGCTGACTCGTCTATGATCGAGCCCTCGAGGCCCCTGACTTGTAATATTATGCTTGTATGACTTATTTTATTTGTAGAGTTGTGTTGTGACATCTTCCCGTGAGTCGCTAATCTTGATTGTACACGTTTGCATGTATGATTATTGTACGATTGAATCGGGGGTGCCACACATGTAAACTCCACAACGAAGAAACCAAGAAACATCATGTATGTTTTCATTGCTCATGAAATGCATGGGACCACTAATTAAATGCATGTGTATTAGGTATGTGGTGTGCACTAATGGATGCATGTGTGTTAGACTGTTAGGTATGTGGTGTGAACTAATTAACCCATGTGTGTTAGGTATGTGGTGTGTACTAATTGAGCACTACTAGAAAAAGGACTATAGATGGGATTGACACTAATGGCGCACCAGACAAGCGGTGCGCCATTAGTATATACTAATGGCGCACCACCTTCTGATACGTCATTAGAGTTGAAACTACTAATGGCGCACCTGGCCCAGGGTGCGCCATTAGTATCAAATTTTTTTTGAACTAGTGTGCCTGTGCAAACATACTAATGGCGCATCCAGACACAGTGCGCCATTACTAGTTGTAACTAGTAATGGCGCACCTGTTGGAAAGTGCGCCACTAATGTTGTTTTTTTATTATATTTTTTATTCCTTTTTTTGCAAAACTACTAATGGCGCACCACCAGAAGGTGCGCCATTAGTAACCTGGATTACTAATGACGCATTTAGAGTTGGTGCGCCATTAGTAAGTGGAGCAATCCATCCATCGTAACTCTGTCCACGGATTGATGACATGGCGTCCATCCATCCATCCATCCATATCTCCATCCCACATCCATCCATCCATCTATCTACAGAAAAAAGAAAAAAGAAAAGAAAAGAAAAGGAGATACCCCCACCCGCAGGCCAAACCCTAGCTCAGATCCCCCCGTCGCCCCCTTCCTCCCTCGTCCCCATCTCCTCGCCACCGCCCTCTCCCCGATCTCGATCTGCCGCCGCCCCCTTCCCGATCTCGATCTGCCGCCGCCCCCACCGCCACCATCGGCGACCCGCCGCCCCCACTGCCCCCGCCGCCCTCTACTCCACAGCCGGCGCCCCTACCCTCTCCTTCTCCCCTCTCCCTACATCCCAGATCCATTCGACCATGACGACCACCTCCTCCCGCTGGCGACCGCATCCACTCCGCCGCCGGCACCACCTCCCCTCCCCTTCCCTCCTCTCCCTGGCTAGAGGTCCCCTCCCCTCAAAGGGCCCGCCGTCGATGAAGGCCGGCAAGGCCGGCTTCAAGGGCCCGCAGGAGGCGCAGCACCGCATCCGCGTCACCCGCAGGAGGCGCAGCACCGCATCCGCAGCTCCCTTCTGCATCGACTACGGCCACCAGTTCAAGCTGGGCGCCTCCACATCGCCGGATCCGAGCTTCTTCCCCGTCGGCCGCCGCACGCCTTCCCCCGTCGATCCGCGTCGCCCTCGCTGCTCCGACGTCTCCGACCTCCCCGAGCTCGTCATCCGCACCGCGGTGAGCCCCTCAGCCGATCCCCCTGTTTGGCATATCAATCGATCAACATGTGGAATTTTGGGCTCTGATTATTCTGAGAGAGGGATGGTACCATCTCCAAAATACATTTGCTTTCCATTGATTTGAACACCTGTTATGTGCCGTGATCTCAGTGCGTATCCACCATTTTTTTCTTCAAATTCTATTCTTCTACTTACAAACTACTAAATCTGTGAAGTGACCTAAAATGTCTTGCATTTGATTACATAGGGAGTAGCAGACAAGTGGATATGCCAGTTTGATAATTAGTACTTGACCATAATATTTAGGTGGTTATATGCAGCTTTGTTTTCTGACTTGTTTCTCTTACCAAGTAATCATTTGTAATGATGTACCAAGTTGGCTCATTCAATTTTTTTACATTTCATATTAACCCAGATGGACATGGATCAACAGAGATAATATTATTACAGCATGTTGAGGCAGAGAACTACATTTGTTATAGTTCTTCTCTTGGCTCTCTGGTTTAGAAACAGAGATGTAGTGTTTTATTTTATATATGCTGCATCCTTTTGTTCTGATTATCTAAATCAATCAACAGATGTAGGAACATGTTTATTCAGTAGCTTCTCGTAGAGAGAGGGGAATTGACGAATTGTCCAGATCCACGCAGGCAAATCAGAGTGCCTCTCTGCTAGAATATATGTTTGTTGATAAAACTGAGTACACCATGACTACCCCAATTGATTAATATTTCTTGATTTTCCTTCTTTTATATGCATGTCTAATCTCTGATTTATCCATATATATGTTAGCCGACAGAAAACGGTCGAATCTTAGTGCTGCTGCCCCATGAACACATTTTTTTAATTTGACTGTACATTCAAATGAAGCCAAGTGGAGTAGTATACTGGTAGTATAGTATAATAATATTATCAAAAGGTAAATGCCCTGATTATTTAGCTTTGTCAGATAAATACTCATCGAAAGTGGGCACCTATCAAAATTCGTTTCCATTATAATCTTACTCATACAATATTCACACCATGTAATTCTGGAAATATATGCTCATATCTAGTTCTGCATAAAAATGACAATATTGACATGTTATAAATAGTTTGTTTGTGTTTCTGTTTATTTTGTTACATTTTGCAGGGATAAAGTGAAGAAAAAGAAGAAAAGATTACTAGAAGATTAGTTTTAGGATTTTCTTTTATTTCCTTGCAATTTTCCTTTTATTGGAAACTTGTAAAGACATTGTAATATTTTCTTACTATAATAAAAATTATGATTCTATTTCATTTTTGTTTTTAAATTATTTTTCCTTATAGGTTGTTTTCTGTAAATTTAGATTTTTTTTTGTTTTCCAAATACATTACTAGTGGCGCATTTAAGCCCTTATTAGTGGCGCACCTTCCTTTATTACTAGTGGCGCACTTATAAGGTTATTAGTGGCGCACCTGGAGGGAATACTAGTGGAGCACCGAATGGCATACTAACGGCGCACCACATGGTGCGCCATTAGTATCTGGCATATTAATGGCGCACCAGTGGTGCGCCATTAGTAAAAAATACTAGTGGCATGCTACTAATGGCGCACCGGTAGTGCGCCATTAGTAGGCAAAACCGGTGTGCCATTAGTAGGCTTTTCCTAGTAGTGGAGGCATGTGTGTTTGGTATGTGGTGTGTACTAATTGACGCATATGTGTTAGGTATGTGGTGTGAATTAATTGACCCATGTGTCTTAGCCTGGTCGTAATGGTAGTATCATAACTAGTATCATGCATGCCAACTAGGCAATTTTGATGAGGTGTCATAGTATTAAATGAAGAACGAGAGGGTGGAGTATCATACTACCTCCGTCACGGTTTAGAAGGCGCGTTTGGAAATTCTCTGGGACCTAGGTGGTTATCTATTGGTTATGAGATGGACTAAAAAATAGCATTCATACTATGCATGCATATAGAACTAGTATATCGGAGTACTAATTAGCTACTAGAAATAAATGCAATGCGCCCTAAACCTTGTCTATTATGGAAACGCACGCAAATTTAACTGTGCTTTCTAAGGCTGGTCACAATGGGCAAGAACATAAGCTAGTAACTTACACACTTCCCTAGACTATGTTACTACCTCCATAGTGGGTAGGAACATCTATGTAGTGTCATGCAACGATGTATTTATTAGGTTATAGACTCATTGTTTCTTGGAGTGTGTGATGTTCCGGTAACTTAGCTAGTTACCACAAGCACCTCTCTCTTCATTAAATATGTGCCACATAAGCAAAGTTGTATTGGAGTGTGTGATGTTACTCCTAAGTTTCTCCCCATTGTGACCAGCCTAAACCGTGACGGAGGGAGTATCATGATACCGTATCATAATAAATGCTATGCTACTTTGTGCCATGCATGACAATAAATAGAGTACTACATGATACTAATATGTGATACTATGCATTAGGGAGGCAGTATCATACACTAGTATCATATGCATGATACTAGTATATGATATTCCCCATTACAACCAGCTTTAGGTATGTGGTGTGTACTAATTGACGCATGTGTGTTTGACATGTGGTGTGTACTAATTGACGCATGTGTTTGGCATGTGGTGTGTACTAGTTGACGCATATGTGTTAGGTATGTGGTTGTACTAATTGACGCATGTGTGTTAGGTATATTATGTATACTAATTGACACATGTATGTTTGGTATGTGGTATGTATTAATTGATGTATGTGTGTTCACTAAAATATGGTGTGTACTAACTTACGCGTCGATCTCGCTGAAGGGATTAAAATGATTAAAAGGATAAATTTGGCATGCAGTTGGTAAGTTATGAGTGAGCAAACTATATAAGCGATGGTTATAGCTAGACGGTGGTGGTGAGCTGTAGTGTAGCTAGCTACCACGATAACGACAAAGTCTCTATCATCAATGGCGCAAATGACCATCTCATTCTCGGAGATCATCATCATAGCGATCACGCAGCCGGTGGATCAGCTGCTTCACCTCCGATTCTGGCGCAGATGGGGATGCCAATCTGCCGCAACATTAACATGCCGTACTTGTTCGGCATGGGACCGGCTAGTAGCACCTGGCCGGGTTCAACCTTAGAGCATCTCCAACAAAAAAAAAATGCGAATTTGAGGATGTAAAATAAAAGATACGAAAATTTACATCTTTAAAAAATCTTTTTACATCTTTAAAAACGCGCTAACTCCAACAAATGATGCAAAATGAACACGTAAAAGTACAACTCCAATAGATGATGCAAAAATGAAGATGTAAAATCAGCGGCCGGCCACGCGGCATCTGCTCAACAGCATATGTTTTGAGCAAAACTTAAACTAAACTTTAGAATATTTTGGACATAAACAACATTATATCAAATCGACGACGACCAAAACAACAGCTAGTGGTGACTGACAAAACTAGCAATGAACATCAACGAAAAAAATTATAGAACATGAACCCTGAAAGCACACACCCCACCCCTGTACTCCTCCAGCCACCTCCAGCCATGAATGGCATGGCCACAGTGACCGCGAACGTGCTGCTCCAGCGGTCGAACGCCACCAGCCAGCCGTGAACGGGCTGCTCCAGCCTCCCCCGCGACCCCGCCTCTATCGAGGAGCTGCGGGCCACCGCTGCAGGTTGCCACCACCAAAATTACAAGTGCAGGCCTCCGCCGGCGAGCTGCGGGCCACCCAGTGCCGGAGCCCGCCCTCCCTGTGCTTGACCTCTTCCTCCGCGACCCGGCCTCTGCCATGGAGCTGCGGGCCACCACTGGAGGTCGCCGCCGTCGCCGACTGAAGGTCGCCGCTCCTGCACAGGATGCCCGCTGCAGGTCGGGCCGGAGCTCCCGCTGCAGGCCGCCGTGCGTCTCATCGGGGGCGTTGAGGATGGTGCTGTCACGGCTGAAGTTCTTGGCGCATTGCCGCACTCCCGCTGCATCTCGTCGGGGCGTCGGGGATGGCCGGCTCCGGCGGCGGAGGATAATGGGTAACGAGGTCGAGAGGAAGCCAGACATATGAGCGGCAGCACGGGGCGGTGCCGGAGCTGGTCGGAATCGGTGGGCGACAAGGGCAGTGGAAAGGGATCGAACGTTAGGAACTTTCAATGCGGCGGTCGGGGTTCACGCGCGGCAACTTGTTTTTACATCTTATTAGATCATGAAGGCGCGCGTTGCTGCGCCCGTCCATTTTAACAATAAAATAATAGGAATTAGTGAAATATGTAGGTTAAATTGACATGGACCGACATATACAAGTGTTAGTAGCGGAAGAGTTTAAGGTGTATATAATCTGTAGAAGAAAAACGGGACCACTTCACGTACATGTTTTATTTGTGTTTGTCTTTTTAGCAGTGTCAAAGATCTTCCTAACATACATGACAGATAATAAGCCTTAACAATTATGGTCAAATTTTGGTGTTGATAGCCAGAAAAGAAATATTTGAGAATCAACTCTTAAGCTGTAAAAAATTGGCTAGCATTAGAGAAGTGTACCTCAATTCAAAACTATAACTTTTATTGTGGAAATCATGTTAGCTTAAGAGAGGATTTTGTCTCAGCTACTTTTTCATGGGCACATTTGGCGCTCATAAAATTATGAGTGTGGCTTGCAATTTGAAACAAGCCAACACAAAATTGTATTGACTGTAATCCGATTATCCTTCCATCTGACGATCTATTTCAGTATATATGATATATATCATACTATTAAAAAGACGCCATTGGATGCCATTGCATACAAAAATGATTAAATTGTCGTAGTTGTTGTATGGTACATTTATGGCTACAGAAAACGCAATGAGCTTGAAAGATGTTAAAAACATAAACCCAAAGCATAATTATAATCCATGAAGATTGTGGAACATGCCAAAAGATCTCATAACAAAATATTATACATAATAATTTGAAAAATGATATGATGGCAAAAAGGTTTGAGTGAACACATGTGACTGATATTTCACACCTCGAACAATAGACCCCTTCAAGATACATGCCAAGTTACTAACACAGTTTCTATGCATTGATGTTGAATGACAAGGGCAAAAGGTGGTACCTTATGTGGAAGTGAGCCTTCAACATCTTCAACATGCTTATGTAGGAAAAAATGTTACAAAATATGATAGTAGCTGAAGGTATAATACCTTCCTCTTAGAATTCGTTGAATACGAACCTCATAATACAATGGACATGACCGCCCATTTTTTCAATGAACAACCTTCATGCGAGAGAGGAATATTAGTTTCCACATATTTGCACATCTCAGTAGCACATCTAACAGTGTAGAGAATTGCATTACAATATATTATGAAAATGAGACCACTCCACGACACAATGAGAAATGTGTGATAGCCCTGCCCCTACACCCTCATGAACAGCAATTTTAAAAATAATTAAAAAGCTTTAAAAAATCTGAATATGAACAGGGAAGTTTTCTTATGAAGAGCTTGCTAAGATAACCTGTGATATGTATCTCTTGAGCTTCCTGAGGCAGTAGGCTATATATGCCTGAGCTGCAAATCAGTTTAGCAGCCAAACTAACATACAAAAAAAAGACAGGAAAGAGAACTTACATGTTATATCAGTGCACACCACCGCTATTGTGGGAAGTTTAAATGTGAATACAACATCCACATTAAAGGATGAAGATAGCTTCCTGGGCGAGTGTTCTTGCAATGCTTGAGATCCCAACAACTTTAGCATCCAAACTAACCTGAAAAAAAGGGAAGACGGAAAAGAGAGAGACCTCAAAAGAAGGGAAGCAGAAAATAGAGAGGCTACAGATTAGTATAAGTACACACCACAGTTATGCAAGAAGTGTAATTGTTAGTACGATGTGCAAGTTACAGGCTGATGATAAGAACATCAAGAAACATAATAATCAATGATTTTTGGTTCAGCTTCACCTAACAGCCAAAAGTTGCATAACAAGCTTGGTCAAAAGGGCCACCAAACTAAAACCTAATTATCATACAGTTTACTGCTGAATTATGCATTGAACTATCTCTGAATATTCATGTGCGGATCAAGCACAGAAATAACATGTAAATTTCCGATTGTAGAACTGTACAACTGCGTATATGGAGGATTGGTAACTTGAAATTATAAAAGTAACACTAAAATGCTGGTAACCACAAATCAAAAAGTAGTATTGTCATTGCACTTGTAGGGTAATCTGTTTTGGATTTCATAAAGTGAAAAGACATACATGCATGCTTGCTTCTCCGTGTCCTCCTGCATGCTTTCCCTCACACATCTAGGCGAAGACAGGGCTAGAGTCAATGTAGTGCGGAAGCACAGAGGTTGGATGATATAAAGCAACCACCACTGCCTCGGTTAGGGTTCGCGAGGCACGCTGCGAGAGAGAGGTGGAAGGCAGAAGGAGAAAGGGGAGCAAGGCACGGTGGGTGTCATTTCAGTTGGTGGTGAAGGAGATCTCAGACTGGCGCACAGTGAAGTCGTGGATGAGATCCTCACGTGGAAGCCACTGCCATTGCCGTCACCTTATGCCCACCACCGCCAAGCCATCATCCCTGGAGAATAGGAACGTGCGGTCTAGTCAGGGCCATGTACGGGTGCAGCAGCAGGGTTAACCGCGGCGGCGTGCTGGGGGCAGTGAGGATTGGAGCGGGGCGGACGCATCGCTGAGTGGGCGGAGCGGCTGCGTCGTCGCAGCATGGGTGGAGATGGGGATCCGGTCCGGTCAGCCGTTGCTATTGTCGGTTCTCTCTCTGCGGCGACGACCACAGCGGTGGCGCACGGCGCACCTAGGTCTGCTGTAGCGAAGGTCAAGAGGGGTCGGGTGCGGGAAGAGGAACGAAGTGGGTGGGGCTACGAGGACGCAGAGCAGAATCACGTTCGTTCGTTCGGCATCTGACGTTGGCCTGTGTCATTGAACGAGAAGCTTACGATTCGGCCACGGGAATAGCTGCCCCGGGACGACCGGCTCAGTATCAGCCCATGCGGAGAAACGAGTGCCTTGGACGGCCAGAGATGACCGATATGCGTGATCCAACGGTTTAAATCAGTGAGGGCGTGAGAGAGCTTGGAAAGGGTTCAGTTTTACTGTTCTTAATGTATGTGAAGATGCAAATTTATATCGCGAGGTGTTATATTTTACATTTTTGGGAAGTAGCGATGTTTTTTTTTTTGCATCTACATCATCTGTTAGACACGTGTTTTCGTGCCCCGAAGATGTATCAATTAGATATTTTCACATCTACATTTTTTATTGGAGATGTTCTCACCTGCGACAATGCTACGATCCCGCCACAGCTCCTGCTCAATGGCGGTGGCCGCGGAGGCATCCTCCAAGTGCAGTATTTCACCCTTGACGATTCGTCGGTGCTCGTCAAATGCACAACAGGACACGTAAAGGTTGACGGCGACGGCAGCAGCTCAATATTTTGCAGAGGGATTGACTCAACGGCGGAGCTATGTACAAAGCTTGAGGGGGCCGTGGCCCCCTCAGCCCAAATGAGATTCATTTTTTACCTGGTAATAGTCTACGTGATATCCACATGCAGGTCTACTCCGTGGCCACCCCCTGCAGCTTTGGGAAAGGCTCATCGGCATGCATGCAGCACGCACAAGCCCATCTTTGCTTTCATCACAATTCACACACGCCCACATTTCAGGTTCAGCTGCTTGCCCTCTATTTCCCAGCCATGCTCGCGCACGTCTACTCGCCTCTGTCCACGAACCAGGCAACCAGCCACCCTGCCGGCTGCCCGCACTCCCTTGACGCTGACGCCAACTAGCAACTCGCCCTGATCCACGCACGGCTGGCGAACACTACTGGGCCGAGGATGGGGAACAAGGGCACGCCTATGACCGTCGTCTTCGGCTCTTCACCACTGGTCTGGCCCCCCCATAGATTCTTGTCAAGCTCCGCCACTGGATTGACTAGGGGACCTACAACATCATGTTGTTAGATGACTGGGCAGGCGAACTGAACGAGCTCAGCCAGCTGGGATGCAACGTGCGAGTTGGTCAATTAGTAGGTTGAGCCGCTCCCATCGATAACGAGATGTTTCCAATGAGATATGAAATAGGGCTTTGCGACAATTGTATGGAGTTGGTCAATAGCAAAGTTTTTTGGTCAATTTATGTTTTCAATATGGTATAAATTTAAGTGTTAATAGTAGGAAAGAACAGAAACTTTCTTAGTTCATACTATATAGATTCATCACTTAATAATTTGTGTTGACTCGCTCCATTATTTTGGCAAGCAAGAACAGTGCACTTAAATTATGACACATTTTTTCCTTTTTGAAATTGCGCTTATAATGTGTTTGATCAGAAAACTATGCTCATGTACATATACAATGTCATACAAATGGTTCATGAGGTCATCAGGTATGGAATGCTCGACCAATATATGTTCGTTTTTTGCATTATTTCCTGATTCTCTTGCAGCGCTATTCAACAACCTATCTTCCTTACGGGTTCGCTGTCATAACATGTCAAGGTGGCCACGTGTGGGAATAGACAGGCGGCTTATAGGAGTGAGGAGATGTTTCCTCCTACTCGATCGTTTATGTAAAGGACAAAGTTGAAGAGATATTTAGTCCGCGTGGGACCAATAATACGTCCAGACCAGACTGATGGAGTTCTTTTCTTTGCTGCCGATACCAATACCAGACTCTAGCTGGTGTTTGGTAAGGTGTGTACTTCTCGGAAAACAGCGCGCGCGTTTGGCAAGGTGTGTACTCAACGCACGACGACTTTACTAACACATCCACACCGTGCCTTTGAAATATATCTGGCCATGGGCCGGGCCGGGCCGGGCCTAAAAAATCCCATGGTAGAAAACTGAGGCCCAGGCCCTCCCAGGCCCTACCATCGGGCCTACTTTTCAAGCCCAAGCCCAGCCCATCTCGTAAAAAGCCCTGAAAAGCCCTTAGGGCTTAGGGCGGTGGGCCGGGCCTCTTCCTTAAAATGCCAATATGCCAAGCCCAAGCCCGTCCAGGCCCTGCTGATGGGCTCAAAACTCATGCTCAAGCCCGGCCCATGGACAAGCCCATCGGGCCTAGGCCCTGGATTTTAGGGCCGGGCCTGGGTGGGCCGACAGGGCCGGGCCTGAGATGGCCAGGACTACTTTGAAAGCAAGCACCGTGTCCGTGTGTGGTACTACCGTACTACTACTAGTCTCCACTCTCCATACACACGCTTCCGTGTTAGGACTAGGAGGAACACTTGTAATATGGCCTTATAAAGACTTATAAGTCTCGGGAACCAAACATGTAGGGACTTTTTAGGGACTTGGGACTTAGGGCATCTCCAGCCGTTCGCCCCCCCAGGGCGCCTAAATAGAGCGGCCTGGGGGCGTGCCGGCGCTAGTTCGGCCCCTGGGGGCGACCTAGCGCCCAGTCACGCCCCCACGCGCCGGCCCCAGGATGCAGGAAATTTAAACTTGGTCGTTCCCGCTCTCAAAAGACGCCGCAAATCCGGCGATCGGACGTAGTCTGGCGTTACAAAAAACAGAGCGCCGCCGCCGCAAGTTCGCGTGCGCAATGATTCACTCGGCGGGGTCGGCTCCAGGCGTTGGCGGAGTCGGCGTGCGCGGGCTCGGCGGTGTCGGAGTTGCTTCGGTGCTGGGCTGTGTCGGCGCGGGTTCGGCACTGCTGGGCGGCGACGTAGAGGCGTCGTTCGGTCTTGGCGTCCGTGCGGTCGTGGGCGTCGTCGGCGTCGTCGGCGTTGCCGTCGGCAGCTCGTTCAGGATGAGGCCGCGCTGCACCAGTTACCATGCCTTGAGCTTCTCGTCGTTGCCCTGGAGCATGTCCGCCCCGCCCATCAGAAAAGCCATGTCGGTGTTTCTCTTCTTCGCGGCGACGTTCGTCCGGAGCAGGTCGAGTTTGATGGCGTTGTTCTTCATCAGCGACGACCACCGCGCCTCGGTCTTCTCTTCGCGCAGGACGGCCCGGGCCTGGGCGTCGGCGAGGCAATGCTCGATGGACTCCTGCATTCGCGCGGTTGCCGCGTCGGCGTTTTTCCCCTTCTTCGCCAATTTGTGGCCGTCCGGCCGCCCCTCTGACGCGTCCGGAGTCGTCACGTCCGGCTTGTATGTCTCCTTGGCCTTGTCGAGGGCACGTCGGACTTCCGCCCACTTCTCGCACTTGTCAATGCGCTTGTAGACGTGGAGGTGCTTGAAGTCGGCGTCTTGGTTGTCGCCTCGATACATGGCGAACATACGCAGCAGCTGCGCGGAGGGACGAACAATTGGCGAGCGGCGGGCGTAGACGACGAAGATATGCGGGCGAACGGCGTGCGTACCTGATCCTCAACGCTGGCGCCGCTCTCCGGGCGAGCCGCGACCTCCTCGACGATTCCATGCCATTTGTTGCACGCCAACTGGATACGCCCCCAATGGTTCGCCATCGCCTTGGAGCCGCGCTGCATGTAGACACCTTTGAAGTAGGGGTCGACGAGCTTCCGCTCGTCGAACTCGGCCTTGATGCGGTCCCAGTACGTCTCCAAGCTCTGGTTTGCGCCGGTGGTCGGGTCGAGGCAGACGACTTTCCATGCTTCGGCGAGGCATTCCTCCTCCTTGGACGTCCACTTGATTCGCGGTTCGCCTGACCTGGCCGTCCGCTTCTTCTTCTTCTGGCGCCCCTTCGTCGGAACAGGAGCCGGCTCCTCCTCCTCCTCCTCCTCCTCGGGTTCCTACGCGTCCTCGCCGTAGACGTAGCCGAGCTCGGCCTCCATGTTGCCGCTGAGATCCACTACCTCGTCCTGGGTGGCGAACCCGGGAGACGCGGCAGCCGCGGTCGATCCTGTCGCGATGATGTCGTCCATGTCGGCTCCCGTGTCGTCGGCGTCGCCGAGGTGCGAGAAGGGCAGCGGTCCACGGTAGAGATGGGGCGTCGGTGTGGACGCGTAGGCGGCGGGCGGCGAGTAGTTTTATGGAGGGTACTGCACGGCGACGAAGGCGGGCGAGGGCGTGCGCGTAGCGGGGTGACCATGAGGGAAGGTCACGTTTGGGTTGAACCCACCGTGCGCGTCGCCGTCGGCGTAGCCGGGCGACAATGAACCCCATGGAGATCCGGCGCCTTGCTGTCCCCAGGGCGCGTACTGGGCGTGGCTGACGACGGGTGGATTCATCCCCGCCTGGTCGACCGATGAGGAAGACGCCGCCGCGCGCGCCGCGTTGTCGCGGGCCTTCTTGGCGATGGCCCTGTTCCGCCTGTCGGCGGTGACTGCTTCGCACCGCTGAACTTCCACCCTCCACTCGGCGTTCGACAGGCCCGGTGGCTTCGATGGCGGCGCCCTCGGCTTCCTCTGCTTCGGCTGGACCACGGCGCCAGTCGCGTTTGCCACCGCGCGCGGCATGGCGTACTTCTTCGGCGGCATGGCGGCGACTGGAAGGCGAGTGGGAGGGGGTTTGGCGGGAGAAAGGGGGAGAATGGCGGGAGGAAGGCGAGCGAGCGGGAGAGATGCGAGGAAAAAGTGTCAAGAAACGGCGGGAAAAGGCCCTCGGGTCGCCTCCAGGGCGGGCCCACGCGCATTTTTCGCTTGTGCCGGCTTCCCAAGCGCCCCCCAGGGCGTCGGGTTCGGCCTGGGTCCGCCGGCACCAGTTTTGGTCCGAGCCGGCGAAAAACGGGCTTCTGGGAACGCGACTGGGGCCTTTTTTTGACGCCGGCGTGGCAAAATCGCGTGGGGAGGGCCTGTTGGAGACGCGGCTGGAGATGCCCTTATAAGTTAGGACTAAAAAAAATTCTAAGACTTATGAACCAAACAGAGCCTTAGCAGGCAGTGTGGCATCCAAGCATGTGGTCGGTGAGATCGGGGAGACACACACGCTTCACTGAAGCTAGCCCTTATAATTGAACTCCGAGACCGGCCGGGCAGCTAGCACAACCATCTCATTCTCGGCGATCATGGCACTCATAGCTGCAGCTGCAGCACTGGCTGCGCTGCTCATTCTAGAGTTTCGGGTCGCCGCCGGCGGAGCAGCACCTCCGGCGATCGGGATGCCGGGCTGTGACACCACCTGCGGCGACGTCGACGTGCCGTACCCGTTCGGCATGGGGCCGGCCAGGTGCTACCACTCGCCCGGGTTCAACCTCACCTGCGACAACACCACAACCCCGCCGCGGCTGCTGCTCGGTGGAGGCGGCAATGGCATTCTCCAAGTCGAGGGCTTCAATCTTCAGTGGTCCTTGGTGCTCGTCAGGCGCACCCCCGGCGACATAAGAGTGGACGCCAACGGCGGCAGTGGCTCCTTGTTCGCCGGAGGCCTCGGGAACGCCAACGAAGGTGCCTACATCATGCTCCCGCACGGCTCGAACGAGCTCATCCTGCTGGGATGCAACGTGCGGGCGACTCTGGTTGTCACCAGCGGCGGCGACAGCAGCAAGGGCACCGTCGTCAGCGCCTGCTCCTCCTTGTGCGGGGAAAAAGGCCACGGGTCCTTGCGGTATGTGCGGTCCAGCCTTGAGAGCAGCATGCTGTGCACCGGCGAAGGCTGCTGCCAGGCGCCCATCGTCCCCGTCAAGGCAGCGGCGGTATCAGGGTCCTCCTACTCCGTGCAGATCGAGTGGTTCGGCCGGAACAACCGCAGCGCCGACGAGGAGCGGATGCCCACGCGCGTGTTCGTCGCCAACGAAGGGTGGTTCGAGAACAGAAGATCACCGACAAGCTCTGGTATCCCAAACGGTCGCTGGTGAAGGGTGGGCCAACGGGAGTACCAATTTGGCTGAGCTGGGAGTTCGCCCAGGATCCTTCTCGTAATCATCGTCATAGCAATATATCTTCTTCGTCCACCTTCAGCTGCAATGATGATGTTACACGAGTCGGCTATACGTCCATGTGCAAAAGGGGCTACGGAGGCAATCCCTACATCCCCAACGGGTGCCAAGGTTCAATTTTTTTCCCCACGTTTCATTCTGAACTTACATATTAGACCTACATGCAGTTTTGTTATACTCCCTCTGTTCACTTTTATAAGCCGTTTCAGACAACTAAAAATAGGCTACTTTGCATGATGTCTGAAATGTCTTCAAGGCCTTATAAAAATGAACAGAGAAAGTATTGAATTTATACCATAGGTTTTTTTAGTGATACTATTTTTTCTATGAGAAATACAGTATTGTAGATTTTAATGCTCACAACATCTACACACTGAAAAAGGGATGGAAGGTCTGAAATAAATCCATAAAATGTCTCGAGTCTCGAGTACACCAGTCAAATTTAGGACTTGAATCTGGGTGGATTGATTTTTTCACAAGAGGAATCTAACCATCTATGCTATGCTAGTTCACATGTTTAGTGTTACTAGTAATATGAGATTGCTTGATACTAATCATTAATCAACATTAAATATTCAAGAAAGCATGTGCGTAACTACGTACCGGAGGTGAGTAATTTTTTGAGGAACTTTTGATTGATATTCTTTTTGAGAAAGACTAATATGAAATATGCCTGAAATTGTTTCTTTAATTTTGTTTGGGTTGAAATCGTACTTATCTGTAGATTAGATATCAACGAGTGTGAGTTGCCGGGAGACTACTGCCTTGGTGGCGTATGCACAAATACGATTGCAAGTTTTGACAAGACAGTATAGGACATGTGCCTGAGTGGATTGATTTCTCCACAAGAAATCTAATCATCTATGCTATGCTCACTTCGCTCGTTTAGTGATACTAATATATGATTGGCTGATATAATTGATATCGTTGTGTTCGTATATAAAAGCACCATTCGATAGTAGTACCGACTTTATATAAGATAATCCACATATAGTTGGACCAATCATTAATCCATATTAAATATTCAAGAATGCACGCTCCTGACTATTGGAGGTGAGTAATTTTTTGGAGGAGCATTTGACAAATTTGAAGAAAAAAAAATCGAAAAGGAGAGTACCCCAGGCTTGCATGACTAATATGAAATAAGCCGGAAATTGTATCCTTAATTTCGTTTGGTTTGTAAAATCGTGCTTTTTTTTAGATATCAACGAGTGTGAGCAGTCACAAAACTACCTGTGCCTTGGTGATGGCGTATGTACCAATACGATTGGAGGTTTTGACTGCGGGTGTCCGCCTGGAACCCATGGCAACCATTCCATACCCGGTGGCTGCGTCCCTTTCATCTCTGGTAATTATTTTCTTGGCCAGTTGGGTCATGAACAAATACTAAGATACATTTTTCTTTCTTGAGATAGCTTTATTTATATTATTATTTTTAAAGTCAGAAACTCTTCTTATTTCTTTGTAATATGAAATTAGTAATACAACAATTGTTTGCTTGCAGAAGGTGATAGGTGCAGCCCGTCCTGCGGGGACGTAGATGTGCACTACCCATTCGGCGTCGGTCCATCCCACTGCTACCTGCCGGGCTTCAACCTCACCTGTGACTATCCCAGCAGCGGCAAGCCACCACGATTGCTGCTCGATAGCTACGGTGCCTTCCAAATTCAAGAAATCTCAATCCAGAACTCTACACTGCGTGTTACTAGCTCCGTCGCCACTCTCGAAGCTAAAACGTTAGATCCTTACTCCTTCCATTTCAACAATTACTTCAGTGAAGGAGGCAACGCACTCCTCTCTCTATCCACCCGCAACGAGCTCGTAATCTCAGGATGCATGCAATGTCCAAGCAACACTGCTAGGGCCTGGTGACGACCCAAACATCATCAGCGTTTGTGCCACTTTCTGCTCCAACTCTGACATCAATGCCGGGAGGGTGCCAATTGCAAGCCATGACAGCGATGACAATAGCTGTTACGGCCGGTGTGGGTTGTTGCCGGGCATGTATATCTACGTCAATTGATGGCATGCCTGACAGGATGAACTTCAAATTTTTCGACATCAATAGCGTCCAGAACAACGTCTCGCGGCCCCCATATGTGCTAATCGCAGAGGAGGGGTGGTTTGACAATCGCCTAATCTCCGAACAGCAAATGCAAGCATCTCAAGGCAAGTCAAATTTTAAGCCTAATGTTCCTATTATTCTTCAGTGGGAGGTGTTGCAATCATCAGGCTTACCCAACGCCAAGATGTCACTTAAAAATTGTCCTCTGGAGGTAGCCGCTAATATTTGCAAGAGCAAACACAGCCAGTGCAAACCAGGGAACAGAGGTTATTCTTGCCGGTGTGACGAGGGTTACCACGGCAATCCCTATACCCCCAATGGATGCAAAGGTTAGCAACGTAATGTACATTGGCCACTTATATGAACAGGTTAATATACTTTATCCATTATGTAGTTAACTGAATTTGGCTCTTTTTTCTTTGTTCTACAGGTGGCCCCGTGACACTTAAAGGTGAGCAACTTAAGACGAGGACAAATACAAGTATTTGCAGTCACCTCTGTATTGCTATTTAATTCTTACTCAGCCTAATTCGGTTCTTCTCATTATCATGAGAACGTGATTTTGTTCATGTATGTGTTGTTTGCTTAGCATGTCTAGGCACGCCATAGATATAGAATAATCACAATAATAATTTCGTTATTTTTCATATCAATAGAGAGATTAAAGATCTATATTTTTTTCAGGTATCAGTGTGATTGTTGGACTTTCTTGCGGGGCAGGTCTTGTGATTTTGGTTCTAACTTCACTGTTTGTTTCCAAGAAATTGAAACATCGGAGAATCCAGATGTTAAAATGGAAGTTCTTCAAGCAAAATCATGGACAACTGTTGGAACAGTTGGTATCTCAAAGAGCAGGTATTGCAGAACAAATGATCATAACCTTGGAAGAGTTAAAGAAGGCAACACACAATTTTGATAAAGATCTTGTGGTTGGCGGTGGAGGGCATGGTACTGTTTACAAAGGGATTTTATCGAACCAACATATTGTGGCCATCAAGAAACCAAAGAAGGTGCTTTCAAAGGAGATTGATGAGTTTATAAATGAGGTTGCCATCCTATCACAAATCAACCACAAAAATGTCGTAAAACTCTATGGTTGCTGCCTTGAAACTGAAGTCCCGATGTTGGTGTATGAGTTCATATCCAATGGGACTCTTTATGATCATCTTCATGTTGAAGGACCAATATCATTGTCGTGGAATAACAGGTTGCGCATAGCCACTGAAACAGCCAAGTCGCTCGCCTATCTTCACTCAACTGTGGCAATGCCTATCATCCACAGAGATGTCAAGTCTGCTAACATACTTTTGGATGATACTCTCACAGCAAAGGTAGCTGACTTTGGAGCTTCAACGTACATTCCGATGGAGAAATCCGGGTTAACAAGAGCTCAAGGTACACGAGGATACTGGGACCCTATGTACTTTTACACTGGGCGGCTCACGGAGAAAAGTGATGTTTACAGTTTTGGGGTTGTCCTTGTGGAACTGCTAACCAGGAAGAAGCCATTTTCATATTTGTTCTCAGATGATGAGGGTCTTGTTGTACATTTTGTTACCTTGTTTGCAGAAGGGAATTTGCTCCAGATATTAGATCCACAAGTTATCGAGGAAGGGGGCAAAGAAGTCCAAGAAGTGGCTGCTATTGCAATAACATGTGTGAAATTAAAAGGAGAGGACCGTCCAACCATGAGGCAAGTGGAGTTGACGCTAGAAGGCCTACGTGCATCCGAGGAGCATATTTTAGATAAGGTAGTGGCTAAAAAAGTTTACAATAATGGTATCGAAGTAGGTGTTCAATCTAATAAGTTAGTTAGAAAAGTTAATGAGGGCTCGACAAGACGGTATAGTATGGAAGAAGAGTTCATACTATCTGCAAGTTATCCTCGGTAGTCTGGTTTACAAGAGACATAATTATTCCAACTTAGTGAAATTGTGCTCAAGGGAAAGATTACTCATGTTGACTCAATAGCTTTGTTTTGATGTATATCTAGTTATCCAACAGTACCTTTGTGAATTTGTGCTCAAATAAAAGACTTCATTTGCTAGATCAGCAGCTTTGTTTTGTTGTATATCCAGTACTGATGTTGTCCACGAGAGATGAGCCAGCGGTGAAAGGGCATTTGCAAGACAAAAGGACTTAATTAGTTGTTGGTTCCGTAACGGTAAAAATAGTTAGCCCCCATAGTACATGCTCATGTGAGCCCATATTCGCTGATTGAGACAACATTCACAAGATATCTCTGTACGTACACTTTCTTCCTTAATTTATGAAATAAATCAGATGCAATCTTTCTTTGCGTGACAAACTCCAGTTCCGAATCTGTCTTCTTTTACGTGAAAAACATTCGATCTATTGATCAAACTTAATGACTGGATGAAGAACACGAGAAGTAACTAAAATTACATTCCTTTCCGAAGACCACCAAGACGACTACAAGAAATGAAGCGAGCCTAAGGCGCACCACCGTCATCGTCCTTTTGTCACTGGAGTCGGCAATGCTCTCCGGATCGTGTGGTTACACTCCCTCCTTCCCATAATACAGTGCACATTGGTTTTACGAAGTCAAACTTCACAAGATTTAACCAAGCTTATAGAGAAAATTATCTGTACATGCAGTCTCAAATATGTATCATATGAAATATATTTCATTGTGAATGAAATGACTCTAGTATGGTATTTTAGAAGTTCATAAATTGTTCTATACTTTTTGTCATGTTTTCAAAATTTTACTTCCAGAAGTATTTTAGCATACACTATATATTTTGGTATCAAGGGAATACATACATAATGTTTTATGCTGGCAGTTCAATAGAAATATCCTGTTATTTTACTTTTAGAAAAGAAGGTGAGAAGCCCATTTTTAGTAGTTAGAGCATCTACAACCACAAGTAGCAAATCGCTAATTTTTCAAAATAATACATTTTTAATTAAATTTAAGAAATATTATGCCGCAAAGTTTTTTTAAATAATACCTAGTTGGCCTCTGCTGGCCGATTGGATCCAGTGGTCCTACTGGTGGCCGATAGGTTAGTCATAATAGAATCATTAGAGTTATACTCCCCATGATCAAAGCCGGTTAGATTTGGAGGTAGAAGAAGGATTTCTTTCCAAAGTAAAGCGCCGGCATTTGGATGTAGATCAGCAAAAGGGAATTTAGTTTCATCGAACACAACATCTTGGGATATGTAAACTCGACCAGTAGAGACATCTAGGCATTTGACCCCCCTTGTGTTGAGATCTATACCCAAGAAAAACACATTGTTTCGAGAGAAACATAAGTTTGCGAGAGTTGTATGGTCGGAGATTGGGCCAACAGGCACACCCAAATACCGCGGAGTGATGTGTAGTCAGGTTTGATATGAAGGAGCCGTCTTGTGGGTGTTTCATTGTTGACGACTCAACTAGGGAGCATGTTGATAATGTGAACGGCCGAGAGAAAAGCTTCATCCCAAAACCTGAGGGGCATGGAAGCGCCGGCAAGAAGGGCTAGACCAACCTCAACTATGTGCCTATGTTTGCGTTCGATAGATCCGTTTTGTTGGTGAGCATGGGGCATGACACATGATGAGATATGCCAAATGTTTGAAAGAAGGAGTTTAGCTTCTCATACTCCCTCCCACCCCCCAGTCGGATTGGACAGCAATAATTTTGCTGTCAAACTTGCGTTCTACAAGTGCTTGGAAATTTTTGAACACTTGAAAAACATCAGATCTTTTCTTGAGGAGATAAATCCAAGAAAATTTGCTATAGTCATCAATGAAGCTAACATAGTACGTGTGTCTACCAACAGAGGTGGGGGCAGGACCCTAAATATCAGAAAATATCAATTGCAAAGGTTGAGTAGAAACACTAGTGGATATAGGATAAGGTAATTGATGACATTTTGCTCTTTGGAAAGAATCACGAACAATTTCAATATTTCGCTCACCAGCAAACGGGAGCTTATTTTTCCTAAGGAAACGTTCAACTAAGGAAAAAGAGGCATGTCCTAAATGATCGTGCCATTGTGTGGACGAAAGCTTGATAGCACCACAAGCTTGTTTATTTGATCTTCTAAACTCCGGAATCAACGGGTAAAGCCCTTGAACACATCTACCTCGATAGAGAACTTTTCTCGTGGCCTGATCCTTGATGAAAAAGAAGAAAGGATGGAGTTCAATGAACACATGATTATCAATAGTAATACGATGAACGGAGAGAAGATTTTTGTTGTCACTAGGAACATGCAAAAAATTTCTAAGATGAATCTTGCGAGAAGGGGTACGTATAACCGAATGACCTATGTGACTTATCCTCATACCTGCACCACTTGCCGTGTAGATTTGATCATTCCCATGATATTTCTCACGAAGGGTCACCTTCTCAAGCTCCCCCGTGAGATGGTTGGTGGTGCCACTGTCAAGATACCAGTTGGTATCAATGCCGTAGGATCCGTCGGCGAACCTTGTCATCTTCATCAGAGGAGGCTTCGTCTTCATCGAAGCGATACCAGCAGTCCTTGGCCGTGTGGCCAGGCTTGCCACATATCTGGCAACGCACGACATCAGGTCGGGATCTGCCCGAGCCACCGCCGCTGCCGCCCCCACCACGACGGCCCCTGTTGTTGGTGAAGTTGGGGCGTCGGCCGTGGGAGCCGGAGTTGTTGGAGCCGCCACCACCTTGCTTGCCCTTGTGTCGAGGAGGACCGCGAGGATGAGATGAGTACCCGCCGCGCCCGCGAGTGGCCGCGTTGGCCGAGGACTTGAAGCCGCCGCCGGTGCTGTGAAACTGAGCCACACGCTGATCAAAGTTGCTCAGCATTGTATACAGCTCGTCAAGGGAGACCGGCGTGACGCGGGCATCGAGGGGCTGGTAGTCCATGTCCAGCCCATGCAGCAGGTAGGAGATGAGCTCATCGTCCTGGATTGGCTTGCCGGAGTTCATCGGCAAGGCCACACATATGAGCGTAGTATGCAGCAACCGATTGGTTGCCCTTCTGTGCATTGATCAAGGCAGTGCGAATATTGTTGACACGACTCAAAGATTGAGAGGAAAACATGCCTGCAAGTTCCACCCAGAGGGCGTGCGTGGTGGTGACCGTGGTCACCGCGATCAGCACTTCTTTGGAGAGATTGTTGAGGCGGTAGCCGAGCACCTGCTGATCCTCCCTCACCCATATGGGATGGAGAGGGTTGAGCTCGGATGACTCCTTGCCGTCCTTGTCCTTGGTGACGAGGAGGCGGGTGGGTTCCGGCATAGTTCCATCGACGTATCCGAAAAGCCCAGCTCCCCTCAGCTGCGGCGTAACTTGTGTTCGCCACATGACGTAGTTCGTCCGGAAGAGTTTCTCCGTGACCTGGCCGCTCACTACAACAAATATGTCAACTTGTGACCTTGACTATTGGTCACTGAAAGGTCATTGTTTTTCATTTGCGATCTTTTTTTGACCAAAACCACAAGGTCAAAAACTGGCGGTCGTAAACTGAAATTAACGACCTTCTCTGTGAGAAGGTCGTTGACGTTTATGACCAAAATATGCCTACTGTTTTGTTTTGGTCAGTAGCAACCTCCCCAGGCCACGTAGGCATCCAGCGTGGCAAGCTGATGTGGCACAAGATTCAGCCCGGTCTGATTCAGCGTTTTACATGGGCCGAGCCCATTAATTCGGCCTTTTAATGTATTTTTTCTGTTGTTTTTACTAGCTACATGGGCTTGGGCCATTGGTTCGACCTTTTTTTGCTTTCTGAGGTGCAGTCTATTCACATTCTATAAAATTTTTATTTTCGGGTTTTCTTTTTTTTGTTACATTCAATTTTTAGATTATTGTAGTCAACTGGATGCACATTGTCAGATTCTTCTAGGCACTAGGTCCCAAACATGAGGTTTTAATTTTTCACAACTTGTAACTCAATGATATACCAATCAGAGAACATATTTTAAATATATTCAAATAACAGCCAAATCCCCGATGTACCAATCAAGTTTATTACATTCCACCAATCACAATATAACCACACAATATTACACCAATCACGGTATAGCACTCTACAGATAAAACACTCAACAAGTACACGCACGTCTCCAACACCTTAGCGCCTTCAACCTGCAAAATATCACATCCAACCACATATTAATGATCAAATCAATTCTCCCCTTGAAGGCAATAAAAAAATGTGCTCATGTATGAACAAAAATAAAATACACAATCTTTGAGGCCATAGAATGTGCTACAAAAATCTTAACAAATGCATAGATATCCACACGGAGCACATCCTACATGCACCAAGCATCAGGCATATGTTCAAGAAGATAAGTAATTTGAGATGGAAACAACTACATCTAAGAATCTAACATGTGTAGTAGCACCAGCAAAAAGAGAAAGACATGGAAGAATTTACAAGAACAACACCGTGGGAGTCCAATTACATGTACATGAGATACTGCTGCTAGTGTATATAGAACCAATCAAGCTGCTGGTGTAGGAGCAGAGCATGAGTCCAACAGAGCCACATAGGAGCAAACAACAGAGCCACATAGGAGCAAACAACAGATTAAGCAAATCCAGAGCAACCCCATACGACCAGAGCATCACAGGAGCACATATATAAAGCAAGTACACATGGGCAGCTACTGACAGACCCTAGAACCGCATGAATTTAGCACCAGAGAGCTCCAGTAGGAGTTGATGCTTGGTTACAACATCTAGAAGCAACTAGCAGAGCCCCACATCCAACCCAAATCATGGCCAAGGCCATGCAGGAGCAACATCAGAGAAGAAGGAACGGGGAGGAGCTCACCAGAGGAAGGTTGTAACCGTAGCAGAGGCTCAGCCACACCACGGCTGTGGTGTGACCATCACCACATCGAGGAGAAGGTCTGGAAGCCGCCGAAGCACCACCGCGGGGACCAAGGAAAGCGCCGGGCATAGTGGCGCCATGTAACGCCCTCAATGCGGCTATATCTCCCACGTGTTGAAGCACGACTTAGAGGCATAACCGCATTGAAAGCAACGCAAGTGAGGTAATCTTCGCAAAAAACCCATGTAATACAATAAGGGAAAAGAGATACATAGTTGGCTTACAATCACCACTTCACACATTACATGAATAAAGCATTACAACATCCAGATATAATCAAGGTCTGACTACGGAACCCAAAATAAAAGAAGACTACCCCAAATGCTACACAGATCCCCGATCGTCCCAACTGGGCTCCACTACTGATCAACTGGAAACGGAACAACATAACGAACACGAACTTCATCGAGATCCTCCTTGAGCTTGGTTGCGTCACCTGCATGATATCATCGGCACCTGCAAGCTGGTTTTGGAAGTATCTGTGAGTCACGGGGACTCAGCAATCTCACACCCTCGCGATCAAGACTATTTAAGCTTATAGGAAGGGTAAAAGGTATGAGGTGGAGCTGCAGCAGGTGACTAGCATATTTGGTGGCTAACAACGCAAATGAGAGCGAGAAGAGAAGGAAAAAGCACGGTCGAACAACTACGATCAAGAAGTGATCCTAGAACAACCTACGACAAACATAACTCCAACACCGTGTTCACTTTCCGGACTCCGCCGAGAAGAGACCATCACGGCTACACACGCAGTTGAAGCATTTTAATTAAGATAAGTTTCAGGTTTATATACAACCGGACATTAACAAATTCCCATCTGCCCATAATCGCGGGCATGGCTTTCGAAAGTTCAAATCCCTGCAGGGGTGTCCCAACTTAGCCCATCACAAGCTCTCACGGTCAACGAAGGATATTCCTTCTCCCAAGACAATCCGATCAGACTCGGCATCCCGGTTACAAGACATCCTCGACAATGGTAAAACAAGTCCAGCAACACCACCCGAATGTGCCGACAAATCCCGATAGGAGCTGCACATATCTCGTTCTCAGGGCACACTTAGATGAGCGCTCCGTACAACTAAAACCAAACCTCGAGTTTCCCTGAGGGGGCGCTGCACAGGGCTCTAGTTTGGACCAACACTCAGAGGAGCACTGGCCCCCGGGGGGGGGGGGGGGGGGGGTTAAATAAAGATGAACCTTGAGTCCGCGAAACCCAAGGGAAAAACGCTAGGTGGCGAATGGTAAAACCAATGTTGGGCATTGCTGGAGGAGTTTTATTCAAGGCGAACTGTCAAGGGGTTCCCATTATAACCCAACCGTGTAAGGAACGCAAAATCCGGGAACATAACACCGATATGACGGAAACTAGGGCGGCAAGAGTGGAACAAAACACCAGGCATAAGGCCGAGGCTTCCACCCTTTACCAAGTATAGAGATGCATTAAGTAAATAAGAGATATTGTGATATCCCAACAAAATATCCATGTTCCAACAAGGAACAAACTCCAATCTTCACCTGCAACTAGGAACGCTATAAAAGGGGCTGAGCAAAGCGGTAACATAGCCAAACAACGGTTTGCTAGGACAAGGTGGGTTAGAGGCTTTGCTTAACAATATGGGAGGCATGATAAGCAAGTGGTAGGTATCGCAGCATAGGCATAGCAAAAGAGCGAGCAACTAGCAAGCAAAGATAGAAGTGATTTCGAGGGTATGGTCATCTTGGCTGCAAAGTTCTCGGAGTTGCCTTGATCCTCGTAAGCGTACTCAACGGGCTCCTCGATCACGTACTCGTCTCCCGGCTCTACCCAAGCAAGAACAACAAGCAAAAGGGAACACAATCAACCACGTGCAATGCTCAAGCAACATGATGCAAACATGGTATGATATGCGGGATGCGATATGTGATGCATATGCAAGATTTGGAAAAAGATGATTGAACCTGGCCTCAACTTGGAAAACCAAGAGTGCCACTGGAAAGAGGAGTTGATTTCGGTCGAAATCGATATAAAGATCATCGGAATCGGATGCACGGTTTGGAAATGACAAGCAAAACAAATATGGCACCGGTCTGCGATAATCAGCACGAGACCACCTAAATGCATCAAGATAAATAAGCTACAGCACTCCAACAAGACAACAAAATACATGGCAGGGATCCACTCAAGATTCTTGACAAAAGATGAACACTGAGCTACGGCTAATTCACTCATTAACAGGTTCAAACAAGCATGGCAAAAGTGCAAAAGATTACAGGTTACAGATTTAGTGAAATTAACAGCATGTCAGGAATTTATCATCCGGAAGCAATCTTTAGCGCACGAAAACTACATGCTACAGGAACATGTCATGGCAAAGCAAGGCATGGCATGAAGCTACTCAAATAATAGAACAAAAGTCCCTTAGTGACCATGAGCCAAAAGGGATCAGAAAATACAATTGCAAGCATGTGAACATAGCAAAAACATAAACAGATTTAGACTTAGTAAAAAACTAGAGCATGCAAAACAGATATCAAGTAGGCATGTTTACGAGCTTGATGCACTCACTATGAAGCATGGCATGATAATCTAAGCATACACCCAGCAAGTAGACATGGCATAGAAGCTATACATGGCAAGAACAACAACATAGCATGCACGGATCAACAACAACAAGCTCGGCAAAATCGCTAAACATGTTAACGATCTGCCAGGAACATTTTATAGCAAAAGTAGAGCTCGATTGAGTCAAGTTAGGGTGCTCCATAAATGCAAACAAAGACATGGATGGATAGAGAACCACAATATCTACAAAACATCCTTACTGATCATGCTCAAAAAAGGCACGGGTCACTAGGAAACAACATGAACATATGGCATAAAAATTACAGCAGGACAAGGACTTAGTGAAATTCTAAGTCCCTGAAATCAGTAACATTGAGTAAGCTACTTTGCATGCTTGCTCTAGTCACCACAGAGATCACAAAAATACATGGCATACACCTCTGTAAAGATGGCATGGCATACTTCAAAACACATGTAGAGCTCAGGATCATAGCATGCACACATTAATCATGGCAAAAATGACAAAAGTGCATTTGCTGAAACAGATCTGAAACTATCATCACACAACCCTTTTCCAATAGCATTTAGGGCATCAAGATGAGCTCAAATGAAAATGATGCAATGAGATGAAATGATTTACTCTTCGAGACGAACATTTTGATATGCTACACGCACGAATCAGAGCAACGGTGATAAAGTTACGATGCAATGAAGGAGGCATAAAAATATGCAGATCTCAGGACTTAGACGAAAATATCACCTCCAGATCTAGGGTTCGTCCGGCGCAGAAATCGAGGATCGCCGGAAATCCTCGCCGGGGATGAGGGAGAAGACGGTGTCGGAGTAAATGGCCATGGGTAGCCTAGCCGGCTTCCCTTGGCACTTCTCCAAAAACTACGAGCCAGCCCGGCTCTCAAGAATCCAAGACATAGGGCCAACTTCCCCCGCCGGCTGCGATCCAGGCCGGCTTTGGGAAGGCGGTCCGACTTTAACCTTCATGAGAGGGCCGACTCCAAGAAGCCGGCTACGAGAAGGCCGACTCCTTCGAGCCGGCTCCCCATAAAGTAGTCAAGACCGTACCCACGAAGTTTGCACCCACCTAACGGCGGTACGACGGGGCATGGCTACAGAAGAGCCTGCCACCCCCGAATCCCGGGGCACGCCTGGCACAGTGCGTCGTACGAGGTAGGCATGACCCGTCCGGCGCAGCACTGTTGCCATGTTGACCCCGGCGTCACCCGCGACGGGCCGCCAGCGTGGCCCACAGGCGGTAGGCCCCTTAGAGCAGAGAGACGGCCGAAGGCGGACACGCTTCCAACCAGCCGGCCCAAGGCGGAGCCAGCTCCCCGCAGCCAGCCCGCCGCTTCCCTCGAAGAGGACGCCCCATTAAGGAGACAAGACGCGGTAAGGCTACAGCGATCGTCCGACAGGCGGCGGTACTGTAGCCGCGCTTACCACGATGAAGCTCACGTCAACAAGATGAAGCCACAGTGACCAAGGAGCTGGCAGCCGGCAGGACCCACCAGTCGGCGGGCTCCAGCAGCCGGCGCAGGAGCCGGCGAGCACAGTCACAGACGGCTGGGCCCCACGCCCAGTCGGATTACCATTGTACCCCCGGGGGGGTAGGCCTATATAAACCCCCCGGAGAACCCATGCAAAGGGTTCGACCCCCTGCTAGTTCTAGACACCATACAAGGAGAAGAAGCAGGCTAGCCGTGCCCTTTCTTCCCCCCCCCCCCAAAACAGCTCAAGGAGTGTTGTGTAGCTACTTGATTCATCCAGTGAGCATGCGGAGACCCCGCAGAGCAGCAATAGGGGTGTTATCTCCTTGGAGAGCCCCGAAGCTGGGTAAGATCCGCCGGCGTGCACGTCTTCGCCTCATCCCGCTTCCAGGCACCGGCGACGTCTTACTGGTTCCCACAAAGATAAGCCACCCGTTGGCATATGTCGCACCTACCACCCGACATTTGGCGCCCACCGTGGGGCCAGGCGCACCGTCGTCCGGAGACCTGTTCTGGACGGGAACGATCTTCCTCCCCAGCGAGCGTAGCCAGCCCGGCACGCCCGATGGCGCTTGCCACGACGCGCTGCAAGGCGTCACCAGCATCTGCGCGGCAAGCGGCCTCGCCGATCTCCCCGACGAGCTCGCCTCCGATGCGGGCACTGACCGCCTCGCCAACCTGCTCGGCCAGCTCCATGTCTCCAGCGAGCCCGCTGCGGACCTGGAGTGGGTTGGTTCCGCCGACCCGATGCTTGTCGACTCCGACACGGCCTCCTACGACGCCTTCCCCACCAACGTCGCGATCTACAACGACCCGCTTCCTCGAGCCGACGGCCACGATGCTGTCGTCGCCGAAGTGATGGTTGTCGGCCACGGCGGCCCGGCCGATGAGAGCGCCCGCGGCGCCTCGCGCGCGGCGGCCCACGACTTGTCTGCTCCTCTCCCAGCCGACGCCGACGACGAAGCCCTGGAAGCACGCCGCCTCGCCCTCCTCGCAGAGGGCCGGAGGCTGGCCTCCGTAAGACGCCTCACTGAGGCCTACCGGCGCGAGGCTGACCGCGCCGCCTTCGGCACGCTGGCCCCGGGCGGGCCTAGCCGGGCCGGCCTTGTCAAGCAACGCGGCACCGTCATCGCTGACACACTGGGAGTCGACCGCCCGGTCTATGCCACTCCGCTCGAGAACTTGCGTGCCGCCCAGGCGGCCGTAGACGAGCTGGACGGCCTGGAGGCCGAAGACCTTCCCCACATGACCCGGCGCATCCAGCAGTTGATTGACGCCGCCACGCAGCGGCACGAAGCCGACGCTCGCGCGGAAAGCCTTTCCCCGCGCCGAGAGCACGGCGTGACGTCCCGAACGCCGACTACGAGCGATACCCGCGCGCGACGCGAGAAGGAGCCGGCTACCAGTCGCAGCCGGACCTGGATCTCCATCGAGCGAGACGCGGACGGTCATCCCCGAGCCATGGAGTGGCGGGGCGACCCGCCTCCGCCTCCGCCCCGCGGAGAGAGATACCCCGCCTCACCGCCAGCGGCGCACCCGACTCTCAGCGGCCGGCTGGGCCGCCGCGAAGGAATCGGCAAGAACGACGCCCGTCATCGGATCGACCGCCTGGCGCGATCCCTGGCATTGGAAGAAGAAGACGATGTCGGCCCGCCTTGCTTTGGCCCCCGCATCCGCGACGAGCCCTTTCCCAAGGGGTTCTCGCTCCCAAGAGACACGCCCAAGTACAACGGCTCCGTGAAACCGGAAGATTGGTTGATCGACTACTCCACCGCAGTTAGCATCGCCAATGGCAATCGGCGCGTCGCCGTGAAGTGCGTGCCCCTCATGCTGCAGGGCACGGCGCGGACCTGGCTCAACAGCCTCAAGCCGCGTAGCATCAACAGCTGGCTAGACTTCACAGAAGCCTTCATCCGCAACTTCACCAGCACCTACAAGCGGGCTCCCAAGCCCAGACAGCTTTTCTTGTGCGTGCAAGGCCCCGCGGAGTCCACTCGCGATTACCTCACACGTTGGGCCGAGCTCCGCAACTCCTGTGAAGGGGTGCACGAGGTACAAGCCATAGAGTACTTCACAGCCGGATGCTGAGAAGGCACCCTCCTCAAGCACAAGCTCCTCTACGACGAGCCGGCTACTCTCGACGAGCTTCTGGACATAGCGGACAAGTACGCTACCGCCGACTCCTCGATGAAGACCGAGCTTCGGGTGGACACGTCCGGAAAGGTGCTCAACCCGGCGCCCAAGACGCCGGCTGGAGAGCCCGGCCGACACCCCAACTCAAACGAAAACAAGCGCAAGGGCCCCGCGCCACCGCCCGCTAGCCGGCAGGTGGCCACGGTCGAAGATGCGCCGCCTGAAGAACGACCGGCGCCCAAGAAGCCCAAGGGCGGCAGGCCGGCTTGGCAGCCCGCCTTCTCCTACGAACAAACCCTCGATGCCCCTTGCAAGTTCCACAGCGGCGCGAAGCCGTCCAACCACACGACCCGGAAGTGCAACTGGCTCACCCGAATCTCTAAAGGCGAGGGGCTCTTGCCACCTCCGCCTGCCGGCCCGCCGCCTCCGCCTCCGCCGCCTCCGGCCGCTCGGCCCGCAGTCGGAGCCGTGCATGACGAGTTTCCTGATGAGCAAGCAACCTACGTCGTCTTCACCAGCCAGCCCGAAGACCGGCGTAGCAAACGCCGAGAGCACCAGGAAGTCAGCGTGGTCGCTGCCAACCCCGCTGGACACATGCATTGGTCAGAAAAGCCCATCAGCTGGAGCCGGGCCGACCACCCGGAGGTGATGCCGTCTCCCGGCTCTTATGCTTTGGTCCTGGAAGCCACCCTTGCAACGGACAGACGCGCCGCCCGCTTCTCTCGTGTGTTGATAGACGGCGGGAGCAGCATCAACATCTTGTATCGTGACACCCTGGAGAAGTTGAACGTCAAGTCAAAACAGCTCACGCCCACTCGGACAGTGTTCCACGGCATCGTACCCGGCCTGTCCTGCGCCCCCATTGGCAAAATCAAGATTGATGTACTTTTTGGGGACAAGGAGCATTTCCGCCGGGAAGCGATCTGGTTTGAAGTGGTGGACCTGGAGAGCCCTTACCATGCATTGCTGGGCCGACCTGCCTTGGCCAAATTCATGGCGGTTCCCCACTATGCATACCTCAAGATGAAGATACCAAGCACCAAAGGCGTCATCACCGTAGCCGGCGACTACAAGAAGTCCTCCGAGTGCGCCGCGGCCAGCAGCCGGCTGGCCGAGTCCCTTGTGATTGCCGAAGAGAAGAAGATGCTGGACCGAGTCGTGGCCATGGCCGGCAAGCAGTCGGCCGTGTCCCCCGACCCCAAGGAGCATGATACTCAAGGGTCTTTTCAGCCGGCTGAGGAGACGAAGAAGATACCTCTTGACCCCGAGCGTCCAGAGAGGTTTGCCGTCATCGGGGCAAACCTGAACAGCAAATAGGAAGGCGAGCTTGCCGATTTCCTCCGTGAGAATCGGGACATCTTTGCGTGGTCCCCCAAGGACATGCCGGGTGTTCCGAGGAAATTCGCCGAGCACAAACTACATGTTCGAGAAGACGCGAAGCCGGTCAGACAACCCCTTCGCCGGCTGTCGGAGGAGAAACGCAAGATTGTAGGGGAGGAGATAGCCCGGCTCTTGGCGGCCGGCTTTATCATGGAAGTTTTCTTCCCAGAGTGGCTCGCCAACCCGGTCCTTGTGCTGAAGAAGAATAACAAGTGGCGCATGTGTATAGACTACACAAGTCTCAACAAGGCCTGCCCCAAAGATCCTTTTGCCCTACCAAGGATAGACCAAGTGATAGACTCCACAGCCGGATGCTTACTCCGGATATCACCAGATAAAGCTAGACCCGGATGACCGCCTGAAGACCGCCTTCATCACGCCGTTCGGAGCCTTCTGCTACCTGACTATGACATTCGGCTTGAGAAATGCCGGTGCCACCTTTCAGCGTTGCATGCAGAAGTGCCTCCTCAAGCAACTCGGCAGAAACGCTCACGTATACGTGGACGACATCGTGGTGAAGACGGAGAAGCGTGTCACCTTGCTGGAAGACCTCAAGGAAACATTTGAGAACCTGCGCCGGTTCCAAATCAAGCTCAACCCTGAGAAATGCGTGTTCGGGGTGCCAGCCGGCCAGCTCCTAGGCTTCCTGGTCTCCGAACGCGGCATCGAATGCAACCCGGCGAAGATCAAGGCCATCGAGAGAATGGCGATCCCTACCAAGCTTCGAGACATTCAGAAATTCACCGGGTGCTTGGCCTCCTTGAACCGCTTCATGAGCCGGCTCGGAGAGAAAGCTCTCCCCCTCTACCGCCTCATGAAGAAGAGCACTCACTTCGAGTGGAACGACCAGGCCGACCAAGCTTTCCACGAGTTAAAGAAGATGCTGGCCACGCCGCCTGTCCTCGCAGCGCCGACCGAGAAAGAGCCCATGCTCCTTTACATCGCTGCAACCAGCCGGGTGGTCAGCACCGTCATCGTAGTCCAGCGCCTGGAAGAAGGCCGAGCCCAGCCGGTCCAGAGGCCGGTGTATTATTTGAGCGAGGTGCTGTCCGCCTCAAAGCAGAACTACCCGCACTACCAAAAGATGTGTTACGGCGTGTACTTCACCGCCAAGAAGCTGAAGCCCTACTTTCAAGAGCATCCCGTCACGGTCGTATGCACTGCCCCGCTAGCCGAGATCATAGGCAGCCGGGATGCATCCGGCCGGGTGGCGAAATGGGCCATCAAGCTGGCCCAATACACGATCTTCTACCAGCCCCGCACTGCCATCAAGTCCCAAGCATTGGCCGACTTCCTCGTCGACTGGGCCGAGACCCAGTACTTGCCGCCGGCTCCCGACTCCACCCATTGGCGCATGCACTTCGACGGGTCCAAGATGTGCACCGGCTTGGGAGTCGGCATCGTCCTTACCTCTCCCAAAGGCGACAAGCTCAGATACACGCTACAAATCCACTTTGCCGCCTCCAACAATGTGGCCGAGTACGAGGCGCTCATACACGGGCTCCGGCTTGCCAAAGAACTTGGCATTCGCCGGATCCTATGTTATGGCGACTCGGACCTGGTAGTCCAGCAGTCATCCGGTGACTGGGATGCCAAGGACGCGAACATGGCGAGCTACCGTTTCCTGGTCCAACAACTCAGCGGATGCTTTGAAGGATGCGAGTTCCTCCACGTACCTCGAGCCGACAACGAGCCAGCCGATGCCCTGGCTCGAATAGGCTCCACCCGGCAAACAATTCCAACCGACGTCGCTCTACAACGCCTCCTCAAGCCGTCCATCAAGCCATCTCCGGAATCCGATTCCATCTTCGTGCCGCCTGACCCCGATGCGGCCAGGTCCGGCTCGAAGAATCAAGTAGCCGACCCCAAGACCCCCGTAGCCAGCCCGGCGACTGCGGTAGCCGGCTCGGGGACTGCGGTAGCCGGCTCGGGGACTGCGGTAGCCGGCCCGGGGACCGCAGTAGCCGGCCCGGGGACTGCACCAGCACTACAGCCGGCGGCTGACTCCAGCACCTCACCGCCCAGCCCGCCCACCCTGGTGGCAGTAGCCACTTTGGTAGTAGAAGAAGTCGCGGCCCCGTCATGGGCTCAGTCCATCCTCAACTTCCTAGTAAACCAAGACCTGCCGGCTGACGAAACAGAAGCAAGACAAGTCCAGCGCCGAGCCGGAGCATACACAATCGTCAACATAGAACTACTCAAGCGCAGCGTCACCGGAGTCCTCCAGCGATGCGTCGAGCAAGAGAAGGGCATTGCAATCCTCGCAGACATTCACCAAGGAGAGTGCGGCCACCTGCGGCCTCAAGATCACTTGTCGCCAAAGCCTTCCGCCATGGTTTCTTCTAGCCGACTGCGTTGGACGACCCCAAAGAATTAGTCAAGCATTGCAAGGGATGCCAGCTCTTCAGCTCCAAGCAACACATGCCGGCTTCGGCACTCAAGACCATTCCCCTCACTTGGCCCTTTGCTGTTTGGGGACTGGACATGGTGGGCCCATTCAAGACGGCGTGCGGTGGCATGACGCATTTGCTCGTCGCCGTGGACAAATTCACCAAGTGAGTTGAGGCGAAGCTGATCAAGAAGCTGAATGGGCAGACTGCCGTGACGTTCATCGCGGACATAACAACTCGGTACGGCGTGGCGCACAGCATCATCACCGACAATGGCACGAATTTCGCCAAAGGAGCCTTGGCACGTTTCTGCGCAGCCCAAGGTATCCGGCTGGACTTAGCATCCGTCGCCCACCCGCAGTCAAACGGCCAGGTCGAGCGAGCCAACGGCCTCATCCTCTCCGGCATCAAGCCCCGACTGGTTGTACCTCTGGAGCGCTCAGCCGGCTGTTGGCTCGATGAGCTGCCGGCTGTCCTCTGGAGTCTGCGCACTACACCAAACAAGTCAACCGGCTTCACCTCCTTCTTCCTTGTGTATGGTGCCGAGGCGGTCATCCCAACTGACATCGAGTTCGACTCGCCTCGAGTAACCATGTACACTGAAGCGGAGGCCAAGGAAGCACGAGAAGACGGCGTCGACCTGCTGGAAGAAAGCCGGCTGTTAGCTCTCAGCCGGTCTGTAATTTACCAGCAGGGTTTGCGCCGCTACCACAGCCGGAAGGTCAGGCCAAGATCTTTCCAAGAGGGCGACCTTGTGCTCCGGCTGATTCAGCGAACAGCCGGCCAGCACAAGCTCTCAGCCCCTTGGGAAGGCCCTTTCGTCATCAGCAGAGCTCTAGGCAACGACTCCTACTACCTGATCGACGCACATAAGCCGAAGGCACGCAAGAGAGACGACTCCGGCAAGGAGTCGGAACGGCCATGGAACGCCAACCTCCTTCGGAGATTTTATAGTTGAAAGGCAGTATGTATCACGCTAACCTTTGTATTAAGTACAAGACAATAGGCTCCCCGAGGAGGGCTCGGGGACTGCCATCCCTTATTTATGAATGAAAATATCATGCTTGTCGTATCATTTACTTATTCCGTCCGGCACCGAGCCCGACTAGTCGGCTCGGGGACTGGCCGACTGAAGTTATATTAGAAGCCCTACCCGCAGTCAGACAAGTAGTGTGCGGCTCTCAAGCCTTCCCTTGCCAAAAGTCGCAGTTCGAAGAATCGGCTGTCCGGCTGGCAAGGGTTAAAGGTAGGAACGACCGCCCACACGAAAAACGGCTAGGGACTAACGGACTAATATAACAAAGCCGGTTTTTCCCACACCGCCGACCGGCTACCAGAGTAGCCGGCCGGCCGGTTTCCATTCACTTTACTTTAAATCCAAGAAAGCTTAAGTACTTGCCTCCCCAAAGAGGGAAGGCGGCAAAGGAAAAAGCCTAAGGATAAACAAGCATACGCGAATGGAAACCAAACATGCACATGATAATATTTACACAAAAAGACCTCCTAGAGGCCAGCATTCAACATAGTTTGGATACACCCCCAGTGGGTGGAACTGCGAAACTTAACAAAAGATTGTTCAAAGACAACAAAGCAGGAAAGATAAAGACGGCAGGTCAAGCTGGCGGAGCGGCCGACTGGTTGGCGGAGACGGTCGCGCCGGCTGAAGGAGCGGCCGGCTGACGAACTTCGGCCTGGTCGCCGCCTCCCACAGAGGGCGCGCTTCCACGCGCCTCGTTGCTGGAGGCACGGTCGGCCTGAGGTCGGCTGGTTGTTCCACCAGCCGGCTCGACGTCTCCGCCGTCGTCGTCTTCGTCTTCTTCGCCCTCGTCGCTAGAGGCGATCTCCTCCGCCGAGTCCTCGCCCACCGCCGGGTTCAGCCCGAACCACTCCTCCGGCTGCGCGACACCGTCATCGTCGATTTCGGGTGCGAAAACGCTGATGTCGGTGCACTCGGCGATCGTTGAAGCCCGCTGGGCGATAGCCGGCCTCACCGCCTCCAGCTCCGCGTCGGCCTCCATCCGCCAAGTGCGCAGCTGGTCCAGGCTCAGCCCTGGGTACCAAGCCCGGACGAACTCCAACGCCCGCCCGGCTCCGAGGCGGGCCGCTGACGCTTTTCAAGCTTCGAAGCGACCAACTGCGACTTCCAGCCAGTCGGTAGTTCGGCTCGGAGTGCGAGGGATCGTCTCACCGGGCCAGAGGGCGGCCAGCACTTGCGCCTCGGCACGTTGGAGCCGGCGAAGCATCCGATGAGCCGGCTGCAACCGTGCCTGGACAGCCAGAAGCTGCTCCTCAAGGGTCCGGTTTGCATCCGGCGCGATGTCAGCCCCCGCTTGCCGGCGCGCCTCGCGATGGGCCTCAATGCTTTGGGCGGCGAAGGCGGAGTAGCCTGGGAAGTAATCTGCAAGAAACAACAAGCAAGAGCTCAAGATAAGTCAAAAAACCCAAGCGGCAAGTGGCAGGAGAGGGCCGAGGAAGGCAGCTTACCGTCGATCAAGTCTTCGATCCGGCCGAAGCCTTCGTCCAGGCCTCGCCGGGTCTCAGACCAGGTCGCCGCCGCCATCTCATACTCCGCCATCAAAGCGTCTTCGCTTTCCCGCGCCGCCTGCAGGGCCGCTTTGTGGCTTTCCTCTTGATCGGCCAGCTTCTTGGCCAGGCGATCCCGTTCCTGGGCCAAGGCAGTGCACTCGGCCTCTTTGGCGTGAAGGGCGGCCTTCGCTTCGCCAAGCTCCTTCCTCAAGTCGGCGTTGGCTCCTGAAGACAAAGAAAGAAAAAAAAAGATCAATAAGAAAGAGTCGTCAAGAAAGATTCGACCCGACTGCGCAGCAGTCGGCCCGAATCTCGGGGACTACACCCAGTGGGTGCGCTGACGCGCCCCCACAGGAGATAAACCAAACCAAGTATTTACTTCTGCTGTCGGCCAGGTCGTCGGTCCGCCGGCTCAACTCTCGAGCCTGGGAGTCGAAGGCGGCAGCACGAAGGTTGTGGTATTCCTGAAAGTTTAGAAAGAGAGCAAAGTAAGGTGGCCGTCGAGAAAGATCCGACCCGACTGTGCAGCAGTCGGCCCGGATCTCGGGGACTACACCCAGTGGGTGCGCTGACGCGCCCCCACGGAAGAAGTCAAGAAAACAAAGGAGCTAAGAGCGAAGGACTCACCCGGATAGTGGTTCGCGTCGACAAGAACTCTTGGTTGAGCTGTTGCAGCAGGGCGGCTTGAGCTTGTAGCCGGCTCCGGACCCCTTGAGCCGCCGCATCCAGCTCGCTGGTCCCCCCGCTGGGGGTCCACTCGGACATGGCGGTGCTGGCCGCCTCCAGATCTCCAGCCGGCTGGCCTGCGCCTGCGGCTTGGCGCAACTCCGGCGGAGCAGCGCCTCCTCCAGCACGCCGGCCCATCGCCAGCTGCACCTTGAGGCCGGCCCTGCTCTCTGGCTCGCCTCCGGCCGGCTCCTCCGGCGCCGCTGACGATTGACCGCCTTGGCCCGCTCCGGTTGGCGCCGCAGGCGGCGCTCTCCCGGCCAAGGCCACGGGCTCCTCCTCCCTCTCCAACAGCGGCGGGTCTTGGATGATCTCCTCCGCCAAGGGCAACAGGGTGTTGGGGGCCACGGCTCGGAGTGGAACGGCGAGCAGCGGAGGCTGGCTGCGCGAGCTTTCCGCCTCCGTCTCTGCGGGAGCCGCCTCCCTCTGGGCCTTGGCTACCGCTTCAGCCTGCCCCTTTGCCGCCTGGGCGGCCGCCTTCTCCGCCGCCTCGCGCTCTTCCCGCGCTTCGCGGGCGTTCCGCTCTGTGGCCTCCCTAAGATCGGCGCGGGGGTCCACGCGGCGGGAGCTCGAAGACCCTCCCGCCGGCCCCTCGACGGAGCCGCCCGGGCCCCGCTCAAGAGAAAGCGGTGCCCTGTCTAGCAAGCGAAGGAAAGTTAAGAAGACGTTCGAAGGAAAGAGAACAACGACGAGACTGCGGCAAAGCAATTAAAGACTTACGCCGAGACCGCCTGGGGCTGTTTCACAGCCTTGCGAAAGCGGGCCGCCTTCGCGGCCGCCTCTTCTCGCTTCGTCACCACGGCGGAAGGTTTGGACTTCTTCGGCCGACTGCCGAAGAGGCCTAGAGCAGCCTGACGCTTCTGCGCGCCGCCGGCAGCCGGCGCGACGGATGAGCCCGCGCCCTGTTGGTCGGCCGCCGGCTGGCGACGCGGAGCGACTTCGGCTTCCAAGTCTTCCGGCCAGTCCTCGAAGCTCGCGGTGAACCTTGAGCCTCCGGGTTCGGCACTGTCCCCCACGACGGCGTCTTCCATGGCAGCCGCCCCCAAGTCCGGGTCGTCGACATCATCCACCGTGCGGTCGGGGGCGTACTGGCGTTCGATCCCTGCCGTCCCGGCCGGCGGCGGAAGAAGAGGGTTCTGCACAGAGAACCAGCTGGTCAGAAGCCGGCCGTCACGAAGCCGGCTGACGACGAAAAAGAAGATAAAGAGACAAACTTACCACGGGTGGTGGATTTGCGCGAGAATACGGCGCCTTGCCGTACTGCCAGTCCCCGCTGAGCTTGCAATTGGCGATGTAGTTGACCATAAGCGCCACTTCCGCGTGGGGCATCTTCCATGTGCTCAGCCGGCTTGGGTCGAAGCGGCCGCTCATCTGACACATCATATGGGTCCGGCTCTGGAGAGGAAGGATCCGGCGCTCCACGAAGGCGGCCACCAAGTCGGCCCCGCGCAAGCCTTCCGACTGAATCAGCACCCGAAGCCGGGAGATGGCGGCGTTCCCGGCCGAAGACAACGACCGGGATCGGAAGCTCCATAAGGGCTGCCTCCCAGCCGGCGGGCCGGCTACGTAAGCCGGCAGGTTGATGTAGTCTTCTTGCTCGGCGATGTTCCTCACATAGAAATAAGATCTCTACCAGACCTTTACCGACTGGATCAGGGGGATGGGCGGGAACGGATTGTTCTCGCCCGCCCTCCTCATGGCGATGAAGGCTCCGCAGGGGGCCGGCACGCCGGCGACGACTGTGCCGAGCTTGCTCTGGAAGAACTCTCCCCAGAGCTCCAGCGTGGGGAGCAGCCCTAAGAAGCCTTCGCAGAGGGAGACGAAGGCCAACAGCAGCATCACCGCATTGGGCGTGAGGTGATGCGGCTGGAGGTTGTAGAATTCGAGGAAGGAACGCAGAAACCCGCTCGCCGGGAGGCCGAAGCTGCGCAGGCAGTGCGAGCGGAAGACGACCCGCTCGCCCTCCTCCGGCGCCGGCGAGATCTCCCTCTCGGGCGCCAGGCGGACCTGAACGCGGTCGGCGCCGGGCAGGCGCCGGGTCTGGCGAAGGAACTCCACGTGATCTTCATGGACGTTAGAGCCGTCCCAGGAGCTTGACAATGCCATGGGAGCGAGGTGGCGTGGAGACACGACGGCGCTGAGACGGGAGGCTGCGGCGGGAGGGAGAGGAAGAAGACGAGAGTTAAGGAGGGACGGAGTGGGAGGGAGCGTGCGAACCTCTGTCACTCCCCCTCCTCCCCCTACTTATAGGCTCACGTGGCGGAGCCGAGGAGGCGTGGCGTGGGGAAGCGTGGGGGTCGATCGTGCCCACTTCCCACGCCCCGCGATTACCGATCCTTAATGACGAGACGAAAACTGCCTTGAGAAGGCGAGCGGCCCTGTGGGCCATGGGAGATCCGCGCCCGGACCGAGGCTCGCGAGTGGCGGGCCCGGGCCTGCGGCGACGTCCCATCGCGCGCGTGCGCTCGCAGGATCCTGCCGCCACGTGGCCGCGAGAGGGCCCGTGGTCAGCACGCAGGCCCCCTCTCCTCCCGCCTACGCGGGGTTATCTGAAGTCAGCGTACGCCCACAGAGCCGGCTCTTCAGGATAGGAAGCTGACCAAGCTTCTCGTCCCCTTGTTCGCCTCGGAGCTCGATCAGCTTCGGGGACTACTGTCGGAGTAAATGGCCATGGGTAGCCTAGCTGGCTTCCCCTGGCACTTCTGCAAAAACTACGAGCCAGCCCAGCTCTCAAGAATCCAAGACATAGGGCCACCTTCCCCCCGCCGGCTGCGATCCAGGCCGGCTTTGGGAAGGCGGTCCGACTTTAACCTTCATGAGAGGGCCGACTCCAAGAAGCCGGCTACGAGAAGGCCGACTCCTTCGAGCCGGCTCCCCATAAAGTAGTCAAGACCGTACCCACGAAGTTTGCACCCACCTAACGGCGGTATGACGGGGCATGGCTACAGAAGAGCCTGCCACCCCCGAATCCCGGGGCACGCCTGGCACAGTGCGCCGTACGAGGTAGGCATGACCCGTCCGGCGCAGCACTGTTGCCATGTTGACCCCGGCGTCACCCGCGACGGGCCGCCAGCGTGGCCCACAGGCAGTAGGCCCCTTAGAGCAGAGAGACGGCCGAAGGCGGCCACGCTTCCAACCAGCCGGCCCAAGACGGAGCCAGCTCCCCGCAGCCGGCCCGCCGCTTTCCTCGAAGAGGACGCCCCATTAAGGAGACAAGACGCGGTAAGGCTACAGCGATCGTCCGACAGGCGCGGTACTATAGCCGCGCTTACCACGATGAAGCTCACGTCAACAAGATGAAGCCACACTGACCAAGGAGCTGGTAGCCGGCGGGACCCACCAGTCGGTGGGCCCCAGCAGCCGGTGCAGGAGCCGGCGAGCGCAGTCACAGACGGCTGGGCCCCGCGCCCAGTCGGATTACCATTGTACCCCCGGGCGGTAGGCCTATATAAACCCCCCGGAGCACCCATGCAAAGGGTTCGACCCCCTGCTAGTTCTAGACACCATACAAGGAGAAGAAGCAGGCTAGCCGTGCCCTTTCTTCCTCCCCCCCCCAAAACAGCTCAAGGAGCGTTGTGTAGCTACTTGATTCATCCAGTGAGCATGCGGAGACCCCGCAGAGCAGCAGTAGGGGTGTTATCTCCTTGGAGAGCCCCGAAGCTGGGTAAGATCCTCCGGCGTGCACGTCTTCGCCTCATCCCGCTTCCAGGCACCGGCGACGTCTTACTGGTTCCCACAAAGATAAGCCACCTGTTGGCATATGTCGCACCTACCACCTGACAGACGGCCAGAGGGTGCGGGAGCCACCGGGGAGGTGCGGGGAGGCGTGGAACGGGCGGATCCGGTCGTGAGGGCCCCAGATCCGGTCATGGCGCGGGCGGAGGAGGTCGGCGGGGGCCATGGCAGGTGCGGCGGCGCGCTCGCCGGCCGGAGCGGCCTGCCGGCGTCGAGGGGCGGCGAGCCCGAGCCGGTAGCAGGGCTTCGCGCGGGGAGGCGCGGTGGTGGCGGCGATTGGCGGTGGAGCGCGGCGCGCAGGGCGGCGCGAGCGGGCGGCTTGCCGGCGGAAGACACAGTCGCCGGCGAGGAACGGCGGAGGCGGCGGCCGGCGACGGAGGCATGTGGCGGCGGGGCGACGGAGCAGGTGCGGGCCGGGCGGCACGCAGATCTGGGCCCGCGCGGGCCCCGGATGGGCTCCCCGGGCCGGCGCGGTGGGGAGGAGTGAGAGAAGGCGGCGCGGGGTGACGTGTCGCGCCCGGATTGGTTGGCCACGGCGGCGGGGCTAATGTGGCATGATGTGATTCGCCGGAGTGAGGTGGAACGGTGGATATGTCCAGCCGGTGAGGATGCGTCCGGTGGCGCGCGGAGGAGGAGGTTAGGGTTTCATCTGCGCGAATTTTGGAGGGGATCACATATATATAGGTAGAGGGAGCTAGGAGAGTCCAAATGAGGTGTGGTTTGCGTCCACGCGATCGTGATCGAACGGCCTAGGTGATGGAAGGGGTTTAGGTGGATTTTGGGCCACTTCAGAGGGGTGTTAGGCTGCAACACACACAAGGCCTTTTCGGTCCCTCGGTTAACCGTTGGAGTATCAAACGAAGTCCAAATGGCACGAAACTTGACAGGCGGTCTACCGGTAGTAAACCAAGGCCGCATGACAAGTCTCGGTTCAATCCGAAAACGTTTAACACCCGCACACGAAAAGAGGTAGAGAGGGACACTGGAGGACATAGGAGCGCCGGAATGCAAAACGGACAACGGGGAAAATGCTCGGATGCATGAGACAAACATGTATGCAAATGAAATGCACATGATGACATGATATGTGATGCATGACACGCAAGCAAAGATAAGGAAACAACAGCGAATAACTGGAAGACACCTGGCACATCGGTCTCGTGGCGTTACACGCCACCCCAGGGACATCACCGCACGGACATCACCGGCCTCGCCCTGTTTCAAGAAATGTTCAGAACAAATTTGTTAGACTCGATCAATTCTGAAGAAACCACTTTGTCGTCAGACACATACATACATACATACAGGATGCAAAAGAAGAAGAAACATAGCAGGGACCTGGTCGATCATAAGATAGTGTTCATATCGTTAGGAAGAAATAGGCCATTGTATAGCTCACATAAACAGATCTGCTACTATGCACAACACGAGCACCCACTTGCACTTGGTATATTTCTGTATCTAGGACACCCAGCACTTAGAACACTTGGGCTAGCCTAATGTATAGACGTGTTTGCAATAGGAGGCAATGGAACTGAAACACAAGTAGCACATGAACAAATAGCGAAAGAAATAGAAGGACGACCTTGTGTGGTGGCCGGGGTGGACGAGGGTGTCCTCCTGGTCAGCTCAGGCATCCTCTTGCACCAAATCAAACAGAAAAATGTTGAAGCATGTCGAATAACTAAGCGCACATGTATATATATAATATAGAAGCACCAGAAGCACATATATATCCTATTTCTTCCACAAAGTGTGTATATAGATAGGTCAGATTTTTGAATGCATTGTTGTTGTAAAAAACAAATATGTTGTTGAGGAATTTGACTAGATTTTAGATATGTTAAGCAGAGGCAAGAGTATTCCCTCAATCAATCAACCTGCTACAATAGTACTAACTATACTAGACAGGGACGAATTTGACAAGAGAAAGCATTGTGGTATCAAACTGAAACACGATTCAGTCGCAAAACAACCACCAACCTTACTTAGTACGTGAGCATCAAGGACACACACATCATACAGGTGCAAATATGATATGAGCTTTTAAGGGCCACAACAGAAACTAGGCTACAACATAGCAGTGATAGAAAAAACCTCACAGTAAAGTCGAGAGGGATCAACCTTGTGTGGGGAGACAATTTCCTCCTCCTCATGCATGTCGACCAAAGAGGGTTCCTGCTCCATCCAAATAGAACAAAGAAATAAAGATGGGTCACAGAAAGAGCTAGCAACTATTCTTACAGAACAAACTGCAGCTGTAATGCAGCTGTAATATTCAGATATAAGCAGCTTCACATGTAAACCTATATTTCAATTCATAGCCTTTTCGGATAATTGTTGGTGGGTTTTGGTCAAGGAAACTTTGGACTTGGAGATGAAGTACCTGAACATAGTTTTTTCTTCTCAACCGTCAAGCTGCGAAGCAGTCTAATTTTGTGAGCGCTGAAGGAGAGATCATCCAAAACAGTCGCATCGTCGTTGGCTCGTATGAGCCTGAACTTTTCCTGGAAGCATGACACATGAAAAAATCATCTTCTGTGAATGACAAATGTGACTGGCGTCAGCTGATATCACAGGAGACCTACACTTTATGATGTTCTAGATGGACAATTGCACTAAAAAACTGCCTATACCAGACTCTAGATTGACCCTCAAGGCCTTAAGTAGTCAACAATTACATGTCTGAAGAAATAATGCTCGTGCTTGGGGTCATTGTTTAGAGGAGATCCCTTCAGACTCCAGGGCGTCTGACAAAGACCAATATGGTTTTTCTGCAGACTCCAGGAAGAAATAAGGCACTGTACTAGCGCGACATCAAAACAGTAGTGATTTTGCTTCTCTGCTACAAACTGGATTTTCAATTAGCAGGCGCATCTGAATTCGTGGACCTCCTGACGGGCTAGCATCGACACCTGTATGAAAGTTACAGCTTCACAAATCACCCCGAGCAGAGCATGCTTGCCAGTGCAGTACGTGTAGCATTATACTGTACTAGCAGCACCTACCGAGCTAGGACGTTGCAAAGTCGTAAGGAAGGAGGAACATGGAGCTCAGCAAGGCGAGCAAGGGAAGCAGTAAGTAGGACATGAACCAACCTGCGAGGGGTGGGGCGTGAGGGCGGTGCGGAGGAGGGTCTGCTCCAGCGCGATGTGGACGAAGCTCCACTGGCTGCTCCTTGAGGACGTCCCAGTCCACGGCCCGGCCTCGGCGCAAGGCGGCGACCCAGAGCACGATGTACCACCAGCGGCCGTCGGTGCTCATGTCACCCTTGTGGACGTTGAGGCCGAAGAGGACGACGAGGTGGCAGAGGTCGCAGCCCAGGAGCGCCTGGTGGGAGAGCGGTGGGAGATCCATCGTCGGGCGGGCGGCCAACCGGAGAGCCGGCGCGGAGCTGACCAAACGGAACCCTAGCGCGTCGGCCGACCTGCTCGACTCGATCTGGGGCATAGGGTAGGGAGAGATGGTGAGGGAAGGGAGGGACGAGGTCGGCGGCGGTGGTGAGGAGGGCTGCGAGGTCGGCGGTGGCTGGGAGCGGCAGGGCGAGGACTGGATCGGGGAAAGGAGGCCGGGGAGAGGACTGGATCGAGGGAGGAGGTGGCGGCGGCTGCGAGGAGAGGAGGGGTGCGATGGGGGGAGTGGATGGGATCTGACCTAGGGTTTGGGCTGCGGGTGGGGGTATCTCTTTTTCATTTTTTTTTCTTTTTTTCTGTAGATAGATGGATGGATGGATGTGGGATGGAGAGATGGATGGATGGATGGATGGGCGCCATGTCATCGATCCGTGGGAAGAGTCCTGATTGGTTCGAAAAACCAGTGATTTAAAAAAGTGTCTTAGTACTAAAAATAGAGGAATTTTGTGAAGTAGCTATCAAAAATATTTTGCAAAATGGCACCACACAAATTTTCACTAGAGTTAGACCACATTTTATGGAGAAGGACCAATTTCTATGCATTTCTGATCTTTCTAGCTATTTTTAATCATTTTCCGAGTGCCCAAATTGACTTTTTTTTCTAAAGGACCTACCATATATTTGTTGCAAAATTGTACCAAATCAATTTTCTAAAATACTAGGACATATTTAATGCACAATTGACCATATGATTGAGTATCAAAAATTTTGATCCACCTCTCATAAAAAAGACAAATTTCCGCTCATTCAGCAGGAAATGGGTCAAATTTGAACTGCAGCGTCCTCATTGTTTGTTATTTATTTTTTCCAAAAATCATTTGTAGGTACAAAAGTATCTATTTAATCAGAGAAACACCAAAAAATTCCAAGATTCAAGCACTAGCTAGGAACGGTCATTCCCGTCGTTTTGACCGCATTTTGAAACGGGTATAAAAAATTCAAAAAAATCAAAAAATTGGAAAACCTTCGCATTGTGTCATTATATGTGACCATGTTACCAGGAAAAATAGTAAACTTGTAATACGGCAATTCTTTTAAAAAACTGTTCTCAGAAACGAGCTATCATGTGTGGAGATCAATGACTTTCAAGCCAAATGATCAATCTTATGGCCACATTCATGGCATAGTTTGTTCAAATGATCTCATATTGTGCACAAGGGTGCACATTGGAATGGCAAACAATATTGACTAAGGAAGTTTTAATTTTCTTTGGACGAAAAACCATTTTCCATTTTTTGAGTGCCCAAAAGGAGGTTTTTTTGTGAAGGACCTCCAAAATAATTGTTGCAAAATTGGACCAAATCATTTTGATAGAATACTAGGACATATTTAATGCACAATTGACAAAATGGTTGGGTGTAAAAAGTTATGATCCAACTCTCGTGAAAAAGACAAATTTCCGTCGATTCAGTTGGAAGCGGGTCAAATTTGAACTGCAGGTGCCTCATAGTTTGCTCTTTATTTTTTCCAAAATTCATTTCTAGGTACATAAGTATCAATTTAATCAGAGAAACACCAAAAAATTCCAAGATTCAACCACTAGCTAGGAACAGTCATTCCCGCCATTTTGACCGCATTTTGAAACGGGCATAAAAAATTCAAAAAAATCAAAAAATTGGGAAACCTTCACATTGTGTCATTATATGTGGCCAAGTTCCTAGGAAAAATAACAAACTTGTAATACGGCAATTATTTAAAAAAATATTCTCAGAAACGAGCTATCACGTGTGGAGATCAATGGCTTTCAAGCCAAATGATCAATCTTATGGCCACATTCATGGCATAATTTGTTCAAATGATCCCATATTGTGCACAAGGGTGCATATTGGAATGACAAACAATGTTGCCTAAGGAAGTTTTCATTTTTTTTGGACGAAAAAACCATTTTCCATTTTTCGAGTGCCCAAATGGAGATTTTTTTGTGAAGGACCTCCAAAATAATTGTTGCAAAATTGGACCAAACCATTTTTCTAAAATACTAGGACATATTTAATGCACAGTTGACAAAATGGTTGGGTGTAAAAAGTTTTGATCCAACTCTCGTGAAAAAGACAAATTTCCGTCGATTCAGTTGGAAGCGGGTCAAATTTGAACTGCAGGTGCCTCATAGTTTGCTATTTATTTTGCCAAAAATCATTTCTAGTTACGCAAGTACCTATTTAATCAGAAATACATGGTTTGGTGGCGATACGTCGAGGTTTGGGCAGTGGCCGAGGGCCCCAACTCTAGAGCGCCTAAACTCGCATGCCCGCCGCGTGGTCACCGCGTGACCGTGGCGTTGCCATGTGTTCTAGGTGGCCTAGGCATGTCTAGTGGGTTGGGAACTCCCCAGGTAGGTGCTAGGAAGAAAATTACAACATAAGATTCTCACGAGGAGACCGATCGATGCTCAAACATGAATTAGCAGCCAAGTGTTTGATTAGCGGTAAAGGAAATGTACATGGCTAATGGGCGTGTGTTTTGGCTGAGGTTGATCAGTTACTAAGAAGACCGTCTTCAAAAAATTTCAGCTCAAAAGGAGGAGCCTAGGTGGTACTTGCTTTGCAAAATACCACACTAGACATAAATACGAATGTTGAAGCTGGGCTCAAAATAATGAATGAATTGAGCTGGCATTTGGTGGAGGATGGTTATTTGGGCATAGGAAAGCACTGTAGAAAATGGATACTATTTGGACATGCCAAAGTGGTACTTCCTTCACAAACTATTGTTCTGAACAGAATAGGAAAATGAATATTTTTGAATTATTTTTAAACTAGGCAAGGAAGGTTTTTTTACATATTTGACGAATATATGACCCAAAGAATTTATGAGATTGTTTGGGGAATTTTGGGAATGACAGAAATATAGGTTGCTTCACAACCTAGGTCAAAAACTGCCACATGGACATGACACATAGGCAAAACTGATGAGGTGGCGCCTAGTCATAGCAATCCACCACAATTTACAAGGCTATGACCATCTATATTGGTCGTTAACAACTAGAAATAAGGCAGCGGACTAGCGTTGTTTGCTTTATGACCATTTCGTGTAAGGAAATTACGACCTTTCTGACCAAAATGGTCGCAATGGTTTAGGGTTTGGAGCCCCCCGAACAGCTTTTGACCAATTGGTCTCAAATGGTCATAGATCTATGACCAATTCTTCCAGGGTCACTAACAGAAGGTCAACAGTTGACATATTTCTTGTAGTGGCTGAGATTGGTTTGGGCGGCGCTGGAGGAAGACATGGCTTGGGACTATCGAGCAGCTAGGGTTTGGAAGAGGAGGCTCTGATACAATGTGCGAATAGGCGAAAGCGTCTTACCCTCGATGTGAGGGGGCGCATTACGTGTTATAGGCTGCAGGGGCGCACCTCCCTGACAATAGCGCATACAAGTTTGTTGGAGAAGATTACAACTTGGAGAGGAAGAGATAAAGAGATAAGAGGTTTTACAAGATATTGAATGACTTGTCTAACAACCTAGTCTATCTCTTGTACGTCTCCTGTGCGCCAACTCTGAAGGCCAATGTAACATGTATATGTGTTTAACAGCCGCAAGTCCTTTAAAGGTGAGCAACTCTCTGCAACTTCGGGAGGATTTCCTTAGTTTTGCCTTTTCAAATAATGACAACAACAGCTAGTAATTCAATAATGGTCATTCTGAAAAGATACTACTCCCTTCGTCTAGAATTACTTGTCGTAGAAATGGATAAAAATCGATGTATGTAGGACTAAAATACCATCTAGATAAATCCATTTCCGCAACAAGTAATTTTGGACGGAGGGAGTATCTCACAACAGTATGGTGTATTTGCATTCTCATCATTAAAGTGCTACACAAATATATTTTCTTTCATTTCTTAGCATGTGGGGTTTATCCAAGGCATTATTCTGCCATGGTAATATTAATATCATATGTATTCAGCTACAAGTGTCATTGTAGGAGTTGCGAGTGGGACGGCTCTCATACTTATGGTTTTCGTTGGATTATTCATTTTCTCCAAATAAAATGTCGAAGGGCGCAAATGTTGAAACGTAAGTTCTTCGAGCAGAATCGTGGGCAACTACTGCAACAATTGGTGTCTCAGAGAGCTGATATTGCAGAAAAAATGATCATAACCTTGGAAGAGCTAGAGAAGGCAACAAATAATTTTGATAAATCTCGTGAGCTTGGTGGTGGAGGGCATGGTACTGTCTATAAGGGGATTTTATCATACCTCCATGTTGTCGCCATCAAGAAACCAAAGAAGGTAGTTCAAAAGGAGATTGATGAGTTCATTAATGAGGTTGCCATACTATCATAGGTCAATCACCGAAATGTCATAAAACTCTATAGTTGTTGTCTTGAAACTAAAGTACCGATGTTGATATATGAGTTCATATCCAACGGAACCCTTTATGATCATCTTCATGTTGAAGGACCAAGATCATTGTCATGGGACAATAGGCTGCGGATAGCAGTTGAAACAGCCAGATCCCTCGCATATCTTCACTCAACAGCTTCGGTACCTATCATCCATAGAGACATCAAGTCTGTTAATATACTATTGGATAATACTCTAACATCGAAGGTAGCAGATTTTGGAGCTTCAAGGTATATTTCCGTGGGGAAATGGGGTTTAACAACAATGGTGCAAGGTACAGTTGGATATTTAGATCCTATGTACTTCTACACCGGACGGCTTACCGAGAAAAATGATGTTTATAGCATTGCAGTCATGCTAATCGAGTTGTTGACAAGAAAGAAGCCATTTCCATATGTGTCTTTAGAAGGAGATGGCCTTGTTGTATACTTTGTTTCCTTGTTTGCAAAAGGCAATCTGTTGGAGATACTAGATCCACAAGTTATGGAAGAAGGAGGAAAGGATGTTAATGAAGTAGCTATACTTGCCGTAGCATGTGTAAAACTAAGAGGAGAGGATCGTCCAACCATGCGTCAAGTGGAGTTGACACTGGAAAACTTCCATTCACCCAAGCAATATGTCATGGATGATGTGGTGGTTGATAAATCCAAGAAGAATAGAACTTGAAAAATATCCTTACCAACTAATGATGGAAGAAGCAGCAACGAAGAGTCGACGAGGCAGTATAGCATGAAAGAAGAGTACATGCTTTAGGTCCAGATCTCAACAATATATGTTTAGTAGAGAGGCAAGATTCCCGTGCAACTAGATCGGCCGGGATCAGCTTCTTTGAAGCAATGCAACTGGATGCAACAGCAACAATATACTATTTTATTTCAGAACACAAAAAATACTATTTTTATTTCTGAGTTCACATCTCACCAAACACGTACGCCTGCTGTACGTGCAACACTTACGAGATTCAGAAGATTACTTAATTAATTAGTTACTCTACTATACATCTCCCATCGATCTGCTTTTTCTCCCGGAATCATGGAATATTTTGAACGTCTAGTGTGATCCGCACTACTTAATTTGGTTCAACAACTTCGTGTTGTGTCAGTGCGAAATAATATCCTTTCGACCTAGCTTTACACACAGGTGTGAAGTGTGGTGTCCTTTTGCTGATACAATATTGTGAAACAGCATCTAGCTAGCTGGCTGGCTTCCTCGACCAATGCCGGGAAAGTTCATGCAGAGATTCCCACGCACAAGCCTGGAAAGGAGTACGCGTGCATCTCGTTCGGTCAAAACAAGCATGAAATTCCTTTCAAAAAAAAAAAAACAAGCATGAAATTGGGAAGACAACGCAACTATTTTACTAGTAAGTTCACAAATACACGTAGTATTTGACACGTACTAAGACAAATGGTCCGAAATAGCATCTAAAAAACACTCTAGATTAACTCAATCAAATGTAACTTTATCGCCAAAAAGAAAGTAAACAAGCTTAACGAGGGTATGTCGCAGACAATATGAACTCTTCTTCTTGACTGTGTCTTCTGCTACTACCTTCCTCGAAGCTTGTAATTCTTCTAGTTGATGGATAACTCGCTACAGCATAGTTCTCCCCATTCCGTTGCCCTCGCAGGTCGTATGTGGCACTCTCATTATTGGTTGCTAGGAGGCCTTCGAGTGCCATCTCCACTTGCCTCATGGTTGGTCTCTCTTCTCCTCTCATTTTGATGCATGACGCGGCTAGATCAGACACTTCTTGCACCTCACTACCTCCTTCCTCCATCACTTGTGGATCTACTATTTCACTTAGATTGCCTTCAGCATGCATTTCACCAAATTTAAGAACCAGCCCTTCGCCTTCGGCAGATAGATACATGTTTGGCCTCTTTCTAGTGAGCAGTTCAATGAGAAGCACTCCAAAGCTATAGACATCACTATTTTCTGATAGCCGTCCTGTGTAATAGTACATAGGATCTAAATATCCTCGAGTCCCCTGCACTGCTGTTGCTGTTGCCTCTGTCTGATCAATTGGTATGTACCTTGAAGTTCCAAAGTCTGAGACCTTTGATGTGAAGGCATCATCTAGCAGTATGTTGGAAGATTTGATATCCCTATGTATTATTGGAAATGAAACAGCAGAATGCAGGTAAGAGATAGCTTTGCCTACTTCACTTGCGATCTTCAGTCTGGCTTCCCATGGTATGGATCTTGGTGATTCTCGATGAAGGTGGTCACTAAGTGTTCCATTAGAAATGAACTCATATGCGAGCAAAGGGACTTCTTTCTCTAGACAACATCCATAAAGCTTGACAATATTCTTATGGTTGATCTGTGAAAGGATGGCAACCTCGTTTATGAACTCATCAATTTCTCTCTGGACCATAATCTTGGACTTCTTGATGGCCACGACATGTAAATCTGATAACATTCCTTTGTAGACAACACCATGGCCACCATCTCCGAGCTTACGAGTCTGATCAAAATTGTTTGTTGCTTTCTCTAGCTCTTCCAGTGGAATGATCATCTTCTCAGCAATGCCAGTTCTATGAGATACCAGCTGTTCCAACAGTTGTCCATGGTTTTGGATGAAGAACTTCCTTTTCAACATTTTCTTCTTGCGGTGCCTAAGATGACGTCTCATTATGATTATGCTCAAAACCAAAAGTAGAAGGCCTGGGCCAACAACTAGGGATAGACCAATGATTAATCCTGAAAAATACTCCCTTCATTCCAAAATATAGTGCGTCCACGCTTTCCGAAGTCTAATTTTGATCATAAATTTAACCAACGAGACCAACTGCGGCGGGAGAAAAAATTATATAATTGAAAACTTCTTTCGAATACGAATTCATTGATATAATTTTTGCACCCGCCGCAATCGGTCTTGGTAGTTAAATTTACGGTCAAAGTTGAAGCACGTGAATAGAGGAAGCACTACATTGTGGAATGGAGGGAATAGTACGTAGTCCTCAATTATTATCTTTTGAAGCATGTATACACATGATGCCAAATCTAGAAGGAATGAGGATGTTAGCACTACTGCTCACCTATATTGATGGTTCTGACACAGCCACCGGGTCTCCTTGGGTCCCCATGGCTTCCTCGGGGACAACTACAGTTGAAGGATCCGTAGGTATTGTTGCAATCGCCATAACACACAGTTTCCTCTCCTTGGAATTTGCACTCGTCCACATCTACATTCATATGTATAGCCAACCAAATTACGCATGCACTTGCTATTAAATTCATATGTTTGTCATAAACCAAAGTTTATACATCAATTGAGGAAGTCTTGTTTCTAAGTTAAATATTTCCAACTCAACAATTCCATGGTAGTGATCAGTCAGTAGACCCTTTAATCCAACATATATATTTTTTGGCGTCTATGAAATTATTTGCAACTTTGTCGATATTGAAATAACAATCATTTCCCAGGAGTAGTAGTTAGGCTAGAAGATCCATGTACAGTAGTTGCAGTAGTGATGGTGCAGTATAAAAAGCAAAGAAATATTGGGTGTATATGAAGGCTAACCTTGGCATCCGTCGGTGACATAAGGAGTGCCGTCGTAACCGACCTCGCAGGCGCAGAGGTAGCCTTTGGGGCCTGGAGAGCATTCGCTGTGTTTGCTCTTGCAGATACTCCTGGCTGCGTCTACCGTGCACTCGCTGGACCACTTCCCACCGGCGGTACCATCACGCCGGAGGACCTCCCACCCCAGGACAAGTGGGACTTCCACGGAAGAAAATGCCGACGGCGGAGGTCGGCTGCCGTCTGTACTTTCCAGCCAGTTATGCAAGGAGTAGTTATCGTCGAACCACCCCTCCATGGCGACGAACACGAGCCCGGGCATCACTTTATCCTTCGTATGGTTCCTGCCGAACCATGTCATCTGCACGTCATAGGAGACGCGGCCTAGGATATTGTCCACCGTCGTCTTACGGATGTCAGTGGTAAGGGGGTCCTGGCAGCAGTACAATCCGGAGCAGTACTTCCCAGGACCGCCGCCGGCAGGCGGCAAGCCGGTGAACCAGCTGGCGCCGGGGCAGAAGGAGGAGCAGCTGCCAATGCTGAGATTGCTGGTTTTATCCCGTAGAGTCGCCTCCACGTTGCAGCCAGTCACTACTAGCTCGTTACGGCCCACTGCCAGAGCGTAAGGTCCGTCGGCGTCGAGGCTGCCGCTAAGGAATGCGCCATGCCCGTCGCTGGCAGCGCCGATCGTCACGGTGCCGGTGTGGATGACCGTGACCGTGGCGCTCGAGATGGATATGTTGATGACTTGCAGAGTGCCGTCAATGCCGAGTAGCAGCCGCGGCGGGCTTGCGCCGTCGACGCAGGTGAGGTTGAACCCCGGCGAGTAGCAGCCGTGGCCGATGCCGAACGGGTACGGCACGCTCACGTTGCCGCAGGTAGTCCTGCAGCCCTGCTTCCCTATCATCGGCGGTGCCGCACTCGCGGCAGCCACCAGCAGCACTCTGGCGATGGATGAAACCACCCAGGTAAGCTGCATGTACGAACACGGACGCATGAATGATACTGTGATGGTCTGGTGGATGCTCTCCCTCTCGGCCCGTACGATTCAGACAGCTACACATATATGTGCAACCGTCACACACACTCGTGAGACTTGTGCAAATAAATTGCATTCCAACGCGGAAGCAACACGTACTGTACCGCGGGAGTTGTTGGTTGGGGTGGTGAACATTGTTCTTTGGTTACAATAATCTATTGTGCCCAGCATGCATGCATGCCATATAAAAGTTCTGAAATGAGATTCGACAAGATTACCTTGCATCCATCGCCTTCTGTATTGAGGAGTATAGGATAAACATCTAATTTAGTCACGGCACCAAAAGAATCCTTGTGCTGCCAGCTACAACAAACTATATACGAAGAATCCTCCTCTACACTTTGCTGCTCAAACTAGTTTAACTAAGAGCATCTCCAACAGACGCGCGGTCGCGCGGCGCGTTAAAAATCTTTTACAGCGTCGAAATAGATTTCACGCCACAGGTACCGCTCTAGCAGACGTACTAAAATTATAGCGCGCACACAACACAAGCAACATTTCTCACTCAACATAGAACTAAGAAGATCAAACACACAAAAAAATCAACAATAAATAGTTTAATTATTTATTACAACTCAAACAAATAGTTTATCTTTCAATACAATAAATAGTACAACAATACAACATCAAACATACCACAAGAAACTAGTTTTGGCGCCCATTTCATGCCCATCACTCCTCGATTAGATCCTTTTGAAGATCATCATGCGTTTCAGCATGTCGAATGGCATGCTAGGACACAATAAATCGGGCCACCCTTGCAGCCCTCCTCCGCACTCGCACGGGACATCCCAACAACTCATACCGAGAATAGTCTAAATCTTGCTCACGCTCATTTCTGATGATCATTTTATGCAGGATCACATAACCATAAATGATGTACCAAATGATCTTTTGATCCCAAAATCTAGCCGGTTCTATAACAATAGCAAATTGGTCTTGCAAAATCCCAAAAGCTCTCTCCACATCTTTCCTAACCGTTGCCTGGGCATTGTGGAAATTAAGATTTTTCCTTACCTTGCAGTGCCGTCAATAGCTTCACAAATGTTTGCCACCTTGGGTAGACGCCATCCACAATATAGTAGTCATAGTTGTATGTATGACCATTTGCTACAAACTCCACCTATGTAGTTTCACCATTTTCAATCTTATTCATGAGTGGTGACCGATTAAGAATGTTGATGTCATTCAAAGATCCAAGCTTTCTGAAAAAAGCATGCCAAATCCAAGTCTCCTGATCGGCTACTGCTTCAATGATTATAGTGGAGCCCTTTTTCTGGCCGTGGAATTGTCCATGAAATGCCTTATGACAGTTCTTCCAATTCTAATGCATGCAATCTATTGAGCCAAGCATACCTGGAAATCTGCAAGCTTTGTTCATCTCCAAAAGCCTTGCAGTGTCTTCAGCATTGGGAGCTCTCGAATATTCCGGACCAAACACACTTACACAATTCTGACTACGAAGCGCTTGACACATCATGGCTTGAATCTCACCCATGGCCAAGTGGTCATCAACAAGATCCGCCGGAATACGTATGGCAACATACGCAAAGCGGCGTCACCTTTTGAAAGGTGCTAGGCCCGAGTTCTCCGGCGGCATTCCTCCTTTGCTGAAAAACCGATCATGTCTCGCTAGTTTCTCCGTAATGCGTTTGAATAACTCGTTGCTCATCCTAAAATGGCGCCGAAAGTAGGACTTGGGGTTGTGGAATTCTCTGCAAAATAGTTCCTTATCAATCTGTTGTGGGAATCGATCCTATCCCTCCATAATTTCTGACGACCGATAACCGAACCACCGTGCTTCGGCTTTTTATTGCCGTGCATAGCTAGAATCATTGCGAGGTCCTCCTCCTCTTGAATACCAAATTCTTCGTCGGAAGAATCGTAGGATGAACTCATCTACAATATTGAATTTAAACTAGTTTAAAACTACAAACAACACGCACAAAATTCATCTATAAAATATAAAGTTAAAGTAATGGATACCTTGCAACCGTTTTGCCAAACACCTTGTGAGCGCTGAGTTGCAAACGGCCGTCGGGCGTTGTTTGTCGGAGGAATGGTGCGCTCAAGGGGCAGAGGCGAGGAGAGAAGGGGGAGGAAGCAGCGGCGGAGCGCAGGGATAGGCGGGGGAAGTGTCGATGGGTCACCGGAGCGAATGGGGAAGGTGCTGATGGAGGCGGCGCCGCCTGAAGATTCAGATCTGGCGGTTGGTGAGAGTCGCATGCCCAATTGCAATGTCCAGTATGCGGGAGCGGGCGCAGCAAATACACCGTGCGTGATGTCGATTTTCTCCACGCACTGAACCAAGTTTACCGCGCACGTGATTTTTGTGTGGCTGCTGGAAGGCCCGTTTCGGCCCCGCGCGCACAATGAACCGGTTTTTTCAGCACGCGGCTAAGATAGCGCACCTATTGGAGATGCTCTAAGAGTCAACTATTCCAAGTCTGTCAATGTGCGTGAAAGAAAATGCAGTTTTTTCTCAAATGTTAATATGTCATCTTGACACTTTCTCCTTCACTTATCTCGGGCAACCCCTCATCATCAAGCAAAAGATAGAGGGTTTCATCCCAGTGAATTGGAGATTAAAATAAGATGAAATGGTCGCTCCACACTTGGAATTCGGCTTATATGGGGGAACGCTCTGCCTGGTTAAACTAGTTCTCTACTCCCTGCTAAGTTTTCACACGGGCACTTTCCTCTTGCCCGCGTCCATAATTGTTCATATCCATAGATATACACAGTCTTTAGAGAAAATATATGGCATGAATGATATGGCACCCTCTTACTAAAGTATGCAAACCAAATATTTCTGATTGGACACACCCCAAAAACACAAGGCGGACGAGATTAGCCCAAACTGCATCATAAAAAAAAGGCGTGTCAAAAGTCGTCGTCCGCCCATTCTCAATGTTACACGCCCGTCTTCAATGGTATGCGGGTGTGTGCCTACAATACTTACACACGAACCACCAATACGTGCGTCACCTCACGTCGTGTCGCATCATGTGTCCGATCGAGTGGGCAACCGGCCAGCGGGTCGCACCGCACCGCAGGCGCTCATCGCATTCTATGGGACCGGCGTAGTTGTTGTAGAACGTGTACGCCTCCGCTTGTGAATCAAAAGTCATAAGCATTATCTTCCAATGCCTATCCAGCGATCTCTTGCTGGTATATTCAACATGCCCAATGTCCATGTCTAATTCACCATCATCATCATGGCTATCATGCCCAGTAGGACCATCGACCTCCTCCTACAAAATTACAAATAAACGCATGGTAGTTGCCATCACTTAGGTCATATGGTTGCATGCCATAGAAAATATTCAACGTACCTGGCTCACTTATCGGCATAAGATTCCTGAAAATCATTGTGCTCATTATGAACATCGAAATCTTTGTGTAGATTTAAAAAAAAACATGTAAGTTGCCATGCGGTTGTTTTCCATAAAAAAACACAAATCAACGTACATGCCACTTATGTTTTGACTCCCTGCACTACCCTCATTAATTTGAAAGTCATCAGCTGGTAAGTTTTCATAGGACGACCATGATTCATCTTCGTTATTATATCCATTCTCGCTAATGGAGCCATTACCACTTCCGAATTCATCATCGGGATATCCAGTTTCTTGCTCCATTTAAACACCTTGAGGTAGAGTCCACAATCACTACGTGTACTGCAGAACATCAACAAAGAAATCATCTCTCAGTTCAAATGCAAACTCGGTAACATTGTGTGATGCACAATGAAATATTTAGAGAAGCAACATCGTTGCGAATCATTTTGCACCATTTCAATGTGCAGATAAGAATACAGATGACAAACCTTTGATTTCTAAGGTGGCGGGGGTCGATGTCAGGCGAAAAGTTTGTCTGCGAGCGGGCGGTGAGGGGGGCATGCTGGAGGGGGCGCCTAGGCGGTGGGGGGTGGTGGTGGTGGGGGGGGGGGGGGGGGACGAGGACGCATGTCCAACAAGGGGCGGTGGATGCCATCGAATATAGGAAGTAGCGGCGGTCGACGACACGTGCATGGGTCGTGGGCGGGCGGGGGAGGCTGCAGTTTGGGACAGGCCGGCGGATCGGGTGGGAAAACTTCTACGTGTACGTACAACTCATACATCCTAGAAGGACAGCTTACAGAGGTGGGTATATGTTTTTTGTCGAATGACCATACTGCCCTTATACATTAGGAGGGGGGTACCGAAGCGGAGCTCCAAACAAAAACGGCACGGTGGACTTGGAGTGCTCGGTGTGGCCACGCATAATAAATCCCTTTTGATCAAGAACAGTACAAGTTCGTCAACCAAGCTAATGCCTTAGGTAAAGCTTATTTGGGAGACACTATTCGAATGGCCTTCCCTCAGGAAAAATCGGAGGATCCTTTTGGTGGAAATCTCAGCTCAAACTTTTCCCACATTGCAAGGCAATGGCTAAACCCACTATTTCACAAGGTAATTATATCCTCTCATGGAAATATATCTAGGATGACCGGCTCTCTGTGAGAAATTTCCTGAACATTACTCTTTCTCCCACAACAAAAAAAATTGTCTTCATAACATAATACACTCTGATTATTTAGCTAAACATTTGCATGCACTACTCCCAATTCAAGCATTCCAGCAGTTTGAAAGTTTGCAAAACCTGCTAGCTCTGGCTAACCAGAATGACAAATCATGATAAGTGGGTCTACAAATGGGGTACTAATTCTACCCTACATGGCTATGAGATTTTGAGAGTAACTTGCGATGCTCATATCCTCTTGAAAGTACTATGGTAATATGATAGTCAGTTGGGACACAAAATTTTCCTTTAGCCTTTGCTCTATGATGGGGTCAAGACGAATAATCTACTTGAGAAAAAAGACTTATATAGGCCAGCGTATACTTGTTTTCTATTTCAAGAATATCTTAAGGAGACTTCTCTACAATTGTATTGGGACTATCCGTTCCTCGTGGTTGCAGGCACCCATTAACACTACAAAATTCAAGGGTGTCTCCTTTTATGTTACGTGTCTATTCACTTGCAAGATACGGCCAAAAGGAATTTCTATGGACATTATAACCATGCACTACTAAAGAAAATCCTAGTAGTAGCGCGGGTTTAATGCCCTCTAGTAGCGCAGGCAGCCGCGCTACTAATAAGGCGCTACAACTATTACTTAGCAGTAGCGTGTGCGACAACCGCAGCGCTTGTCCACTACCGTGCTGCTGCTAATCTAGCTAGTAGCAGCGTGTTTACTATCCATCGCTACAAGTATTTTTTAGTGTATTTATACGTCGTTATACAAATTTTGGTACAATACCAATTACGAGGTTTATAACATTATGTCCATAACAGTGTGTCAAATGAAGGTGGATTAGGTTCAAGTGGGGATAATATATGGTGCATGTCAAAAGTATACTACTAATCCAAACTTGATCTAGTTTGGACTAGTAATACTTTCGATGTGCATCACATGTTGCCTTCACTTGAATCTAATCTGCCAGCACAAGCTATTTAATCATCATCATAGTCATTACCACCAACAGTATTTATTTAATCATCATAGTCACAGTGTAGCACATCAGCATCTTCAAACTCATTCTAGCTAGCTAATCACCACTAACACTGGCTGCGGTAGCTATCTAATCACCACCAACACTAACTAATAATAATCATCATAGTCATTACCACCAACACGAGCTATTTAATCATCATAGTCATAGTGTAGCACATCATCATCTTCAAACTCATTTCTAGCTAGCTAATCACTCCTGCTGCTCTCTCTCAGGTAAAATAACATAAAACATGTGTAGCACTCCTCCTTCATCAAGTTGAAGCATGCAGATGAACCTGTCTCCTAATCATGGGCTGCGCTTCAGATTGCTGCCCCCTAGTACTTCTCTGTGATCGTTCACAATTTTGCTCCAGTCTGTTACTATTAAGCATTCCTTGCTATTAGAAATCATGAATGCACTAAAGTGCATTGTAGGATATCTTGGTCGTAAGCTAACAATATTCATGGTACCTTTAGTATCGATCAAATGAGGCACAACATTCATCGGGAGTCCATGTTGAAGAACATCATATAGTAAATACTTAGCAATGAAGTTTAACTTAAAAAATAATGTATGCAAAAGATGCACCGAGGACAAATAGTAAAAATCTTAACATCTTTCCTAAATAGATGTGACCGTAGTTCAGTACGAACACTATTGGTCGCACGTTTTGAGTACTAACATTTTTAAGTGCAGGAAAAAAATTTGTCTTGACAGTATGAAGATCCTCAAGGCATGAAACATAATGACTTAGATCCTCGCAGTTTAGTTCAGCCCCGGGACAGTAGTAGGTCCTGTATACCAAGGGCTGGACATGTTTGCTTGAACGGAAATAAGCTGACAATAGAAATTAGTTGTCAACTATTTTTGAATAAACAATATCAAAGACATAAATATGGTTGAGAAACTCACATAATGGTATAACTGGAGGCGTCTGCACATCGACCCAGATGTCGATATTACCTTCAATATCATCTTCTGAACAAATATCAAAGGTGATAACCATATTAGGCTCAAATGCATAAGTCTTGCATAGTGCTTGCCAAGTTTTGCATCCAAAATAGCTGTAGTCATCTGCGTTCTATAATTTTGCGTGGAAAATACAACCATGCTCGGTCTTCAAGTAAACTCTCTTTACCTCCATAGTACGACTGAAACCTATCTTATTCAAGACAAAAACTCTTGCATGACAGGGGATACGCTAATAGAATAGTAAAACAAATTATAAGTTGAAGCAAATGAAGCAGATGTCATGCTTAATTACGAAAAAAAACTTGTCGTTGTGACTTACTGTATCAACTTCGAAGTTCTCGTCCAGCTTGATGCTGAAGCGCCTATCATCATCTAGGAAGATTCCGTCGCACAGGCCGCGCTCGTCTTTGCAGTATTTGCAAATACCGAAATCCTTTTCGTCGCCAGACATTTCCTATGTTCATAGTTGAAACATTAATTAAAAGTCGATCGAAGACAACTACCAGGATACTCAACACACAAATCCGGGGCACTCGAAATTTCCTACATATTCTGGCACAAGTCATGCCAAAATTCACGGAAAAATCCGGCATGACCTTTGCTAAAATAGGACATATCGAGCGCCTGAAATTTGCCAAAAAGGAAATGAATCAACACTCCGGCGAAACATAGGCCACTTGGAGGTGTAACCTGCAAACATGACCGGCCACTTGGGCAAGCACATATCCTATTTGAGCAACACAAGATATACATTTCAAAATATCTTATAGGACTCATATTGACATGAGCATTCAATAAGCAAAACCAAATCGTAAAATAAATAAGTATTCAAATTAGCATGCATTCAATAAGAAAAAGTAAATCATCTCATGCGTCCGTACATCGTCAAATATTATCAGCAATACATCCCGAATAGTATCATACATATAACATTACTAATACAACTAAAACCCTAGCGCACGGCGGGTATCGGCGCGGGCGGTGGACACCCAAAGAGAAGGAACCATCACATGATCATAGCTCCAGTGAGATCCCTCGAGAACCTGTCAGGTATTGGAGAACATGTGCTCTAACGCAAACAAGTAGCGACGGACGTGCGCGTCCTCCTCGCTCACACGGTGACGTACCACCTCCGCGGGGTCCTCAAGCCTCTGCACCGTCACTGGCCCACACGACCGTCACCAAAGAAGGTTTGGGTCAACGATGGGCTGGCTCCTCACCAAGTTGCGCCCCCCGGTAGGTAGCGCCTCCCAGTACCAGCCCGGCAGAGCCCAGTCCCGGACATGGCCCATCTGGTCAAGCAGGTGTCCTCCGCCGAGTCGACGACGAGGATGCGGGATAGGCATCGTCGATGTCGATGCGGAAAAAATTGCTTTAACTAAAAAAATAACAACAAGTTCTAACTAGTTCTATTAATTCAACTAGTTCTTACTAATTTGATGCAACTAAAATTTGAAGAACCCTAGCTAGGAAGAGGTAGGGGAGGGGAAGGAGCAGGTGTGCTCACCTCGGGTGCCTGCGGCGAGGGAGGGGCAGGCGGCGTCGAGGTCGGGTTCGGGGCTCGGGCGTGCGGCGGAGGGTGGCGTCGAGGTCGGGGTCGGGGGCGGCGTCGAGGTCGGGGGCGGCGTCGAGCTAGGGGTCGGGGGCGGCGTCGAGGGCTGCGTCGAGGGTGTGCGGAGAGCGACGGGAGAGCGCGCGGAAGCCGACGGCCGGCGACAGCGGAGGAGTTGGATTTGGGGGAAGTGGCCGTGGGGAAAAACGACCGCGCGGTTAAGTCAGAAGTAGCAGTAGCGCGTTCCAGGAAGTGCGCTACTGCTAAGCTAGCTACAACATTTTCCTCGATACGCGCTACTGCTATTCCTTTCTCTTTTTTCCCTTTTTCATTTATTTTTCTTCACATTTTATTTTTTTCTTTTACCTTTTTCTATTTCTTTCATTTTCATTTACTTTTCTATTTGCTTTTCATTTAATTTTATTTCCTTTAGCAGTAGCACATATCATCGTAAACGTGCTGGTACAAAGCAAGTAGCGGTAGCGCGGTTTTACGTAGATCGCTACTACTATGTGTACCCTATCAGCTAAGCCGTGGGAATTTTAGTAGTATCGCTTTTATCTTCAGGTGCGCTACTGCTAAAATTGTATCTATAGCGCCGTTTACAGCAGCGCGCTACTGCTACTTAGCACCAGCGTGCTTTTTTAACACACATTACAGCTAAAGTTCTGTGTATAAGGCTTTTCTTAGTAGTGATGTGTTGTTGGAATCTCTGGATCCCAAGGAATAGCAAAATCTTCAAGAATGCACCTAATTGTATCCAATCCGCATGGAACAAATTAAAGGTTGGACTTCTGTTAGTCAGGCCTGGATGGAGTCCCAACCTTGAGTTGTTCCTCTATAGCCTTTCCTTTTTCTTCTTTCTTATTTTATTCTGTTTCGTGTAATAATATGCTAGTGCCTCTTTGGCCTAGAGACGTGTATTGGTGGATGTGATTTTGGAATGACACCTCATCAAGATGTCGATTACAACACCGTGTCATGTTCCAAAGTGAAAACTCTTTTCCTGTCCTTTAATGGTCGGGTTCAACAACGATGAAATTGCGTTTGTTGTTGTGTTGGTGTTCACTGGCCTACCTCGGTAATCAGGATGAAAATCCTTGTCTATGCCATCTTCAATTGGACGTGGCGATGATTGCACGTGCACGTTTATTCCTTCTTGATGGCATTTTGTGGAAGCAATCAACTTAGTCATAGGTGTTAATTACATATCTTATAATGGTTCGTCCATTGTTGCCTTTGTTATGTACCCTGCTTAATAATTAATAAAAAAATATGTACAATGCAATGATGTAGTGGCTGGGGGTTTCAACCTCCTTTAAAAAATGTAACTATTTAATTTGTTATGTTTCAATAAAGTTATTGTCTTTCCCCTAAAAAAGATAATCTACAACTTCACATGGTTTACCACCACTAGATCCATATTTCCTTTTCCTATATATCATTTTGAATCTTCAAGTTGTGGTGCCTATAAACAAGTTGAGCACACAAACACTTCTAATAAAGCAAATTTTTAAATTTTTTTAGAAAAGGAGGATGTACCCCCGGCCTCTGCATCTGGACGATGCATGCAGCCGTATTAGTAATTATTCACAAAGAAAATACAAGGTGATACATCAGTAAGCCTGAAGCCGCCATCTTGGCAACACCGTTGCTAATCCTATTCCCTTGATGAAGGTGTGACGAATGTCCGGGTCTAATACCAAACAGACATCGCAGCAAAGCCTAACATCTAAAACCGGGTGTCCCATCCAAGCCACTACCTGGATTGGGTCCCATACCGATCTGTCACACTCCCAGTGAGCACCACACGCTGCAAGGGCCGTCACCTCCATCATCCCTCGGTCCATCCTCAGAGCAGAACTGAAGCACCGACCTTGCCAGGCCTCTCTGCCATCAATGCCACCATGACGCCAGACAGCTTCCTCCTCCTATGCGAGTCCATCTCCGCGCATCAGACGCCGAATCTCCACCGCGTCACGCCACCGAGATCCGCCACCATCGATGTGTAAGATGAAGCACCGCTCCACCAAAGACGCCGTCCTCTGGTCCCTCGAGCATGTGTGCACCTCCAAAAATGACGCCCCCAAGGGGGAAATGACAGTAGAGAGCCGCCATCATCCGATCTACTGATCTAGGGTTTTCCCCGAAGGTAGCAGAGAGTGTCCTTGAACTTCTCCTCGGCGATGCCTTCAGGAAGGGAACAACGTGGACAGCGTCGCCATCGTCGGCCTTGGCAATAGCCAATAGCAGGTTTTCACCCAGATCTGATCGAAAACCTCCATCTCTCGTGCACGGGCTGCCGCCATCCTTGCCGGGATGTGGATGATCCAGGCCGCCGCTACCAGATCTCAGCAAGGAGAAGTCCCCCCACCGAGACCCGCCGGCCAAGCGGGGGAGGCCGAGACTGCGCCCGCAGGACCAGATCCACGATGGATCCGTGACCACGCCGCCGCCCCGAAGCCAACCCCTCGCACAGCCGCCACGGCCTGGCCACCCGCTCACGCCGTCGTCTGGCCGCCGCGCCGCACGATGCGCCCTCGCCGCAGCAGGCAAGACTCCGCCGCGCCTCCGCATCTCACGCCACACGCCGGGAGGAGAAGAAGGGCCCCGTCGCCGCCACCGCGCACCGGGCTTCGCTCGGCGGCACCTTCTGGTGGCGGCGAGGGGAGGGGATGGTGTAGGAGGCGGGCGCGGGGTGGGGGCTAGGGTTCCCCCGCCGCCGCCCGCTAGAGCGACGCGAGGGACGAGGGTTGGGGAGGTACGCCTCGTGAGATAAAAATTACTTTGAATTATGCCTAAAAAGGCAGTATTTTGCAGTACTTTCAGGAGCTACTGAAACTATTGGTAAAATTCAATTCCCTGGCATTTGTGCCAAATGCTCAAGTTTCTTTATTGATCAACTATAACCGCCACATTGTCAATGCATAGGCATGTATAATTTCCAAAGAAGAAAGCAAGAGTTAAAGCATAGCATCAGAGTTTTCGTATTCCATGCTTTTGGGAAAGCAGCGCAGTTGGTGCCTTCCTTTGTTTAAAGAAAAAAACATCGTCCCTTCGAAGAAGCACCCTGTTTGGTAGTGGTAGTAGTATATTTTAGTTGGCACTGGCATGATTGGAAGCAAGCATCAAGCTGCCTGCTGCTGTAGGATTGTTTATATAGTTTCTTATTTCTCTACCTATTTCTTTTGTATGGGTGGCTATCGATGATTGATCATCTGTAATATGATATGTTAAACCTCCGGATTGTTGGTTATATGCTTGGTTTCTATTAACAGAAATCAGGGGGAAACCCTCTCTTAAAAAAAAAGTTTAGAACAGAACATGCCACTTGCATGGCCTATATAATTGAATTCGGAAACCGGTCGCGGCCGTCTATCTCATTCTCAGAGATCATGGCAATCATAGCGGCAGGGGCAGCTGCACTGGTAGTAGAAGCGGTGTTTCCACTCACCGTCCATGGAGCAGCACCTTATTCACCGGAGGTGCCTTTGGCGACTGCTGGGGGACATCTACTAAGCTCCCTAGAAATAACCTCCTGTGGTGAATCGAGGTGTGTGAACGTTGCATGGGCCCAGATGATGCGGAGGACGTGTTGTGCTTGCAGCTTGATTATGTGTATGCCTATTTTTCTTGTATACGTGGTGGGTTTGCTTCTTTGTTTGTCCAGTCAAGAAAAAAAACTCTATTATCACATCCGACAAATTAAAGACTCACTATGGGTATCGACCCACAAACCTCTCGCATATTTTTGGACCGTGCTGTTCGGACAGCGAAAGCCATCCAACGTATCGGTTCGTAAGGCGGTCCGGATGCGATTCCTACCGCAAACCAGAGACAAACATAGGGCGTTTTGTGGGAGTCCGGATCGCTTCTAAACCCGCTTCTAACCGTCTGGCCCACCAAAAACCCATCCTCCCTTCCGCGCGTGCTTCCCGCCCGAAACGGTCAGCACCGCTCTTGAGCGTCAGTGGCTGCATTCATGTCCGGCCAGAGCAGACACGACCGCTCATTGGCACTAGCATTGAAGCGGCGCGCCGGCCGAGAGAACACCATCTCCGCTGCTTCCAGGTGCAGATGATTGCAGCGTGTTCATACGACAAGACTGCCGTCCGTCCGTCTGCCGCCCACATTGATGGCACACGTTGCTGAGGCGTCTCCTTCGGCGTCACCTATCCATTCCTCTACCGCCCGCCATTGCTATATAAACCGCTGCCCCGGGCATAGCCGCAGTCATCTCGCCTCCGATCCCTCTGTGCACCACTCCCGCCAAGGATTCCTCCCCGGCCAAAACTCTCTTGGACGGGCTGACGCCGGACCAAAAGAAGGAAATGACCGCCATTCCTGCCGGTTGGATGGCCGATAGGCAATCGGAGGATGACGACGTCCGAGTGGAGGACGCTGCCGACGACGAGCAAGCGACAACCTCCTCCTCCGCGCCACCCTCGCGGGTGCATTACATGGTTGCTGAGTACATTTAAAAAATATAAACATTTTCTAAAATACCTTCTGAAATTATTACACATTTAGTTGTTTTTAGAACTTAAGAAAAAAAAGCAACATAAATACTCCCTCCTTTCCAAATTACTTGTGGCGGACTATCCATTTCTGCGACAAGCAAATCAGGACAGGGGGAGTAAAAAAAAAGAAACCAAAGCAGGTCAACCTATATTAATGGGTCGGCCCAATATATGAATTAGCAGACGGGGAAGTGCTATTGGACTCTATAAGAATCGAAAAGCAACGTTGGTACACTATGCGCCGCCGAGGTGGGGAATGGAGGGGGTGGATGGGACGGCATGGTCAATTATCTTGGGGGTCGACCTTTGTGTGAATTTCATTGAAATTGTGTGTCGTCTCGCGTTCAAACTGTAACTCCAACAAAAACCATTGCAAGAAGAAACACCAAGCCTAGCATAACTAATGTCTGCAACCCAGCGACCAGTTTTACATCCACCGATAATTAGACCCAGCAAGAGAGGAACGGCGCGGCAAAGCGCGCGATAGCTTCTAGTACGTGATCATGCTGTTAGAGATTGGGAATGCTGGGGGACATACAATGGATGTGGTTTCCGGAGATTGGATTGGCTCCATAATATTATTTGTTCTGTTTGCTACACAAATATAAAATATATGTTCCTAACGAATATGATTAAAAATATTTACATGTACATAATTAATCGACCTCAACCAAAGAATCCCAAATAATATTGTCTAGTATATTCATCTTAGTATCAAAATTATACTAATCATATTTTTTTGGAAACGAAAATATTGTAGATAAAAGTATTATATTTTGAACCTCAACGCGAAAACTAGGAAACCTTGTCCCTCGACTGTTAAAATTGAATACTTTTGGTTTTCTGGATTCATTCCCTGTTGGTAGCTTCATGAACATTCATCATCAACACTTATGATTCATATATGAGTATGAGAATATATGCAATGGGGTCTTAGGGTTATATTGGCGATAGAAGCTAAACCTTTCTCCTTGATCATACCGGTGTAAAGAGAGACCTTTTGTTCTTTGCTACATCTGTAGTGCAACTCTTAATCGCCATCCCACACCAGCACACCAGCATAATATTAGGTGTGTGGTGGGCATGCGAGGGAAAAGCTTATATTTTTCTGGTGGCAGCAAAATTCACGAAGGTGTGTTCTCGTGGTGTTCCATAATAAAAACGCAAAGTAAATAGATAGAGGTGGTCGCTGGTGGGGGTGAAACCCTTTTCGAAAGCTTCTTGTAGAATTTTCGAAAAAATAGAGTTTACATGTTTATGTTTACAATACACTAATAGAAAAAGGGTCTTTTGTCCCGGTTATAGATGGCCTTTAGTCCTGGTTCTGGAACCGGGACTAAAAGCGTCCTTACTAAAGCCTCCCCTTTAGTCCTGATTCTTCAATTTAATCTCTAATCACCCCTCATCACTGCTCAATTTAACCTCTAATCTTTAATCACCCCTCATCATTTTAAATCATCTAACTTATTGGCAGGTCACCCATTGTCGGTGTCAAAACCGGCGGATCTCGGGTAGGGGGTCCCGAACTATGCGTCTAAGGCGGATGGTAACAGGAGGCAGGGGACACGATGTTTTACCCAGGTTCGGGCCCTCTTGATGGAGGTAAAACCCTACGTCCTACTTGATTATTCTTGATAGTATGAGTAGTATAAGAGTTGATCTACCACAAGATTAAAGAGGCTAAACCCTAGAAGTTAGCCTATGGTATGATTGTATGTTGGTCCTACGGACTAAACCCTCCGGTTTATATAGACACCGGAGGGGGCTAGGGTTACACAGAGTCGGTTACAAGGAAGGAGATCTGCATATCCGTATTGTCAAGCTTGCCTTCCACGCCAAGGAGAGTTCCATCCGGACACGGGACGAAGTCTTCAATCTTGTATCTTCATAGTCCAACAGTCCGACCAAAGGATGTAGTCCGGCTGTCCGGATGCCCCCTAATCCAGGACTCCCTCAGTAGCCCCTGAACCAGACTTCAATGACGATGAGTGCGGCGCGCAGATTGTCTTCGGCATTGCAAGGCGGGTTCCTCCTTCGAATACTTCATAGGAGATTTTGAACACGAGGATCGTGTCTGGCTCTGCAAAACAAGTTCCACATACCACCCTAGAAAGAATAATATTTCCACAAATCTGATCTACTGACATACCCCGTAGCGTGGCATCACACCACAGCCAGGTCTTTATTCGAATCGTTTTTCATAACCTATCTCGGCGTGTTTCGCGCGGCGGTTTCCTTGACACGTCTTGTTGAAGTAGAGATCGTGTCCCCTTATTACGGGATTTCCATCAATACGGACATGGGTAACCCAACCGCGCCATCAATTACGGCGCTTGGGGGATAAGCGAGTTTTACAAGGCTGGTGAGGGCGCATAGTTTCGTCCGCCCTTATAAAGGGATAAGGTTTCACCTTTTTCTACCCACGCCTTCTTCCTCCTTGCTCATCCATTTTCGCGCACTCGAGCTCCAGTGCCCAAGTCCACATCCTTCTCCTCAACTCTTCCCAAACATGTCCGGAGCGGGAGGCAAGTGGCACATCAAAAAACTACGTGGGGCCGGATACTTAGCCGCGGATTTCACGCACCGGCTGCCAGCCGCGGGGCAGATCTTCCCTACCCCAGAACCTCACGAAAGGGTGGTTTTCCTCCCCCACTTCGTCCGCGGACTGGGGTTTCCTCTTCATCCATTCGTCCGCGACCTTATGTTCTATCATGGGCTGAACTTTCATGATCTGGCCCCAAATTTCATCCTCAACATCTCGGCGTTCATCGTTGTGTGTGAGGCTTTCCTCCGCATTCGGCCCCACTTCGGCCTGTGGCTGAAGACCTTCAATATCAAGCCGAAGGTGGTTGGCGGCCAGCAAAAGGAATGCAGCGGAGCCATGGTGGGCAAAATGCCCAACGTTACATGGCTCAAGGGCTCCTTCGTGGAGACCATAAAGGGGTGGCAATCGGGGTGGTTTTACATCACCGAGCCGCGCGACACCAACTGGGTGGCGGCCCCCGAGTTTCGATTCGGAATCCCCACGCGGCTCACTTCCTGGAAGGAGAAGGGCCTGTCCTGGGGCTCATCGGTGGAGCTGGACAGACTCCAGAAGTGTATCCGGAACATGATAAGCAAGAAACTTAAGCTTGTCAACATAGTCCAGGTCATGCTCTTCCGCCGGATCCTCCCGTGTCAACAACGGGCTTTCAACTTATGGGAGTTCGACCCCGCCCAGCACCAGACTCTGTGCGAGCTCTTCGACACGAGGCATAAGGACGTCTGGAAGGTGCTGTTCAAAGGCGCGAAGCTCCTTGCGAATCCGGTAAGCTCTGTACACCGGGTAGGGTATTTATTTCTCATAGCTTAACCATGTGCGGGGTCTGAGCTCGCATGCCTTTGACAGGACTGGGTGGAGACATCGGAGCAGATTAACTGTCCGGCCCCTCTGCCCGAAGACCCTGCAGATGCTCTCCTGACAGAGATGCGGACTTCGGCTCCTTATGAGGTGCCGGAGAAGACCAATAAGAAGGCCACGGGAACCCGAAAGAGTTCCCGGTGCCAGGTGGTATCGGACACATCGTCTGATAACTCCGAGACGCATTCCTCCCGTGAAAACGAGGACAAGGAAGATGAAGATTCTCCCCCTCCAGCCGGGGGAGACAAGAAAAGGAAGGCCGCCCCAACCGGGGAGGCCGAAGGGTCCAAGAAGGGAAGGACTCTCCTTCCAGACTGCTCCACCACCGCCGTTGATGGCGAATACGAGTGGCTGCTCAGGGCCAAGCCCCTGGCGAAGTCGTAAGTATTCAGATACTAGAGTAACTCATAGCATACTTTTGTTGCACTGCTTCTCCTAACATCGAATATGATTATGCAGTCCGCCCCGAGCCCGTATCGACGTATCCTCGTCGGACGGCTCCTTGGACTCGTCGGATATGAAGAGTGATACACTTCCAACTGCTGCCTCTCCTTGCCCTACGGACAATGCCGAGGTATTGTCTCAAGGGGCACCGAGCCGGGGGGAGGTAGTCCCGGAGGCGCCTCAAGACGAACTTCCGGACTCCAGGCGCGAAAGGAGCAAGACTCCCAAGGGCTCCAAGTTCGGCCCCCAGCTGAACGCCGCGCCGGGACCTTCGATGGTTCCGGACTCCGACTAGTGGCCCCCTTCCAAGAGGGGCAAGCCGCTCGTGCCGGTGACCTCTGTCCATCCAGAGGCACCGGACAACCTGCTGGGAGCGCTTCGCGGCGCTTCCATCGACGAAGAGCACCACACTATTATGAGTGCAGTGATCAAGAAGGTTCAGTCCACCAAGAGCGGACTGACTGAAGCCTGTGCCAGCCTTCTAACAGGCTTTGAGGTAAGTATTTAAAATATAGGAAAATATTACCGCATAGACAGTAGCCCCTGATGCTCTGTTTGGTGTTCACAAAGAAAAGCCAAATAGAGGATCAAATAATATCTGCAGGAGTCTAATATAAGTATGTCTGTATGCGTATGCAGGCTTTGCTGCTGACCTCTGCCGTACTGACTGCGGAGGTCGCCGCACTGAAGTAGGACCTCGAGCGGTCCGAAAAAGAGCTCGGCCTTGCTAAGAGGCAAATCGAGGAGAACAAAGGTAAGTAATACCTTGTCTATATAAAAAAGAAAATGTGGTTGCGAAATGACAGGGTCATCATAATGTGCCAGGGGCGACGACCGAAGTGGTGACCCTGAAGCAAGCGTTGTCCGAGGCCGAAAACAAAGAGGCCAAGGAGCGCACCGAGCGGGAGAAACAAGAGGCACGGGTGGGCGAGGTGCAGCAAGAGCTCCAGGCTCTCGTGAAGAAACACTAGACTTTGGAGCTTGACTCGAAGACGCGAGAGACCGAGCTTGCTGTGGCCCTTGAGAGCACAAAGCATGCCAAGGCTGAAGCCCAAAAGGCCCTCCAGGAAATTGAGGCGATGAGGAAGATAGCGGCGGGTAAGGCATTCAATATGCAAAGCAAGCATTTGAAAGTAAATTACTTGTTACTTACCCGAGTCAAGAGCTCTCCAGGAGCATTCGCAGATTTGCCCCGCAGCGTGTCGGATGCCGTGAAATATTACCAGGCCGAGGAGGGGAGCACGACGGAGAAGTTGTTCTGGTCTCAGTATACTAGGACCAAACACCCGATGCCTGTGAGCGACCAGCTGAAGTAACTGGTCGAGCTGCACAAGGCGGCCGAACAGGCCATGAGGGGCCTTAATAGTCCGGATGTGGCCTGACAGCTCCCTTCCCAACAGGTACTTCGGCCTGGTGAGGCGGCTTGTGGACGCCTGCCCCCGGCTGGAAGTCATCAAGCGGTCCGTCTGCATCGAAGGTGCCCACCGGGCTTTTGCCCGTGCGAAGGTGCACTGGGCCAAGATGGACGCCGAGAAGCTGGTGAAGGAGGGGCCGCCGCAGGGCAAGGAGCATCGCCACCCCGAAATGTATTATGAGGGTGTCCTGAAGGGTGCCCGTCTTGTGGTGGACGAGTGTACGAAGGATGTAATTTTTGAATGAACTTCCTCGTGTGATCCTGTATTATGAAAACTTGTTCATATGCGCTATGCAACGCTTGTTTGAATTTAAAATATTACCTTATGTGCGGCTGTTTATTAAATCTGAGAGATGGCCAGTCGTCGGCTTCTGCCCCCGTGCCCTGAGTGCTGGGGTGTTCGGGATAAATCTAAGCACTCTTTTTCCCATTGTTGGGTCCTTCGAGGGAGGTGCTCAGCACAATGAATAAGGCAATCAGACTATAATGCTTTATCACTCTCACTTAGCCATAGAAGTCTACAATTTTAAATTTTGACGAAGCCCCTAGTATTCGGAAGGCCGAATTCGGGGCGCTATACACGCCTTAAGCCGGACAAAGCCGACTCCTCGCTCTAAGCGGCATAAGTCTTTAGGGACTCGAGACTTCTCGAACATCGACCAGCTCTCGCCTTATTATGACAGTCAGTTTTTGCTTTCTCTACTGAGGTGCTTGCCCAGATGAACCGGGGCACAATCGCAGTAGTTCTCCAAGTGCTACCTTAGCCGATATAGCGGAACGAAGGTACCAAAGCATGGGAGCCGGGCAAACCCAACTATTGACCCAAGACATGATTTGGAGCTGATGCATATAATACTATAAGTTCGGGGTGCCGCACTGTTGAAAGTGTTCGGACTTCTCACGCCGTATTATGGGGTACGCTTAAGCCCCTGGCGTATTGGCCATACCAGAGTGTAGGGGTGTTGAATGTCATGAATGAACATATATATAAAAAAGAATAGAGAATGCGATAATAGTCTAGTGCTATGCATTGTTTATTCAAAAAGGTGCGTCGAAGCAGAATGATACAAGTAGTGCGATAAGCAAAAAGTAGGACTATTTGACATGTCCCCTTCAAGGGCAACCTGTGGAATGATATTTGAAGCAAGTATTTCACTCGTTATCAGAGACCACCTGGTAGTTCCGTGGTGCGACGTAGCTTTCTGCCTCCTTGGTTGCAGCGTGTGTCCGGCAATCGTACTGCCGGACGGGGCTTCCAGAGATTAAATCCTGAAAGAGAGAAAAATAACAAAGAGGGAAGCCCCTAGTGCGGTTGAGCCACGTCTTGGGGCGTGTCGTAGTCGTGCTCCCCACCCCACCTGTGCCCATGGTATTTTCAATGCGTAATTATGTATGCGTGGCACGGATTTCGCCGTTTGGCTGGGACTGGGGTGGGGGTCGCATTGCTATGCGAGCTCGGAACGTGCCAGGCGGTCTTGTTGTCGATTACTCCGGGCGCGCTTGAAGGTGTCTGGGTCTTTAATCGCCGAACTGTTGGATTGCCTTAAGAGGCTGCTTTGCGCTTCTGCTGCGAGGGCTGCAGTGTGCTCCTCCGTGCGGAGAGAGCGCTCTGTGTTTTCATTGACCGTGATGACCCCCCGAGGTCCTGGCATCTTGAGCTTGAGATATGCATAGTGCGGTACCGCGTTGAATCTCCCAAATGCGGCTCGCCCGAGCAGTGCATGATAGCCACTACGGAACGGGACTATATCGAAGATTAACTCCTCGCTCCGGAAGTTATTCGGGGATCCAAAGACCACTTCCAGTGTGACTGAGCCTGTGCAATGGGCCTCTACACCTGGTATGACGCCTCTGAAGGTCGTTTTTGTGGGTTTGATCCTTGAGGGGTCTATACCCATTTTGCGCACTGTGTTCTGATAAAGCAGGTTCAGGCTGCTGCCGCCGTCCATAAGGACTCGAGTGAGGTGAAATCCGTTGATGATTGGGTCTCAGACTAGTGCGGCGAATCCACCATGACAGATAATAGTGGGATGGTCTCTGCGATTGAAGGTGATCGGACAGGAGGACCATGGGTTGAACTTTGGGGCGACTGGCTCCAACGCATATACATCCCTTAACGCATGCTTCCACTCCCTCTTGGAGACGTGGGTTGCGTATATCATGTTCACCGTCCGCACTTGTGGGGGGGAAACTCTTCTATCCTCCGGTGTTCGGCTGCCGGGGCTCTGCCTCGTCATCGCTATGTAGCCCCTTATCTTTGTTTTCGGCGTTTAACTTGCCGACCTGCTTGAACACCCAACATTCCCTGTTGGTGTGGTTGGCTGGCTTGTCGGGGGTGCCATGTATTTGGCACGAGCGATCGAGTATACGGTCCAAACTGGACAAGCCCAGAGTGCTTCTTTTGAATGGCTTTTTCTGCTGATCGGGTTTAGAGCCTCTGAATCCGGCATTGACTGCCGTATCCTCGGTATTGTCGCTATTGACGCGGCCCTTATGTTTGTTGCGACGTGACCTGCCATTGCTATCCTTGGTATCTGAAGTACCATGGTTCTTTGATATGTTATTGCTGCGAGCCAGCCAGCTGTCTTCTCTTGCACAAAAGCGGGTCATGAGTGTCGTGAGGGCTGTCATAGATTTCGGCTTTTCCTGGCCAAGGTGCCAGGCGAGCCACTCGTCGCGGATGTTGTGCTTAAAAGCTAATAGGGCCTCTGCATTCAGACAGTCGATGATTTGATTTTTCTTTGTCAGGAACCGTGTCCAGAATTGCCTGGCTGATTCCTCTGGCTGCTGAATTATGTGGCTCAAGTCATCGGCATCTGGTGGTCGCACATAAGTGCCCTGGAAGTTGTCGAGGAATGCGGCTTCCAGATCTTCCCAACAGCCGATGGATTCTGCTGGCAGGCTGTTGAGCCAATGCCGAACTGGTCCTTTGAGCTTGACTGGGAGGTATTTGATGGCGTGTAGATCGTCATCACGGGCCATGTGGATGTGCAGGAGAAAGTCTTCGATCCATACCGCAGGATCTGTTGTGCCGTCGTATGATTCGATATTTATGGGTTTGAAACCCTCTGGGATTTGGTGATCCATCATTTCCTCTGTGAAGCATATGGGGTGTGCGGCGCCTCTGTAGTGGGCTATGTCGCGACGTGGCTCGAATGAGTCTTGTCCGCTGTGTTCGGCCCGACCGGATTTACTTTTACTGTATCCGGTGTGACGGTTGTCGTCTAGCGTAGTAGCGCGCCCTCGTGATCCGTAGATCGATCTTGCGTGTTTTGCTTTGTCCTTCAATACGCCTCGCAGGTCTAGCGTGTTTCTCCGTGCCTTGTCATTTTTATTTGAGTGGCGTCAGGGTGCGGGCTGAGTTTTTGGCTGAAATGCCTCTCTGTCGCGGCCACGAGGTGGCCGATCAGCCGCGTCATATGCTGGAGATGTAGGTTTTAATGCTTCCTCCTCCAGTCGGGGTAGCAACCTGCGCTTTGGGTAACTCTTGGAGGGGCGTTCGAGTTCATATTCCTCGGTCCCAAGGACTTCAGTTCATCTGTCAGCTAGCAAATCTTGATCAGCTTGAAACTGCTGCTGCTTTTTCTTAAGGCTATTTGCCGTGGCTATAAGCCGGCGCTTGTAGCGCTCTTGCTCGGTGGGATCCTCCAGCACGACAAATTCGTCATCGTCGAGGCTTGCCTCGTCTTCAGAGGGAGGCATGTAATTATCGTCCTCCGCCTCTCCATCTGCCGCTCTCTCGGGAGGGCTGGCTTCTCCATTCTCCTGCTCTCAATCTTGCTGGAGGGGATTGTTGTCGTCTTCGGCACTGTCCGGAGTGCTATTATCTCATGTGTTGGTGTCACCGCTTTTGCTTTGGCGAGACTTAGAGCGGCGCCGCTGACGTCGGCGCTTGGGTTGCTTCTTGGAGGGGTCATGCTCCGCTGTCCCGTCGCCATTGCCTTCTTTGGGTGTGTTCACCATGTATATATCATATGATGAGGTGGCTGTCCAGTGCCCTGTGGGCAGTGGTTCCTCTTCGTCTCCCGCATCGTCGTCCATACCGTCGATGTCTTCGGAGTTGAAGTCGAGCCTGTCGGTCAAATTGTAGACAGTGGCTACTAAGTGGGTGGTGGGTGGGCGGCGAATTTCTTCGTCATCGGCATCCCAATCCTGCCGAACATAATTCGGCCAGGACTCTCCTGACAGGGAGAGATACCTTAATGAGTTCAGCATGTCGCCGAAAGGCGAGTGCCGAAAAATATCCATGGAGGTGAACTCCATAATCGGAGCCCAGTCGGATTCGATAGGCACCGGCGGAGGCGGTTCGGAGTCGGTGGCCAGGGAAGAATCCGGCAATTTGGCGTCACGACTCTCGTGAAGGGTAAGGTCGATACTTGGCTCGATCGCCGTTGAGAATGCAGCCTCTGTGGCGGGGTCTATCCCCTCGTCCATGGATGGCGCAATCGGCTCCGAATTGAGGGTCAGGGCGGTTGCCGGTGCGATCTCCTGCACACTATCCGATGGTAGAGCTAAATCATGCTCATCGTGACCGTGTGGCGTACTCGGTAGGGGCTTGAATCCATCGAAGATCAAGTCTCCGCGGATGTCGGCCGTGTAATTTAAGCTTCCAAACCTGACCTGGTGGCCAGGGGCATAACTGTCGATCTGCTCCAGATGTCCAAGCGAGTTGGCCCGCAGTGCGAAGCCGCCGAATACAAAGATCTGTCCGGGGAGGAAAGTCTCACCCTGGACTACATCGCTATCGATGATCGAAGGAGCCATCAAGCATAACGATGACGACACAAAGGAACTCTCAATGAAAGCACCAATGTCGGTGTCAAAACCGGCGGATCTCGGGTAGGGGGTCCCAAACTGTGCGTCTAAGGGGGATGGTAACAGGAGGCAGGGGACACGATGTTTTACCCAGGTTCGGGCCCTCTTGATGGAGGTAAAACCCTACGCCCTGCTTGATTATTCTTGATAGTATGAGTAGTACAAGAGTTGATCTACCACGAGATCAAAGAGGCTAAACCCTAGAAGTTAGCTTATGGTATGATTGTATGTTGGTCCTACGGACTAAACCCTCCGGTTTATATAGACACTGGAGGGGGCTAGGGTTACACAGAGTCGGTTACAAGGAAGGAGATCTGCATATCCGTATTGCCAAGCTTGCCTTCCATGCCAAGGAGAGTCCCATCCGGACACGGGACAAAGTCTTCAATCTTATATCTTCATAGTCCAACAGTCCGGCCAAAGGATATAGTCCGGCTATCCGGATACCCCCTAATCCAGGACTCCCTCACCCATCCTCTCACTACTCCAGCCTGAGCACACTTATCTTCCAGGTTCTATCCCCCCTCGTTTCCAATTCTGCATTTGTTGTTCTCCTGAGAATAGTAAGATGTCAATCCTATTAACCCTCATAAGTTTAGCTAGAGCATGAAGTCACACGTTTCACTGTTTGAGTTTGAAACTATTATTATAAAAAACAATAATTATTTAGTAACACTAGTATTTCTCAAATGAGTAGTTTGACCATAGTTTGACCAGATTTGACCAAAATGGAAATAATTATTTAGTAACACTAATATTCTTGAATATTTATGTAGTAACACGAATATATCTTGAATAAGTAGTTTGACCACAGTTTGACCTGATTTGACCAAAATTCTAAAAAACTGTCATAATTATTTAGTAACACTAATATTCTTGAATAATTATTTAGTAACACTAATACTTCTTGAATAAGTAGTTTGAACAAAGTTTGACCTAATTTAACCAAAATTCAAAAAAATTGAAATTTGAGCATAACTTTTTTCTCTTTTAGAATTTGAGGATTCTAAAAATTTGCAAACAGGCCGTAGGCTGTCAAAATCGGATGCGGATTTTCGTGCTGAACATTTTGATATATTATACATTTTTTTGACATCGTATGCAAAAGTTATAGCCGATCGAAGGGGGGTAGAGTTTGAAAATGGGACCTTTAGCAATGCACCCTTTAGTCCCGGTTAGTGTCTCAAACCGGGACTAAAGGACTCATTTGAATCGGGACTAATGCGTTTAGCTGCACGAACCGGGACCAATGCTCACATTAGTCCCGGTTCGTGAATGAACCGGGACTAATGGGCTTACCTGGCCCGAATGAAAGCCCTGTTTTCTACTAGTGATAGTCCTACACCTACGGAGTTCTTACGTAACCTTCCTCTTAATCCCCCCACCCCCACCCCCACCCCCCGATTCCATCAGGGTGGGCCCCTCCTTCCCCTTATCTCCAATCAAACCATGCCAACTGGTGTAGCCCTGTAAAATGCCCATTGATGTAGCGTTGCCCTTATATTTAATCAATGATAATATTAAAAATCTAATGTCGGATTTTAAACATGGTAAATCAGCTCTGTGTGAGAAATTTCCTGACCTTTACTCTTTCTCCCCCAATGAAAAAAATTGTCTTCATAACATACTACACTTTGGTTATTTAGCTAAACATTTGTGTGCACTACTCTCAATTCAAGCATTCCAGCAGTTTGAAAGTTTGCAAAACTTGCTAGCTCTGACTAACCAGAATGACAAATCACTATAAATGGGTCTACAAATGGGGTACTAATTCCTATCCTACATGTTATGAGATTCTGAGAGTAACTTATGATGCTCATATTCCTCTTGAAAGTACTATTATAATATGCTAGTCAGTTGAGACACAAAATTTTCATATAGCCTTTGCTCGATGATGGGGTCAAGACGAATTATCTACTTCAGAAAAGAGACTTCTATAGGCCAGCAAATACATGTTTTCTCCGTCAAGAATATGTTAAGGAGACTTCTCTGCAATTTTATTGGTGATATATGTTCTTCATGATTGCAGGCACCCATTACCTCTAGGAAATTCAAGGGTACCTCCTTTTATGATGAATGTCTATTCACTTGCAAGATACGACCAAAAGGTATCATGGTAGACATTACAATCATGTGTTGTTGGAATCTCTAGATCCCAAGGAATGGCAAAATCTTCGAGAATGCACCTAATTCAATCCAAGCCCCACAAAACAAATTAAAGGTTGGACTTCTGTTAGTCAAGCCTAGAGCTAAATGCAAGAATTGTGATATTTCATGGCATGGATGGAATCCCAACCTTGAGTTGCTCCTTTGCAGCCCTTCCTTTTTCTTATTTCTTATTATATTCTCTTTCATGCAATATGCTAGTGCCTCTTTGGTGGATGTGATTATGGAATGACACCTCATCTAGATGCCTATTACAACACCACTTCATTATCCGAAGTGAAAACTCTTCTACTGCCCTTTAATGGTCAGTTTCAGCGACGATGAACTTGTGTTTGTTGTTGTGTTGGTCTTCACTTGCTTACCTCGGTAATCAGGATGAAAATCCTTGTCCATGCCATCTTAAATTGGACGTAGCGAAGATGGCGCGAGCATGTTTATTCCTTCTTAAAGGCATTTTGCGGAAGAAGTCAACTTAGTCATATGTGTTAATTTCATATCTTGTAATGGTTTGACCATTGTTACCTTTGTTATGTACCCTGTTTAATAGTAATTAATAAAAATGTGTACTTCGCAATGATGCAGAGGCCGGGGGTTTCAACCTCCTTTTACAAAAATGTAAGTATTTAATTTGTTATGTTTTAATAGAATTATTGTCTTTCCCCTAAAAAGATAGTCTACAATTTCACATGGTTTACCACCACTAGATTCATCTCTTCTTTTCCTATAAATCATTTTGCAATTTCAACTTGCGGTGCCTACAAATAGGTTGAACACATAAACACTTACAAAAATGCAATTTTGAAATAATAGTTACTTTGAAATTTTATTTTTTTCTTTTAAATTATGCCTAAAAAGGTAGTATCTTGTAATACTTTCGGGAGCAACTGAAACTATTACTAAAATCCAATTCCCTGGCATTCGCAGCAAATGCTCAAGTTTCATTTGGGTTTCTTTCTTGATCAACTATAACCGCCACATTGCCATTGCATAGGCATGTATAATTTCCAAAGAAGAAACCAAGAGTTAAACAACAGATAGGAATGCATGTTTTCTGCACACATAGCATCCGAGTTTTGATATTCCATGCTTTTGGGAAAGCAGCACGGTTGGCATGGTATGTGCGAGACGCACGACAAATTTACTAATATCCAATTCGTCCCTTTGAGAAAGCACCGTGTTTGGTACTGGTAGTAGTATATTTTAGTTGGCAGTGGCACGATCGAAAGTAGGCATCAAGCTGCCTGCTACAGTAGGATTGGTTAGATATTTTCTTATTGCTCTGCCAATTTCTTTTGTATGGGTGGTTATCGATGATTGGTTGTCTGTAATGTGATATGTTAACCCTCTGGATTGTTGGTTGTATGCTTGGTTTCTATTAAAAGAAATCAGGGGGAAACACAAGTGAAACTATTAAATTGCATGAACCCAATGTTTCAATTGTATGCTTGGATTGTATGGGTAGCATGTTTCTACTAAAAAAAGCTTAGATCAGAACATGCTACTTGCATCGCCTAATAATTGAATTCGGAGACCGGTCACGACCGGCCATCTCATACTTGGAGGAGATCATGGCAATCATAGCGGCAGGGGCCGCCGCATTGGTCGTAGAAGCAGTGTTTCCACTCACCGCCCATGGAGCAGCACCTTATTCACCGGAGGTGCCCTTGGCGACAGCTGGGGACATACATGATCATGCTGTTAGAGATTGGGAATGTTGGGGACATATAGTGGATGTGGTTTCTGAAGATTGGATTCGCTCCATGATATTATTTGCTCTGTTTGCTACACAAATATAAAAAATATGTTCCTAACGAATATGATCAAAATTATTTAGATAATTAACCGACGTCAACCAAAGACTCCCAAATAATATTTTCTAGGATATTCATCTGATTATCAAAATTATACTAGTCATACTTTTTTTGGAAACGAAAATATTGTAGATAAAAGTATAATATTTTGGACCTCCAGTCGAAAGCCGGGAAACCTAGTCCCTCGACTGTTAAAGCCGAATACTTCTGGTTTTGGGGACTTATTCCCTGTTGGTAGCTTCATGAACATTCATCGTCAACACTTAGGGCATCTCCAGCCGTTGGCCCCCCAGGAGGGGCAAAAAATTGCCTCCTGGAGGCGCATCGGCGCTAAACCGCGCACTGGGGGCGTGATGTCCCCCAGTCGCGGCCCCCCACGGGTTTTTAAAATGTTTAAATTCGGCGCAAACACAACGCAAACACGGGCGAGTTCGGTCAAATTTAAACATATTTACAAAAAAAAGAAAAAAAAACTACCCGCGGGCTACCCCCGCCATCTCCCTCGCCGCCCGCCTCGCCGCCCGCCCACGCGGTTCTACATGCTGAGGAGGCTGTAGAACCGCGTGTAGTCACCGCTGTCGGTGTCAAAACCGGCGGATCTCGGGTAGGGGGTCCCGAACTGTGCATCTAGGCCGAATGGTAACAGGAGGCAGGGAACACTTTGTTTTACCCAGGTTCGGGCCCTCTCGAGGGAGGTAAAACCCTACTCCTGCTTGATTAATATTGATGATATGGGTAGTACAAGAGTAGATCTACCACGAGATCAAGGAGGCTAAACCCTAGAAGCTAGCCTATGGTATGATTGTTGTGTATGGAGTTAATTCTGTCCTACGAACTACAACCCTCCGGTTTATATAGACACCGGATAGGGTTAGGGTTACATAGAGTCGGTTACAATGGTAGGAGATCTTGAATATCCGCATCGCCAAGCTTGCCTTCTACAGCAAGGAAAGTCCCATCCGGACACGGGACGAAGTCTTCAATCTTGTATCTTCATAGTCCTGGAGTCCGGCTGAAGGTATAGTCCGGCTACCCGAACACCCCCTAATCCAGGACTCCCTCAGTAGCCCCCGAACCAGGCTTCAATGACGACGAGTCCGGCGCGCAGATTGTTCGGCATTGCAAGGCGGGTTCTTCTTCAAATCTTGTGTACCTGTAGGAATAATGTCCGATTTTTGTAATGTAGTGCTCCTCGGCTTCCACGCCCAATAATGGCCGTCTTCCACGTGTCAAACGAATGCGAAAAGCCAGGGCGTTTTTTACACCCACACCCCTAGCCGTATAAACGAGCCGCCTATTTAACGGGATGGGGATTTAGGTCCAAACCACATCTTCTCCTTTCCGCGAGTTATCATCAGAGCGCTTCCAGCAAAGGTCCATTCCAACATGGCCAGCCGTCCCAGCTCCTCCTCTCGCCCTTCCAGCCCTAAACCTAGAGACTGGGAGAGGTGCTCCATCCCGCACAGCGAGCTAGTGTCGGTCTATATGGTCCCGGTCCGAGCCGGACTCGCCACCTATAACGGTGGAGAGCAAGCAGAGAGCACCCCCAATCCCTCTAAAGGAGAGCGGGTGTGCCTCGTCCCCTATCTAATAAGGGGACTAGGATTCCCAATTCATCCATTTCTCCGCGGGCTTCTGGAGTTCTACGGCCTCCAGCTGCACAATCTCACGCCCGCCTCCGTATTGCATATTGCGGGTTTCGTCGCCCTTTGCGAGCTATTTTTAGGCGTTGAGGCTCATTTCGCGCTGTGGAAGAGGTTATTCTTCCTGGTGCCCCATTCTCAAAAGGGGTCCATATACCAAGTGGGCAGAGCCGAAGTATGGCGCATCGCCGGGACCGGATACCTATCCGGAACCCCAAAGGAAGCATCCGAGGACTGGACTTCGGAATGGTTTTACATAGATGACGTCCCGCTACCGGACCCTATCCGGGTCGGTCTCCCTGAATTCAACAGTGCTCCATTGAAGAAACGCTTGAGCTGGCGTGCGAGGAGCTCTCAGAGAGAAAGCGACAGAGACGTCCTTTACCTGATGGGCCGGATAAGATTGTTGGCTCATTCCGGACTAACCATGATTGGAGTCATGGCCGCAAGCATTATGCGGGGGGTGCAGCCGCTTCAATAGAGGCCACCCAATGTGGGAATTCAACGGGGAGGATGACGCCACCCGTTACGGTCGTAAAGGGCCGGACTCAGCCGCTGCTCTAGAAAAGACCTTATCCTCTCTGTACAAGGGAGAGAAGGAGGAATTCCTCCGCGTCAACCCGCAGGCCAGATTTAGTATGTATGATCCTCCAAGTTGGGTAAGTGAACAATTGCGCTTGCCCGTTTGTTTGATACTCCCGTGGTTAGATAGGTAGTCTAACGACTTCACTGCAGGAACTGCGACAAGAGGTAAAGAATATAAGCAGCCGCCCTCCACAGCCCGAGGACCCAGGACGGTCCCTCGATCCGGACATCGAAGAGGATCCGGACATATCGGTGGAGCTTATCGATGGGGTGTTTTATCAGCAAAGCAAGGACAATACCTTGGTAGCCATCACGGCTGATTACCCAGGGTTAATCCCGGCCTCCCAGGTGACGGAAACCGGAGTCTCATTCCCTTGAGAGGGATTCCACTCTCGCGTATTTCGGTGTTTCTGACGTCAACCGTGTTTTGCAGGGGAGATTTCCGAGGCAGGAGGCCGAACCTACGGCGACCAGCCAACGAGGGGCCGCAGAGCCCCGTAGGGACAAAAGGAATGAAGTCCGGACTGAAACACCGGCGCAAAGGTATAGTGCACCCTCTTTTTCCCTGGAGTTATTCTATCAGGGCATATTAACGCTCGTGCTATCTTCAGGACGGAGAGACCTCGCCGGACTACATCCGGAGAGGTTGCCAATCGCGCCTCCACCAGCCAGGCTCCAACGTCTGGCCAGGAAGCGGAGGCGAGTTCAAGGCGCGCACCGGACGTTCCTCCGACAGAGGATGCGGACAGGCTGTCCGCCACAAATTCAGAAGTGGAGAGTGCCATGAACCACAGGCGTCGCCGGACAATTCTACGCGACGCTTGTTTCTCCCAAGAGGCTTTAGATGCCTTTAATTCGGGAGATGCGTACCTCCGTGCCGCTCAAAATGGTTTAGCCAGAGCCACGGAGCAGTATGTGAAAGACATACGGGTAAGAAAATTTTGGTTAATTATATATATATGCCAGTAGCCCCCGAGACATGAAACAGTTAGAGCAACTGATTTAAGGATCATTTAATATGCAGGTTCTTACAGAGAAGAGTACTGTACTGTCCCAGGAGCTGGAAAAGTGCAAGGCCCAACTAGAGGCCGCACTAGCCGCAGCAGGGGAGCCCAAAGGGACCCCCTCAGGTAAAATACACTTTGAAAGATTAGTATTGTGCGGTGTGGGTGTAAATCTGACAAATCAAATTGCAGATGGCGCCGGACTCGATCCGGACAAGCAACAACTCTTACGCCAGCTAAAGGCCGGTGAGAGTATGTTGACGAGGGTGAGGCGAGAGAGGAATGATCTTCAGGATGCCAACACCAAGCTGGACGTCAAACTTAAAGATGTTCGTGGCCAGCTTTTGGACTCCACGAAGGAGAATCAGCGGCTTCAACGCAGCATTTTTAGTAAGTTCTTGAACGAACTTTGAAAAAAGAGTTCGGCGAGGAAGTCGATTAACAGAGTAATGTCTGTAGGTATGCTCACAAGTCGTCCTATAGAGGAGATGCCCGGTTCTACGGGTGACCTTCTTCCCGAACTCATGCAACTGCACAAGCGAGTTCGGCAGGCGATGTGAGGCGTTGCCCGAGCCTTATGGCCTGCCCACTCCGTGCCCGAGGGCCTTGGAGAGCTTGCGGAGAAGCTGAAGGGAGCTCGGCGGCGCTTCCGTTTGTGGAAGATATCGGCCTGCCGACAAGGCGCTCGGGAAGCCTGGGCCATGGTGAAGACCCGTTTTACGAAGTCTGACCCAAACCACATGGCCGAGGTCGGACCAGTGGGGCCTGACGGGAAGGAGATCCCTGTGAGCTTAGTATACGGCCAAGTAGAGTTGGCCACGAAGTATTCCCAGCAGGACTGTAAATTAGACAGCCTCTTAGATGGTATAGAAGAGGAATACAATCAGTCAGAATGACTATGTAATTTTGAATTGAGATGTGTAATGCCTTCTAGCCGGATTGTAGATCGTTTGTCGTTGCCGACCTTTCCGCTTCAACCTCGGGACCTGACGGTCCGGAGTGTGTCCGAATACCATAGCGGTTATATAAGAACCATGGTATGCGTGGAGACCAGGCGTAGGGGTCATTAGTGCTTTATCAGACAAGTGCCCAACTAATTATGTTATATTACATGGTTAGTAAGAAACATCTTCCAGAGAGAATAGTTCCGTTAGGGGTTCCTTTCGCTGGGAGGCATGCCCTAAAGTGCATGTCCGGACTGCATAAAGAGACGCAGAAAAAAGCATCTGGGGGCGCATAAAATGGGTAAAAAGATCATCTTTTGTCTCACCGACCGAATATTCCCTTAAGAACGCTAGCTTTCGGCTTCACCCAGTCTGAGGTACACATCCGGCTGACCCGGCAGTAACAATCGCAGAGGTTCTCCCTTTACCTCCTAGCCGAACAATCGGGAACGTAGGGGTAAGCACAGGAGCCAGGCAACCCAGCTTGGCCAAAACTTAAGTCATATCGATGCATATAATGGTGAAGAAAAAGGTACATGCGAAAGTTTGACGCATGTGTTGGGCATGAAGCCCGTATAAATAAGCTTCTATTAAAGAAGCCCCCAGGTTTAATGAGCGTGAGTGGCGCGTCACTAGATAAGCCTTTAAGGGCTATAAAAGAAAAGAGGGGAAGGAGAGAAATGTAAGACAGAAAAATGCAAAAAATGGACAGAGGAAGGAGACAAACACAGAGTCCGGCGCTAGGCATAGAATCTTCGGAGACGGGTGGCGTTCCACGGGTTCGGCTCGAGTCGGTTATCCAACGCATCTCGCAGGCGGTACGCCCCGCCAGTCAGGACTTGGTCGATTATGAATGGACCTTCCCACTTGGGCTTGAGTTTGTCCTTTTTCTTATCCGGCAGGCGTAGAACTAGTTCGCCAACATTGTAATTTTTGGCCCGTACTTCTCTGCTTTGATATCTTCGGGCCTGCTGTTGATAAAATGCGGAACGGGCTTTTGCCACGTCACGCTCCTCCTCCAAGGCGTCCAAGTTGTCCTGCCGATCGAGCTCGGCTTCTCTTTCTTCGTACATGCGCACTCTAGGTGGGTCATGAATTATATCGCAGGGTAGGACTGCCTCTGCGCCGTACATCATAAAAAATGGTGTGTATCCGGTGGTGCGATTTGGCGTGGTCCGCAGCCCCCAGAGTACGGAGTCGAGATCCTCTACCCAGTGCGTATTAGATTCCTTAAGGGACCGCACTAATGTGGGTTTGATGCCGCTCATAATAAGACCGTTTGCACGTTCGACCTGGCCGTTGGTTTGTGGGTGATAGACGGAAGCATAATCGAGGTTGATGCCCATGTTTTTGCACCAGAGTTTTACCTCGTCTGCGGTAAAGTTTGTGCCGTTATCAGTTATGATGCTGTGGGGGACGCCATAATGGTGTACCACCCCGGATATGAAGTCTATCACAGGTCCGGATTCGGCCATTTTAACAGGCTTGGCTTCTATCCATTTGGTGAATTTATCCACCATGACCAGTAAGTATTTCTTTCTATCGGTCCCGCCTTTAAGGGATCCGACCATGTCAAGCCCCCAGACCGCAAAAGGCCAGGTGATTGGTATAGTTTGGAGTGCGGTGGGTGGCATATGGCTTTGGTTGGCAAAAAGTTGGCAACCAGCGCATCGTTGGACTAAGTCTTGAGCGTCTGCCCGGGCCGTCGGCCAATAAAAGGCTGTACGGAACGCCTTGCTAACAAGGGACCGAGCAGCGGCGTGGTGACCACCGAGTCCGGCATGAATTTCAGCTAGAAGGTTCCGCCCTTCCTCTTTGGAGATGCACCTTTGAAGGACTCGGGTAGTGCTTTTCTTATAAAGCTCTCCCTCATGGACTCTGTAGGCTTTAGATCGCCGCACTATGCAGCGGGCCTCGTTTTGATCCTCTGGGAGTTCCTGCCTAGTAAGGTAGGCTAGGAGTGGTTCTGTCCATGGGGCGATGACCGCTAATATTACGTGGGCTGAAGGTGTAATTTCATTGGCAGAGCCTCCAATTGTGTCAGATTGTTCGGCGTCGAGTGGTGCGGTTGGGTCTTGGCTGTTATTTGCGGGTCCCCCCTCCCATGCTACAGATGGATTGAACAATCTTTCCAAAAAGATGTTGGGGGGGACTGCATCACGTTTTGCTCCGATGGGTGCCAAGACGTCCGCTGCTTGATTGTTTTCTCGGGCTATATGGTGAAACTCCAGCCCTTCGAACTGAGCTGAGATTTTTAGGACGGCGTTGCGGTAAGCTGCCATTTTTGGGTCCTTGGCATCGAAGTCGCCATTTATTTGGGATATCGCGAGGTTCGAATCCCCGCGTACCTCTAGGCTTTGAATGCCCATGGATACTGCCATCCGGAGGCCATGTAGAAGGGCCTCGTATTCGGCTGCGTTGTTGGAGTCCATGTACATAATTTGGAGTACATACTGGACTGTGTCTCCTATTGGGGACGTCAAAATGACGCCAGCCCCCAGTCCGGCCAACATTTTGGAGCCGTCGAAATGCATGATCCAGTTTGAGTATGTGTCGTACTCTTTAGGGAGTTCGGCCTCCGTCCATTATGCGACGAAGTCGGCCAAAACTTGCGATTTGATAACTCGCCGTGGCTTATAGGTTATATCGAACGGGAGGAGCTCGATGGCCCATTTTGCGATCCGGCCCATTGCATCACGGTTATTGATAATATCGTTAAGTGGTACTTCCGAGGCTACTGTTATGGAACACTCTTGAAAGTAGTGTCGTAGCTTTCGGGATGCCATGAATACCGCATATGCAATTTTTTGATAATGCGGGTACCGTGATTTGCATGGAGTGAGGACAGGGGACACATAGTAGACTGGCCTTTGAAGGGGGAATTTGTGTCCGTCCGTTTCCCGCTCGACAACGAGCACTGCGCTGACAACTTGATGTGTTGCTACAATGTACAATACCATTGGTTCGCCGGTGTTAGGCGCGGCCAGGACTGGGTTTGTTGCCAATATGGCTTTTATTTCATCGAGTGCGGCCGCGGCGGCATCCGTCCACTCGAAGTGTTCGGTGCGCCGGAGTAGGCGATAAAGGGGCAGTGCCTTTTCTCCCAAGAGGGAGATGGAGCGGCTTAGAGCCGCCACGCATCCGGTTAATTTTTGTATTTGTTTGAGGTCCTTTGGGATATCCAATTGTGACAGAGCTCGGATCTTGGCTGGATTTGCTTCAATTCCTCTACCAGATGCAATGAAGCCCAAGAGCTTTCCGGCTGGAACGCCGAAGACGCATTTTTCCGGCTTGAGCTTGATGTCGTATTTTCGGAGGTTATCGAATGTGAGCCTCAAGTCGTTTACTAGAGATTCGACATGTCTTGATTTGATGACCACATCATCCACGTATGCCTCCACTGTTTTGCCGATCTGATTTGCCAGACATGTCTGGATCATGCGCTGATATGTTGCGCCGGCGTTTTTTAGCCCGAAGGGCATTGTGTTGAAGCAGAATGGGCCGTATGGTGTGATGAATGCTGTTGCTGCTTGGTCTGATTCTGCCATCTTGACTTGATGGTAACCGGAGTATGCATCGAGGAAACACAACGAGTCATGTCCTACGGTGGCATCGATAATTTGATCGATACGGGGGAGGGGGAAGGGATCCTTTGGGCAAGCCTTGTTAAGGTCTTTAAAGTCGACACCCAGGCGCCAGGATTTGTCCTTCTTTGGTACCTTCACCAGGTTTGCTAGCCAGTCCGGATGTTTTATGTCTCTAATGAATCCGGCCTCCAATAGCTTGGCTAGCTCTTCTCCCATAGCCTGTCTCTTGGGTTCGGAAAAACGCCGAAGGGCTTGTTTGACAGGTTTGAATCCTTTTAGGATATTTAAGCTGTGTTCGGCCAGCCTGCGTGGGATCCTTGGCATGTCTGAAGGGTGCCAGGCGAAAATGTCCCAATTCCCTCGTAGGAACTCTCGCAGTGCGGCGTCTACATCGGGGTTCAGTCGTGCCCCGATGGAAGCTGTTTTACTGGGGTCCGTTGGATGGACCTGGAATTTGACTATTTCGTTAGCTGGCTTGAAGGATGTGGATTTGCATCTTTTGTCGAGTATCACATCATCCCTGTTAACCGTGGAGCGCACCGCAGTCAGTTCCTCGACCGCTAAGGCTTCGGATAGTGCCTCAAGGGCTAATGCGGCCATCTTGTTTTCGGCGCGGAGTGCTATGTCCGGATCACTAGCTAGAGTGACAATTCCATTCGGCCCGGGCATCTTGAGCTTCATGTACCCGTAATGGGGTATAGCTTGGAAGATTGTGAATGCTTCCCGCCCTAGTAATGCGTGATGTCCGCTCTTAAACGGGGCCACCTGAAACGTGACTTCTTCGGACCTGTAGTTATCCGGCGTGCCGAACACCACATCTAGTGTGATTTTTCCTGTGCAGCGCGCTTCCCGACTGGGGATTATTCCTCTAAAGGTTGTGCTGCTTCGCTTGACGCGGTTCCAGTCTATTTCCATTTTTTGAAGTGTCTCCTCATAAATGAGGTTCAGTCCGCTGCCTCCATCCATGAGCTCCTTGGTGAGGTGAAAGTCGTCCACTATGGGACTGAGGACCAATGCGGCTAGTGCTCGGGTTGTTTGGAATCTAGGTTCATCACTTGCGTTGAAGGTAATGGCAGTGTCGCTCCATGGATTTATTGTTGCCACTTGATAGACTTCGGCGAGGCTGCGGAGTGTTCTTTTTCGCATATTGTTTGATGCGAAAGTCTCGAAGACTGTGAGAACGGTACTGGTGTCCTCGGGCTGGCTTTCTGCGGCCTCCCGATTTAAGAGGTCCTCGCCAATTTTGGCTACCTGCCGGAGTATCCCACATGCTCTAAGGCTGTGAGTTGGTGTGGCGTCCTCTGTACTGTGAATTCTACAGGGTCCATCAAGCCACCTTTCCAGTACGGTTCCATGCCCTATAAAGGGTTTTGGCTTTTTGCTATTTATCCCGGGTGTCTTATGATGATGCACCCTCTTAGTTCGGACGGGATTACTATTCAAGGCCGGATTATCCCAAAATTTTGTTTCGGTTTTCCAGGCACTTTCCATCGCACAGTACTTTTGTACTATGGACGCCAAGTTAGCGAAGCGTGTAATATCACGACGACTTATGGCGTTACGGATTCCCTCGTCCGTGCAATTACTGTAGAAAATTGATATTGTGTCTCCCTCGCGGTAATCCTTTATCCTGTTCATAACCAGGAGGAATCTGGCCCAGTAATGATGTACTGTTTCGTCGGGCCTCTGCCTGACTTGGGAGAGATCGCTTATGTTCGGGTGGGCGGGTGTCATTGAATCTGAAACCTCACACAATCCAAGATTCGGAGGCCGAAGAGTTTCCAAACTCTGAAGTTCGGATTCCCGGACGTTATCCAACGAATCCGGCCCCTTGCCTGATCCTAAGCTCAGGTCCTGAGTTACATCCTCCCCTCCGCGGGTATCCGGCTTGGGGGGATCGGGAATTCGGACATAACTAGTCCTTAAAATAGATGAAGGGTCGCCGCACTGCGCCTCTACCACGGCAACGTGGTGGGTGACTTGGGGAGAGTTAATTTCTCTTAGATCGGGTTTAAGCCCAACCTGGTCGTAATCCGTAGCGACCCCCAGGGCGGCGATGCGATCCAAGAGCTCGTTTACGGAAGAGACCTCCATTGGATCTATCTGCTCGACGAGCTTCGAGCTGACGTGTAGGTTGCTTTTGATGACCCGAGAGGTCACCGTCGGCGCAACAGCCGAACAGGCGGTCATGAGGAAACCACCTAGCCGGAGGGTTTGGCCGACAGCCAAGGCTCCCTTAGCAACGGCGCCGTCTTTGAAGACGGGAGAAGGCATCCTTCCTGATTGTGACGGCACAGAGGAACTCTCAATGAAAGCACCAATGTCGGTGTCAAAAGCGGATCTCGGGTAGGGGGTCCCGAACTGTGCGTCTAGGCCGGATGGTAACAGGAGGCAGTGAACACATTGTTTTACCCAGGTTCGGGCCCTCTCGAGGGAGGTAAAACCCTACTCCTGCTTGATTAATATTGATGATATGGGTAGTACAAGAGTAGATCTACCACGAGATCAAGGAGGCTAAACCCTAGAAGCTAGCCTATGGTATGATTGTTGTGTATGGAGTTGATTCTGTCCTACGGACTACAACCCTCCGGTTTATATAGACACCGGATAGGGTTAGGGTTACATAGAGTCGGTTACAATGGTAGGAGATCTTGAATATCCGCATCGCCAAGCTTGCCTTCTACGCCAAGGAAAGTCCCATCCGGACACGGGACGAAGTCTTCAATCTTGTATCTTCATAGTCCTGGAGTCCGGCTGAAGGTATAGTCCGGCTACCCGAACACCCCCTAATCCAGGACACCCTCAACCGCCGTCGTCGTCGTCGTTGTCGCCCCCGCCGACGCCTCTGCCGTCCCTGCTGCATCCCTCCCCCGGTTGGCGCGGCGGGTTGGACGGTCCGGGGGCGTCGTTGTCACTGTCGAGGACCATGAGGCCGTGCTCGTCCTCGCCCCCACGCTTGCGGGCGGCGATCTCCTCCAGGGCCCGGCGCTGCCGGACCATCTCGTCGCGGAGGTAGTCGTCACGTGCCCACCGCAGGGCCTCCTCGTTGGAGAAGCCACGCCGGGCTACATCCTCGTACTCCGCGGGGAGGCCGGGCTCCGGCTTGGACTCGACAAGGATGAAGTGGCCGGTGGGGGAGGCGTTGTCGCCGATGCGGACGCCGGAGCTGCGGGTGCGCGTGCTGACAGGCGTGTCCTGGGGCTCTGGCTTGACGGGGCAGAGTTGGAGGCAGGGGGAGCCGCCGGACGAGGAGGAGGACCCCCCGGTCTCCATGCGCCTCGGGGTCCAGGAGCTTCCCCAGCGTCGTGGGAAGGACGGGGGAGCGGGGTACTCGAGGCACGACGTGTTGCCGCCCTCGATGTACTCGAGGACGGCCTCCAACGTGCGCCCGGGCACGCCCCACCACCGACGCCGGCCGACAGCGTTGAGCCTGCCGGAGGGCTCGACGCCGTTGGTGGCCTCGAGCTGCTTGGCGTGACGGCGGCGGAACTAAGGCTCCCAGAGCGGGCTGTCGGGGACATACCGTGGCCCCTCCCTCGCCGCACGCGGCAGGGACGAGCGGATGCGTGCGATCTCCAAACGCCGCGCCGCGCCGGTGGGTATCGGGGGCACCGGCACGCCGCCGGCACTGATTCTCCACGCCCCGGGCACCCGCATGTCCGGCGGGACCGGGTACTCGGCCTCGAAAAGGAGGCGAGCCTCGTTCTCGTGAAGATGGCGGCGGCCGAAGCCGTTCGCCGTCGCCTGGGAAGCGCTCGGCCATGGGGGTGATGAACTGGAGACGACGAGAGAGAGGAGAGGGAGGGGAGAGGTAGGAACGACGACGGCGAGAGAGTGCAAGTCGCCGAGTGCGCTGGGGCGCGTCTTATATAGGCCGAGGCGCCGCCCGTGCGCGAGCCGCCGTGAGTACGCGTGGCGGGCGAGGGAGGGCGAGGGACGCGCGTCATCCGGTCTTCATTGCGCCGCCCGTGAGGCATCAATGGCGCAGGCTGACCGGCGCGGCAGCTTTGGCATTGATTCGCCGCGGGAAACGAGGCGATGAGGACGACGAAGGGGCGAGAAGAGGGTAGAGTCGCTGACGCGGTGGGCCCGCGGCTGTTTCGCGCCAAAACAGTTCGTCCCGGCGCCCCCGGGTGCCCCCCAGCGTGCCGGGTTCGGCCTGGGTCCGCCGGCGCTGTTTTCGGCCCAAGCCGGCGAAAATCGGACTCCTGGGGCGCGACTGGACCGATTTTTCGGCGCCGGCGCAAAAAAAACGCCTGGGGAGGCCTTCCTGCGGGCGCGGCTGGAGATGCCCTTAGGATTCATATATGAGTATATGCAATGGGAACTTAGGGTTATAGTGGCGATAGACGCTAAACCTTTCTCCTTGATCATAATCTCTGGGGTGTAAAGGGAGACCTAATTGTTCTTTGATACGTCCGTAGTGAAACCCTTAATCACGCTCCTACACCAGCACACCAGCATAATATATATTAGGTGTGTGGTAGCGGTGTTAAGGGCATGAGAGGGAAAAACTTTTTTTTCTGGTGGCAGCAAAATTCACGAAGGTGCATTCGCTTGGTGTTCCTAAAAATGCAAAGTAAATAGATAGAGGTGGTCGCGGGTCGAGGCGAAACCCTTTTGAAACATCTTGTGGATTTTTTGAGAAGTTGAGTTTACATGTTTATGTTTAAAATAGTCCTACACCTACAAAGTTGTTACGTAACTTTCCACTTAACCTCCCCCTCCAACCCCCTCCCCCCCCCTGGATTCCATCAGGGTTGTCCCCTCCATCCCCCTTACCTCCAATGAAAACATGGCAACTGATCAAGCCCCATAATGCCCATGGATGTAGCAGTGCTCTTATGTTTAATCAATTGTAATGTTAAACATAATGGCAAATCAAACTTTCTTTAGCAAGCATGACATATCCTGGCAAAAAAGAAAAAGAAATTTACCATCCTGTCCACAACTATAATTGTCATGAAAAACATTAGATTTGTCATGGTCAAAAATCAGACGTTCGATTTCTAGAGAAATCCTTGTTCAAAAGATTTTGAGAATAATTAATGACCGAGCATGGATGTTAGCTTGTGAACGAAGAAACCAGGAAACATGATGCAGGTTTCCTGCATGCATGCGTTGCTTATGTGATGCATGAGACGAAAGATAAACCTGCATGCATGCGTTGCTCATGTGATGCATGAGAGTAAAGATAGATATTCCATGCTTTTGGGAAAGCAGCGTGTTAGGTGTATGTGGTGTGTACTAATTGACGCATGTGTTCACTAACGCCCGCGTCAATCATATGCACTAGGTGAGTTATGATGGTTGAGCTAGACGACGGTGGTAGGTGAACTGTAGCTAGCGTGTTAGGTATGCGGTGTGTACTAGTTGACTCATGTATTCACTAAAGTCCGCGTCGATGTCGTTGAAATGATTCCGCGGTATGCAGTAGGTGAGTTATGATTGAGCAAACCATATAAGCCATGGTTGTAGGAGACTGGTTTTTCTACCGTGCACGGTAGACACCGTGCATGCATCCACCACACCCTTGTTTCGTCGGGATATGTGCCATCACAGGATGAAAGGTGATTAAATATTGTATCCCTGACATCACACATTGTTTTCTCTCACCTAATGTGTGGTAACGTGATATTTCATAGTCAGTTCCATCTAGTTGAGTTTTATTAAAAATTAAATGTTTCATATTTTTTATCACAAAATTATACTCCCTCAGTTTCATGATTTTTGCCATGGGTTTAATTTGAACTTTGTCAACGCATATCTGATATTTAGCTTGTTTTGAAGATAAAATCAAAAGAAAAACACATGTTCAAACAGAATATTTTTCTGAAATTTATTTTAACATATATAGTTGTTCCAAGTTTAAGATTGAAAAATAAATGCATGTGAGTAGGAGAGAGAACTCTGTGTGCGTGTGGTGTGAGAGGAAAATGAGGAGAGAGAAGATATAAAGTTGATTGATGGATTGTCAGAATATAGAATTATATTACTCTGGAATAGCAAATACTACTAGCAAGCTTGCATGCATCCTAATCTCAAACCAAGCTGACGGTTGAGCCATGCACGGGATGTCCCGTGCAGGGTAGAAGTGCTTTTCTCATGGTTGTAGCTAGACGATGGTGGTGAACTGTAGCTATAACGACAAAGGCTCGATCACCAATGGCGCACATGACCATCTCACACTTGGAGATCGTCAGCATAGCGGTCACGGCCGCGGCGCTCGCCACCGGTGGAGCTGCTTCACCTCCCGCTCCGGCACCGATGGGGATGCCGGGCTGCCACACCATCTGCGGCAACATCAGTGTGCCGTATCCGTTCGGCATGGGGCCGGCCAGGTGCTACTGGCCGGGGTTCAACCTCACCTGCGACAATACTACCACCCCGCCGCGGCTGCGGTTCCAAAGCGCCGGCGGAGATATCCTCCAGGTGGACCATTTCAGCGTTTCCGAGTCGTCGGTGCTCGTCAAACGCACCCCCCGCGATGTAAAAATCGACGGCGACGGCAACGGCTCAATATTCTCCGGAGGGCCTGGCCAAGGGAAGTACAACATCATGCTGACAGACACTTGGGTATACGGCGCGAACGAGCTCATCCTGCTGGGATGCAACGTGCGAGCGACGCTGAAACACGGCAACGCCTGCTCCACCCTGTGCGGCGACGACCAACCCCATCAGCCCATGTGGTCCGTGCCGTCCAGGCTCGACAGAAGCAGGGTTTGCACCGGGCTCGGCTGCTGCCAGGCGCCCATCGTCGCCGCGGCAGCAGCTGTCGGCGAGCTTCGGGTGCAGCTAGAGTGGTTCGGCCGGAATCGCAGCGCCGACGAGGAACGGATGCCCACGCGCGCGTTCGTCGCCAACGAGGGGTGGTTCGAGAAGAAGAAAGTTTCCGACCCACTGCTGCTTCGGAAGCCGTCGGCTATGGGAGCAACGGGTATCCCCATGGACGACGGAGTTCCAGTGTGGCTGAGCTGGGAGGTCGACACCAACATTTCTTCTTCCCATGGACATGGCCACGTCGTGTGCGATGAGGGTACACGAGGAGGATATACATGCCGCTGCGACAGTAACTACGAAGGCAACCCCTACATACCCGACGGATGCCAAGGTTTGTTGTTTTCTTATGAGTGGTAATTAAATTTGGGTGCATAGTAATCGCTTCATTTCAAAATATAGTGCTTGTAGATTTCGTTATAAATTAAACTTGCCCCCACACAAAAAGCAAATCAAACTTTGTAAAGGTTGTCCTAGTTTAAAACTAGACAAAAGTTATTGCATTTAGATCCAAATCGATGCCATTAGATACATCATAAACAAGTACTACTTGAACGATGTACTGTACTCTCTTTGTTTAAACTGTAAAAGCGTCTTATGTTTGTGTAGAGAGGAAGTATTTCATTAACCACGGATGTTTCTTTGGTGTAGATATCGACGAGTGTGGGCTTCATCCGTGCCATGATGGTGGTGTTTGTACCAATAGAGATGGAGGGTTTGACTGTGGTTGCCCACCACGAACCCATGGTGACAAGGCCGTACCCGGTGGTTGCATCCCTTTTGTCTCCGTCACAGCTAAGCTATGCTAATTAATTAATTGTTTATTTTTAATGAAGGTTAATGAATTACTATTAGCAAGTAAAAATACAATGTATCATTACTTCCTATGTGTTCTTTGTATGTAAGAGGCATATTAGGTTTTGTTGAGATCAGAATTTGATCAAGATTTTTTAGATTGATATATGGTTTGTTTGACATGATGTTGGCACCATTAGAATTGTTGTCGAAAGTACTCCCTGACAGTTAAGTTATTTCATATATAAACAATATATTTATAGAGTAATATTTCATCAAAGCATTATGAACACCAATATCGTTTATTACTAATACACTACAGTAGTATATAGTATGTGACCTAGAATATTGCACATTCGACTAGCTTAGGTTCTACTTTTTTTCGAATCAGAAACGGAAGGCGGTACATGTGGAGATGTGGATATACCGTACCCATTTGGCATCGGGCCGTCCCACTGCTACCGGCCAGGCTTCAACCTTACATGCGACTATCCAAGCGGCAAGCCCCCGCGACTATTATTGGATAGCTACGGCGTCTTCCAAATTCAAGAGATCTTCCTCCCAAACACCACATTACATGTTACTAGCTCTGTCGTTGTCATTGAAGCCGCCTCCAACAATAACTTCGGTTTTGATTTCAACAATTATTTCACAAGCCGTGCGGATGTGCTCTACTCGTTATCCACCCGCAATGAGCTCATCCTCTCAGGGTGCAACGTTCAGGCAACGCTACTTGGGCCAGACAGTGATGCATCCATCATCAGCGGTTGCACTAGCTTCTGCTCCAAGGGAGATGTCGGCGCTGGGAGGGTGCCGTTTGCAAGCAACAAGAACTGCTACGGCATGGGTTGCTGCCAGGCATGCATTTCCGAGCCCGTGGAGGGAGGCTTGCCTGGTTTGCTCACCCTCGAGTATATTGACCCCAACAACTTCCAGGCGAACATGTCACTACCCCCGTATGCCCTAATAGCGAAAGAGGGGTGGTTCGACAACCGCCTTGTCTCCGACCAACAAATGCAGGCGCTTCAAAACAAGTTGAAATTTGCGCCGTTAGTTCCTATTGTTATAGAATGGAAGATGTTGCCGTCAGAATCATTAATCTTACAAGATGTTGATCATGTGAAGTCATGATCGGATCTAAATTGCCCCAGGGAGGTTGCTATTGACATCTGCAAGAGCAAGCATAGTAGATGCATACCAGCTGGGATGAACAAAGGCTATTCTTGCCAGTCTCGGGAAGGCTACCATGACAAACCCTACAAAACCCATGGATGCAAAGGTTAGCATGCAGCATACACATACAATAGAGGCATGCACGTGTGAATTTATATTTCTGGTATTATTTATAATTTCCAGATATTTGACTCTCTATCTCTCTCTTTCATTTTTTCTTCAGGTGACATCATCTCATCTAAAGGTGAGCAACCATGTATGCAGGACATTGTTTTCCTTTTCAGATGATGATAAGTATATTTAGTGCTCACTCTCATTCCCTGGAAGTTACTGTTTTCGCTATAGGAAGTTACAAATTTTGTCGTAGTACAAGATAATGTATTTTGTTTCTTACCAGGTGTAGATAGAGGGGAGGTGCTATAAAATGACAATAATTTAGTTGTTTTCACCTAAATTTGGATGTTTAAAGAAATTGGTGTATTTTTTCCAGGTATGATCGCTGCCATTGTAGGAGTTGTGTGTGGAGCGGGTCTAGTTTTTTCGATTATGACTTCATACATTGTTTCAAAGAAACTGAAACATCGGAGAGCATATATGTTAAAACGGAAGTTCTTTGAGTAAAATCATGGACAATTACTGGAACAATTGGTATCTCAAAGATCTGGTATTGCGGAAAGGATGATCATTACCTTGGAAGAGCTAAAGAAGGCAACACACAATTTTGATAAAGATCTTGTGGTTGGCGGTGGAGGGCATGGTACTGTTTACAAAGGGATTTTATCAAACCAACATATTGTAGCCATCAAGAAACCAAAAAGTGTGGTTGGAGATTGATGAGTTTATAAATGAGGTTGCCATCTTATCACAAATCAACCACATGAATGTGGTAATACTCTTTGGTTGCTGCCTTGAAACTGAAGTCCCAATGTTAGTCTATGATTTCATATCCAATGGAACACTTTATGAGCATCTTCATGTCGAAGGACCAAGATCATTATCATGGGGCCACAGACTGCGTATAGCCATTGAAACATCAAAATCTCTGGCGTATCTTCTTTCAGCCACTGCAATACCTATCATCCATAGAGATGTAAAGTCTGCTAACATAGTTTTGGATGATACTCTAACAGCAAAGGTAGCAGACTTTGGAGCATCAAGGTACATTCCCATGGAGAAATCTGGCTTAGAAACAAGGGCTCAAGGTACAAGAGGTGAAGGAAATATGCCCTAGAGGCAATAATAAAGTTATTATTTATTTCCTTATATCATGATAAATGTTTATTATTCATGCTAGAATTGTATTAACCGGAAACATAATACATGTGTGAATACATAGACAAACAGAATGTCACTAGTATGCCTCTACTTGACTAGCTCGTTAATCAAAGATGGTTATGTGTCCTAACCATGGACAAAGAGTTGTTATTTGATTAACGGGATCACATCATTAGTTGAATGATCTAATTGACATGACCCATTCTATTAGCTTAGCACCCGATCGTTTAGTATGTTGCTATTGCTTTCTTCATGACTTATACATGTTCCTGTGACTATGAGATTATGCAACTCCCGTTTGCCGGAGGAACACTTTCTGTGCTACCAAACGTCACAACGTAACTGGGTGATTATAAAGGAGCTCTACAGGTGTCTCCAAAGGTACATGTTGGGTTGGCATATTTCGAGATTAGGATTTGTCACTCCGAATGTCGGAGAGGTATCTCTAGGCCCTCTCGTTAATGCACATCACTTAAGCCTTGCAAGCATTGCAACTAATGAGTTAGTTGCGGGATGATGTATTACGAAACGAGTAAAGAGACTTGCCAGTAACGAGATTGAACTAGGTATTGGATACCGACGATCGAATCTCAGGCAAGTAACATACCGATGACAAAGGGAACAACGTATGTAGTTATGCGGTCTGACCGATAAAGATCTTCGTAGAATATGTAGGAGCCAATATGGGCATCCAGATCCCGCTATTGGTTATTGACCGGAGACGTGTCTCGGTCATGTCTACATTGTTCTCGAACCGTAGGGTCCGCACGCTTAAAGTTACAATGACAGTTTCATTATGAGTTTATGTATTTTGATGTACCGAAGGTTGTTCGGAGTCCCGGATGTGATCACGGACATGACGATGAGTCTCGAAATGGTCGAGACATAAAAATCGATATATTGGAAGCCTATATTTGGACATCGGAATCGTTCCGGGTGAAATCAGCATTTTACCGGAGTACCGGGGGGTTACCGAAACCCCCCGGGGGGTTATTGGGCCTACATGGGCCTTGAGGGAGAAGAGAGAAGGAGGCAGGAGGTGGCCGCGCGCCCCTCCCCTTCCTAGTCTGAATAGGACAAGGGAAGGGGGGCGACGCCCCCCCTTTCCTTCCCCTCTTCCTCCTCTTTCCCCCCTTCTCCTTCTCCAACTAGGAAAGAAGGGAGTCCTACTCCCAGTGGGAGTAGGACTCCCCCCTGGCGCGCCCCTCCTTGGCCGGCCGCCCCCTCCCCTTGGCTCCTTTATATACGGGGGCAGGGGGGCACCCTAGGACACACTAGTTGATCTTCGTGATCGTTTCTTAGCCGTGTGCGGTGCCCCCCTCCACGATATTACACCTCGATCATATTGTAGCGGTGCTTAGGCGAAGCCCTGCGACGGTTAAACATCAAGATCGTGACCACGCTGTCGTGCTGACGAAACTCCTCCCCGAAGCTTTGCTGGATCGGAGCCCGGGGTGCGTCATCGAGCTGTACGTGTGTCAAGAACTCGGAGGTGCCGGAGTAACGGTGCTTGGATCGGTTGGACCGGGAAGACGTACGACTACTTCCTCTACGTTGCGTCAATGCTTTCGCTTCGGTCTACGAGGGTACGTAGACAACACTCTCCCCTGTCGTTGCTATGCATCACCATGATCTTGCGTGCGCGTAGGAATTTTTTTGAAATTACTATGTTCCCCAACAAAAGGATACTGGCACCCTATGTACTTTTACACTGGACGCCTCACGGAGAAAAGTGATGTTTACAGTTTTGGAGTTGTCCTTGTGGAACTGCTAACCAGGCAGAAACCGTTTTCATATTTGTCCTCAAATGATGAGAGTCTTGTTGTACATTTTGTTACTTTGTATGTGGAAGGGAATTTGCTCCATATATTAGACCCACAAGTTATCGAGGAAGGAGGCAAAGAAGTCGAAGAAGTGGCTGCTATTGCCGTAGCATGTGTAAAATTAAGTGGAGAGGATCGTCCAACCATGAGGCAAGTGGAGTTGACACTAGAAGGCGTTCGTACATCTGAGGGGCGTGTTTTACATAATGTGGTGGCTAAGAAAGTTTACAATAATGGTATCGAAGTAGGGGCTCAATCTAATAAATCAGTTAGAGAAGGTAACGAGGGGTCAACAAGACGGTATAGTATGGAAGAAGAGTTCATACTATCTGCAAGTTGTCCTCGGTAGTTGTAGTGAAATTGTGCTCAAGCAGAAGATTTCATGTGCACAGTGGACAGCTTTGTTTCGGTGTATATCCACTTCTAATCTTAGTGAATTTGTGCTCAAATCAAATATTTCATGTGGCTAGTTAGCAGCTTTGGTTCTTGTATATCCACTGCTGGTAGTGTCCTCCTCTAGACTAGTGAGCCAGGGTTGGAAGAAGGGCGTATGAGCAAACAAAACGAGTTAAACAGTTTTTTTTTGAACTGGGCATTACCCCTTTCCATTACTGCGACATAACGGAAATACAACAATCCAAAGAGGAGAAAAGGGGAAGCGAGTTCAATGCATCGCCTGGAAACCCACTGTGAGCACTCGGCATCGAGATTACTCACTGTGGGGCGAAAATCCGACGACACCAAATCTCAGTATCTAAGAACCAGGGTCAAACAACCCCAAAAGAACACAAAACGCAAGCTCGCAACAGTCGAGCAGAGAAAGTTCAGTCCCACGCAGGGGAGGGCAGCTCAAGCATCAAACTAAACCACAGGGACACAGCTCCAGTAGAATCAGTAGGTCGCCTCTTCACGGTTCGCAGCACAAATCCTCATCATCATCGATGCATTCTTCTTCAGTATCTTCGCGCCATCCCTCATGGCAGCCGCGTCATCCTGCTTCATCATTTCTGCCCAATAGCAGATTTAAGGCACAGGTAGAGAAAATACATTCATACGGGCTTGTAAGAGGTTTGAACTCAAAGGTGGCCCTGTTGCGACACGACCAGATCGCCCAGCATACAGCAGCGATCCCTGCTGTATAGAACTTTTCCCCCCTAGGTAGGAATGTAAAACACCAAGAGTAGGCCTGCCAAATATTATCAGGGCATAAAGCAGTGCCAAATATACATGCCACTGTTCTCCAGGTTATCCTGGCAACAGGGCAAGTAAAGAACAAGTGCTGTGCGGTTTCTCTCCCATCACAAAAAGAGCATTTTGGATTTCCTTTCCAACCACGATGTTTCATCACATCCCTGGTCAGGACAGCATCCTGAAAAATTTGCCACAAGAATATTTGAATTTTGAGAGGGATTCTGGCACTCCAGATCCATCTATAATCACATCCAGCAACATTCTTTTTCAGAAACGAATACACCGATTTAGTGGTAAAAGAGGTCTTGCCACCCAAGCCCCATTTGATCACATCAGGATGCTGTCCTCACAGCATCCTGATCCTGGTCGTGGTTGTGGGTTCCTAATGGTCAAATAGTTACCCCTCGTCCCTCGTACTGCATGCGTATGTGAGCCCATGTTCGCTCATTGAGAGAACAATCACGACATTATCTCTGTACATACGTTTTCTTGCTTAATTTAGAAAATAAATCAAATGCAATCTTTCTTTTACCGCGTGACCTACTACTCCAGCTCAGGTTGGAATCATTGGAACGTGTGTTTTTTAATGAAAAGCTCGGTCGGTCCTGTCTAGTTTTTTTTTTGCGGGGTAGTTATATTATTTACATAACATATTCTTCTTGTAGTTCTAGGTGATCTATGGATATAGATATAACTAGCACATATGGCCGCGCATTGCAACGGGAGAGATAATTAACGTGTCCATCGCAGCAACGTGGCATAACAATATCCGAATGGTGCCATCCAACGGTGGCAGCGAGACGCACGCTACCATAAATGCATATAAGTCGTACATTAAAAACCATCACATATGATATTTTTGGTATGATTTTTGTGTGACTGCTATGTTATTTAAAAGGCCTAATTTTCAAATCCTACATACCAAGGCATTATTTGGAAGTTGGTGCAATTTTCGGAATTCACACCGAGTCATGAAGAAATCTTGCTAAGTGTGTTTTAGCCCCTCTCACCTCTCCCAAATCCACTGTTGTGTCGTGCCCTCTTACCAAGTATTATTCCATTGTGTTATTGTCCAAACGCTTATGTCATTGCTATTTGTCTTGCAGGAATCTATGCCGTGCATGATCACCTCTTTAGATATTTAATTCCTAGGTATTAGTTTCTCCTTCGTTTTATGCCCACGGGATGGATGAGACACACACACTTCATCCTTTTAGTTCTTATTCTTGAGGCCCCTTGTTTGTCTTCAACACAACTCGTGTACATACATAAAATAGCGAGATGGTACTATTTAATGGGGTAGCAAATCCATCGATCAACTTTTTGAAACAGGCCCAGTTTGACTTGGCCCATGTTTTTTAGGCAGGCTCTACCATACATTAGTACGGTGGATCAGGTAAAAAAGATTTGTGTGTTTGTGCTGTGTTGCGAGTTCGCTCGAGCACTTTCCAATAAAAAAGTAGTGTGCGTAAAAATAGTTAGAATGGGATAACATAAAGTGGAACCAAACTAAGAATACATATTCCCTTAATAGTAGGTATAGGTATATAGATACAGATTTATTTATTTATTATTATTAGTTTTCGTTGTACTGTCATGATTGTAGATGAATTGATTGAGAATTTTCCTGGAATAAAAAAACCAACTAATGGTATTTTAAGATTAACAAAGGCACATAGACATCTCGCTGTGGGCGGAGCAATATCCCCCAAGGAATAATTCGTGTTAGTGAGACGTCAAACTAACTGTCCCAAATTTGTACAATTTAGGGTATGGGTGTTAGTTTGGTACTGCTACTGTCAAAAGCCAAACTGGTCGAAGCACCTGGCATACTCCCAGTGCGCTCTTCCTCGTTAGAACATCTTCAGTAGATGATGTATATTTTGGTGTTCTAAACCAGTGATGTAAAAATTTACATTCAAAAGTGCTTTTTACATCTCTAAAAAAGGCTCAACTCCAACAAATGGTCTAAAACGGAGATGGAAAGAGCAACTCCAACAAATGGTCCAAAACAAAGATGTAAAATTCTGAAAATGACCAACTACTAATTCATCTCAACATAGTTCAAACATCAAATTCCAACATAGATGACATAAATTTAAACTAGCAGAACTACTCATCGTCCGAGGGCATCCAGTACGACTCTTTGGAGTCATCCGAGAGCCCCCAGAACTCCTCGTCCTCCTCCGACGATGACTCGATCACTAGTAGAAAACAGGGCTATGGTCCAGGCCGGCTCAGCCCATTAGTCCCGGTTCAGTCTAGAACCGGGACCAATGTGGGCATTGGTCCCGGTTCGTGAGCCCAGGGGGCCGGCCGGGCCACGTGGGCCATTGGTCCCGGTTCGTCTGGACCTTTTGGTCCCGGTTGGTGGGACGAACCGGGACCAATGGGCCTCGCTCCTGGCCCACCACCATTGGTCCCGGTTGGTGGCTTGAACCGGGACCAAAGGCTTCCCTTTAGTCCCGGTTCATGTCATCAACCGGGACCAATGAGGTGCCTATATATACCCCCTCGCGCAAGAGCAGAGCACAGTGCTCTGTTTTTTCTGGCCGAGGGGGAGAGGGCTTTGTGGTGCTCTAGCTCACCTCCTATGCACATGAGGTGTTCGATGGAATGCCCGAGCCACATTACTTAAGCTTTCTCCTCTCAAAGCTCGACCTCCAAGCTCCATTTTCCTCGAGATTTGTCTAGATTTAGCGGTCCGTCACGCCCCGTCCCCGTCTTCACCGCCGTCGATCACCCGCGCCGATCTCATCACCGACACCACCGTGGTGAGCCTCTTGTTCTTATCTTCTTTCTGAAAGGAAAAATATTCTTACTTGTATGTTTAGATAGATACTTGTATCATTTTCTTACATTTATTATTGCATCTTATATAGTGCGATGGTTTTGGTATCCGCCCCCGTCGGCCCTCGTCCTGTCTATGATTCGGATTTGGTATGTATATTATCTTTATAACTATTGGTTCATTTATTGTTTATGAAAATTATGCCGACCAACGTGACATAGATTTTATTTATCTAGGATGTATGTGAATCGGAAATGCCAACCGACCCTATTGTCGAGAGGTTAAATTTAGTTGAAGAAGAAAACAATTTGTTGAAGGAAAAAATAAAAAATTGAGGAGGAGAAGATGATATTGGAGTTGCATGTTGCGGATGTCGTCGATGATCACAAGATCAAGATGGATGCAATGCGCTTGAAGATTAGAAAGATTAGAAAATATGCCATTCATACCGAGGCTTGGTATCATTATGCCGTTGGATCAATTGTTACCTTGGTTGCGATTATGATCGCATTTGTTTTCGCATTGAAATGTTTTACATAGTTTCAATGTATGGTTTAATTAATTAGATGCTCTGGAGAGCTATATATTGTTAGATGAGAACTATGTATGCACTTTGATTTTAATGTGATGATGAACTTCTATTAATTTGGACACTTAATTATATATAATGCATGCAGATGAACCGGCAATGGATGTACGGTGACAGACACACCCGCGAGTACATTAAGGGCGTGCATGAGTTTCTCTATGCGGCTGAGGCAAACAAGCAGAATGGTTCTATGTGTTGTCCATGCACTGAATGTGGGAATACGAGGTCTTACTCTAACCGGAAAATCCTTCACTCCCACCTGCTTTACAAGGGTTTCATGCCACACTATAATGTTTGGACGAGGCACGGAGAAATAGGGGTTATGATGGAAGACGGTGAAGAAGAAGAGTACGATGACAACTATGTGCCCCCTGAATACGGTGATGCTGCAACGGGGGGAGCTGGTGAAGATCAAGAGGAACCAGACGATGTGCCCAATGATGCTGCCACGGGTGAAGCTGCTGAAGATCAAGAGGAACCAGACGATGTGCCCGATGATGATGATCTCCGCCGGGTCATTGTCGATGCAAGGACGCAATGCATTAGTCAAAAGGAGAAGCTGAAGTTCGATCGCGTGTTAGAGGATCACAAAAAAGGGTTATACCCCAATTGCGAAGATGGCAACACAAAGCTCGGTACCGTACTGGAATTGCTGCAGTGGAAGGCAGAGAATGCTGTGGCTGACAAAGGATTTGAGAAGCTACTGAAAATATTGAAGAAGAAGCTTCCAAAGGATAATGAATTGCCCGACAGTACATACGCAGCAAAGAAGGTCGTATGCCCTCTAGGATTGGAGGTGGAGAAGATACATGCATGCCCTAATGACTGCATCCTCTACCGCAGTGCATATAAGGATCTGAACACATGCCCGGTATGCGGTGCGTTGCGGTATAAGATCAGACGAGATGATCCTGGTGATGTTGACGGCGAGCCCCTTAGGAAGAGGGTTCCTGCGAAGGTGATGTGGTATGCTCCTATAATACCACGGTTGAAACATCTGTTCAGAAATGAAGAGCATGCCAAGTTGATGCGATGGCACAGTGAGAACCGAAAGAAAGATGGGAAGTTGAGAGCACCCGCTGGCGGGTCGCAGTGGAGAAAAATCGAGAGAAAGTACTGGGATGAGTTTGCAAAGGACCCAAGGAATGTATGGTTTGCTTTAAGCGCGGATGGCATTAATCCTTTCGGGGAACAGAGCAGCAATCACAGCACCTGGCCCGTGACTCTATGTATGTATAACCTTCCTCCTTGGATGTGCATGAAGCGGAAGTTCATTATGATGCCAGTTCTCATCCAAGGCCCTAAGCAACCCAGCAACGAAATTGATGTGTACCTAAGGCCATTAGTTGAAGAACTTTTACAGCTGTGGAATGGAAACGGTGTACGTACGTGGGATGAGCACAGACAGGAGGAATTTAACCTTAAGGCGTTGTTGTTCGTGACCATCAACGATTGGCCCGCTCTCAGTAACCTTTCCGGACAGACAAACAAAGGATACCACGCATGCACGCACTGTTTAGATGACACTGAAAGTATATACTTGGACAAATGCAGGAAGAATGTGTACCTGGGCCATCGTCGATTTCTTCTGACCAACCATCAATGTCGAAAGAAAGGCAAGCATTTCAAAGGCGAGGCAGATCACCGGAAGAAGCCCGCCATGCGCACCGGTGATCACGTGCTTGCTATGGTCAATGATTTACACTACGTAATCTTTGGAAGGGGTCCCGGTTGACTAGCTGTTCCGAATGACGCTGAGGGACACGCACCCATGTGGAAGAAGAAATCTATATTTTGGGACCTACCCTACTGGAAAGACCTAGAGGTCCGCTCCTCAATCGACGTGATGCACGTGACGAAGAACCTTTGCGCGAACCTGCTAGGCTTCTTGGGCGTGTATGGGAAGACAAAAGATACACCTGAGGCACGAGAGGACCTGCAACGTTTGCATGAAAAAGACGGCATGCCTCCGAAGCAGTATAAAGGTCCTGCCAGCTACGCTCTTACGAAAGAAGAGAAAGAAATCTTCTTTGAATGCCTGCTCAGTATGAAGGTCACGACTGGCTTCTCGTCGAATATAAAGGGAATAATAAATATGCCAGAGAAAAAGTTTCAGAACCTAAAGTCTCATGACTGCCATGTGATTATGACGCAACTGCTTCCGGTTGCATTGAGGGGGCTTCTACAGGAAAACGTCCGATTAGCCATTGTGAAGCTATGTGCATTCCTCAATGCAATCTCTCAGAAGGTGATCGATCCAGAAATCGTACCAAGGCTAAGGAGTGATGTGGCGCAATGTCTTGTCAGTTTCGAGCTGGTGTTCCCACCATCCTTCTTCAATATCATGACGCACGTCCTAGTTCATCTAGTCGACGAGATTGTCATCCTGGGGCCCGTATTTCTACACAATATGTTCCCCTTTGAGAGGTTCATGGGAGTCCTAAAGAAATATGTCCGTAACCGCGCTAGGCCAGAAGGAAGCATCTCCATGGGCCATCAAACAGAGGATGTTATCGGGTTTTGTGTTGACTTCATTCCTGGCCTTAACAAGATAGGTCTCCCTAAATCGCGGTATGAGGGGAGACTGACTGGAAAAGGCACTCTTGGAAGAGACTCAATAATATGCAGAGACGGATATTCTTGGTCTCAAGCACACTACACAGTTCTACAGAACTCTACCTTGGTGACCCCGTATGTCGATGAACACAAGAACAGTCTGCGCTCCAAACACCCAGAGCAGTGCGACGACTGGATTACATGTGAACACATCAGGACTTTCAGCAGTTGGTTGGAAACACGTCTCAGAGGTGACAACATTGTTTCTGATGAGTTGTACTTGTTGTCCAGGGGACCATCTTTGACTGTATTGACTTACAAAGGATACGAGATAAATGGGAATACATTTTACACGATCGCCCAAGATTAGAAGAGCACCAACCAAAACAGCGGTGTCCGCTTTGATGCAGCAACCGAGAGCGGAAAGGACACATATTATGGTTACATAGTGGACATATGGGAACTTGACTACGGACCTGATTTTAAGGTCCCTTTGTTTAAGTGAAAATGGGTCAATCTGTTAGGCGGCGGGGTACAGGTAGACCCACAGTACGGAATGACAACAGTGGATCTAAAAAATCTTGGGTACACTGACGAACCGTTCGTCCTAGCCAATGATGTGGCACAGGTTATCTATGTGAAGGACATGTCTACCAAACCGAGAAAAAGAAAAGATAAGGAAGCGAATACATCATACGATGAGCCAAAGCGCCACATAGTTCTTTTAGGAAAAAGGGACATCCTGGGAGTGGACGGCAAGACAGACATGTCTGAAGATTATGAAAAGTTTCATGAAATTCCTCCCTTCAATGTCAAGGCTGACCCAAGCATCCTGATAAACAATGAAGATTATCCATGGTTACGGCGCAATAAGCAAATGACACAAGCGAAGAAAAAGTGAAGACTTTCTCCTGCAACTATTATGATGATACCATGCCAAATTTGTAACAGACGAACATGCTACCATTGTCCGTTTTATACATGCACATGCTATGTGGGTGAAATTATGATACCATGCCAACTTTCAACCTTTTCAGAGTTCATTTTAAAATGCTTTCCAATTTCAGAGTCATTTAGCTCAAATAATGAATTAATAGCAAACAGAATGAACTACAAAACTTTTATGAAAATAAAAACAATCAATTAAAATATTATGTTATGATCAACTAAAATAAAACTATAATATTCTTTAATAGCAAAAAGAATATAATTTTTGTGACCTAAAATCAAACTATAAGTATTTAATTGTAAGTATAAATAAAAAATAAATAGCAAAGAAGAAAAAAATTCTATTTTTATAGTAAAGTTATTCATAAACTAGTGATTCACACAAATTTTATAAAATTCAAATTTAAACTATTCAAAATTTTAAAACTAATGGCACTAACAGAAAGTTTATAATTTTTGTGACCTAAAATCGAAAGGAAATCACTAAAAAAACTATAAGTATTTAGTTTTAAGTATAAATAAAAAATAAATAGAAAAAAATTCTATTTTTATAGTAAAGTTATTCGTAAACTAGTGATTCACACAAATTTTTAAAAATTCAAATTTAAACTATTCAAAATTTAAAACTAATGGCACTAATAGAAAGTTTATAATTTTTGTGACCTAAAAGCAAAAAGAAATCACTAAAAAACTGTAAGTATTTAGTTTTAAGTAGAAATAAAAAAATAAAAAACCAAAAAAATGTAGAAATAAAAAAGAAAAAACCAAAAAAAATGCCACCTACTGGGTCTCCACGGCCTGAATACGACTAGAAACCCTACATGGGCCAGGATTCAGGCCCGCAGAGGCCCAATAGGCCCACAGGCAGTAACAAGTTTAGGCCCGAAAGCCTGCATTAGAGAGGAGCTCGAATGGGGAGGCACAGGAGCGCTTATAAACAAGTGCCGGCGCCCTTCAGCTAGCGATGTGGGACTAAACTTCAGCTAGCGATGCAGCACAAGGCCATTGGTCCCGGTTGGTGGCACCAACTGGGACTAAAGGGGGCATTGGTCACGGTTCGTGGCACCAACCATGACCATTGCCCCCCTTTAGTCCCGGTTGGTGCCACCAACCGGGACCAATGTCCTTCGCTTCCCGCCCTTTCGGCTGCCGAAAATTGGCCTTTGGTCCTGGTTCGTCGCACCAACCGGGACTAAAGGGAGCATTAGTCCCGGGTCATAGCACGAACCGGGACCATTGCTCTGGCTATATAAGCCACCACTTGTGAAATTTTGGCCAACCGCTCCCATTCGCCCCGACGCCCCCAGGCCGTTCGTCGTCGTCGTCGCCGCCCCGAGCCCGTCGTCGCTTCGCGCCCGCCGCCGTCGCCCCGCGCCCGCCGCCGTCGCCCCGCCCCGTCGTCGCCCCGCCCTGCCGTCGCCCCGCCCCGCCCCGTCGCCGCCCCGAGCCCGTACGTCGTCGCCCCGCGCCGTCGCCCCGAGCCCGTCGTCGCCCCGCGCCCGCCGCCGTCGCCCCGCCCCGTCGCCGCCCCGAGCCCGTCGTCGCCCCGTGCCAGCGCCCTTTAGGTTGATGATATGATGATGTTCATGATGTGATGATGTTTTTTTTTCTGTAGATGATATGATGATGTTTTTTTTCTGTTGATGATATGATGATGTTTTTTTCTGTTGATGATATGATGATGTTTTTTTCATATATGCATTTTTTCATATATGTATTAATTTTTTTAAGTTGTTAGTAGATATCGATTTTAGGTTAGTGCATTTTATCACTGATTTTAGGTTAGTTGAGCCTCTTTAGTGCATTTTATGTTTGTTGCATTTTAGGTTAGTGCATTTTATGTTAGTGGAGAGGAAAAAGTAAAATAAAGAAAAGGAAAATAAGTAGAGAAAGAAGGAGAAGAAGAAGGAGAAGACGAGGAGAGGAAGAAAAGGAAGAGGAGAAGAAGAAAGGAATAGAGGAATTTATATTTTTTCTTCTTCTCCTCTATTCCTTTCTTCTTCTCCTCTTTTTTTTCTTCTTTTTTTTCTTCGATCTTCTCCCCCTCTCGATAGGGAAGTTTTATATAGAAATTTACAGTTTTAGAAAAGTTTTATATATGCAAAAATTACAATTTTAGAAAAAGAAGGATAGGAAAGAAGAAAATAGGAAGAGGAAAGAAAGAAGAAGAGGAGAGGAAAAGAAGAGGAGAAATAAATAAGAAGAAGAAAAAAGAAGAAAAAGAAGAGGAGAAGGAAGAAAGGAATAGTGGAGAAAAAGAGAAAATAGCCGGTTCTAGGGTCGTCGAGGGTTCGAGGGGTCATCAACAGAAAACCCTAAACCCTAAACCCTAAACCTATTCTATTTTCTCTTCTTCTCCACTATTCCTTTCTTCCTTCTCCTCTTCTTTTTCTTCTTTTTTCTTCTTCTTATTTATTTCTCCTCTTCGAGGGGTCGAGGGTCGGGAACTAGGGTAGAGGGTCGAGGGTCGTTAAGGGGTCAAGGGTCGAGGGTTTCAGGGTCGAGGGTTCGAGGGTTTTATAGGTTCGAGGGTCGAGGGTTCCAGCAGGGTCGTCTAGGGGTCGAGGGTTCCAGGGTCGTCGAGGGTTCGAGGGGTCGAGGATCGCCGAGGGGTCGAGAGAGGTTTCCTAGTGTCAAAGTATTGAAGAAATCCATGCCTTCATCATTAGCCGGAAGTAACCAGGGCATGTTGGTACGAAGTTCTGCAAAGTTGTTCTGGAATGGAGTCCCAGATAGAATAATCCGCCTTTTGGTACGAATTCAGCAAAGGCCTTCCAAATAGCGATATTCGGAAGGCTCTTTCTGAACTTTGTACCAAAAAGCGAATTATCCTATCTGGGACTCCGTTCCAGAACAACTTTGAAGAGCTTCGTACCATCATGCACATGTCACTTTCGCCTAATGATGAAGACATGGTTTTGTTGAATCATTTGACACTAGGCAACCTCCCGACCCCTCGGCGATCCCCTCGAACATGAGAGGAAGAAGAGGGTCGTCTAGGGGTCGAGGGTTCCAGGGTTGTCGAGGGTTCGAGGGGTCGAGGATCGCCGAGGGGTCGAGAGAGGTTTCCTAGTGTCAAAGTATTGAAGAAATCCATGCCTTCATCATTAGCCGGAAGTAACCAGGGCATGTTGGTACGAAGTTCTACAAAGTTGTTCTGGAATGGAGTCCCGGATAGAATAATCCGCCTTTTGGTACGAATTCAGCAAAGGCCTTCCAAATAGCGATATTCGGAAGGATCTTTCTGAACTTTGTACCAAAAAGCGAATTATCCTATCTGGGACTCCGTTCCAGAACAACTTTGAAGAGCTTCGTACCATCATGCACATGTTACTTTCGCCTAATGATGAAGACATGGTTTTGTTGAATCCTTTGACACTAGGCAACCTCCCGACCCCTCGGCGATCCTCTCGAACATGAGAGGAAGAAGAGGGTCGTCTAGGGGTCGAGGGTTCCAGGGTCGTCGATGGTTCGAGGGTTCGAGGGTTCTTCTCCTCTATTCTTTCTTCTCCTCTTTTTTTTCTTCTTCTTCCTCTTTTTTTTATTGGGAACGAGGGTCGTCGAGGGACATAGATGTAGTGTCGTCGTTGTCGATATATACCCCCTCCCGATAGCTTACTATGATTAGGTAGCTAGTTCTATGTTTGGCACTAATATATCCATCTGTCATGTTTGAATAATAATTGCCATGTTGTAAATATTTGTAGAAACTATGGACATCGCCCTAGATGAAGCAACAAAAGAAGCATTGTTGAGGGACATAATCGCAGAAGGAAGTGATGCCATCTCATTGTTTCTCAACGAAACCGATGGTCTCGAAGGAGAGGGTGAACAAGCTGGCTACGATGACCTAATGCCGGTGCAAGAAGAAGAACATGAGGACGGCTCCGGTGACCCAATGCTGGTGCAAGAAGGAGACCGTGATGACGGCTCCGGTGACCGAACCGAGTCTGGCCAGGTATATATATTAGTTAAGCCTATGCTGACTAGCTGATTGATGCATTCATTGTTTTGGTATGTACACATATTAATTAAGTCTTTGTTCTTTTTTCTAGCCCTCCGGATCGAGCACAACTTCGGTAAAGAGACGAGGCCCGAAGAAAAAGTTGAGCTCGGATGAAAAGTTTGAGATCATAGCAATCGCGCCCGATGGCCAACCTATTGAACCCCTCCGGACAAAGAGCGCATTTGTTGCTCAGTGCGGGGTTCTGGTTAGGGACAAGATCCCGATAAGCATCCAACAATGGTTTAAGCCGGCTACAGAAGACCCTGAGGTGTCTTGTGTCAATGATATGCAGAAAAATAATCTTTGGACTGAGCTGAAGTCAAATTTCACCCTACCGCCTGAGGATAATTCAGAGAACCCAGTTAAAGAGAAATTAATCAAGTATTTTGCTCTGAAGAGGATGGCAGAACTATTCAGGAGGTGGAAGAAAGAGCTGAATAAGTTTGTCGAAAATAATGAGACACCAGAATTCAAGGGCAGATATGAGAAGATCAGAGATCACTGGCCCGCATTTGTGGCCCACAAGACATCGGAAAAGAGTCAGAAGATGTCGGCGACAAACAAGCAAAATGCTGCGAGGAAGAAGCTTCACCATCGCACGGGGTCAGGTGGCTACCTCGTAGCCCGGCCTAAGTGGTCCAAGACTGAGAATGATCTGGTTCATAAAGGGATCGAACCAGAGACAATTAACTGGCCAGACCGTTGCCGGACTTGGTTCTTCGGGGCTGGTGGAACCTTGGACCCTGTAACAGGGAAGTGCATTTGGACGAACGATCAAATGGACATACCAGTCAGTAAGCTTAAGCAGTATATCGAAGCAGCGCAGGAAGGGACGTTCTTTCCAGACAGAGAGAACGACGAGCTCACAATGGCCCTCGGGAATCCTGAGCACCCTGGACGGACACGAGGCACGCCAGGCTCCATTCCGTGGAAGGTTGGGTTTCCGGACACAGGCGGTTACAAATCCCATGAGAGGAGGAAAAAAGTGCAGCAGACCCAAATGCAGGCGCTGCAAGCAAGGGTAGACGCGATAGAGGAACGAGAAGCAAATCGCAGCAAATGTATTGCCGAAGCCTCCCCCGAAGCTACCCCGCCATCTCAGCACAGAAGCAGTGTGGCTTCCACCGAGCTGCTTCAGCCGGAGCATGCCTTGACAGCTCTTGCCAGCTATCCCGTGGATGCTATAACGGAGTCTCAAAATTGCCACCTTATGACGCAATGGATGAATTTGAAGGTCAAGGCGGCTGTTGGCTCTGTTTATCCTACTGAACCCGGCGCAACTTTTCACTGCCGGCCGATTCCAGAAGGATATGCTAGGGTGATGGTGGATGAGATAACGGAGGGATTTGAGGACCTCCAGCTTGACCACCCTACCGGTGAAGGGGAGACTCGGCTGGGGTCTGCTCTGAAGACTCCATGCCTATGGCGGAAGGAGCTCATCAACCTTCCGAACTAGACGCCTCCGCCTCCTCCTCCTCCTCTGGCAAGTCAGGTCACTCCGCCTCCACCGCCTCCTCCTCCGGCGAGTGACGATCAGGGCCCTCGGTCGGCTCCTTCTCCGGCTCGTGGCAGCACTCCTCCTCCTTCTCTGCCTACGCCGTCGCGCCCGAGCAACCAACCTCCTCCTTCTCCGCCTCGTCAGCAAGGGCGGAAGAGACCTGCCGCCGCTCTAGCTGCTCCGGCGCGTCGTAGTCCTTCTCCTCCGCCTCTTAAGCAAGTAAAGAAGACAACCGCTCCGTCTGCTCGGTCGGCGTCTAGCAGTACAACCAGAGGCGGGAGGACATACGGATTCGGTCCTTCTCTGAAGACTCCAGAGAAGTTACCATATGAGAGGACCCTGGAGGAGAACGCCGAGATCGCGCGAGAAGAAGTGAGGAACTTCTTTGAAGGGGTGAAAGCAAAGAAACATCCACCTCCGGAGGAGAAGGTAGATCGGGTGAAAGTGAAGCGCACTCTGGCTGCCCTGACAAAACCACCGAAGTCTGATCCGCCGAAAGGAAACTATGACCGCATTATTGGAAAGGAATTTGCCGAAGCGGAGCGGTCGGGAAGTACTGTCAGTGATCAAAGGCTGAAAGAACGACGAGATGGGAAACAAATTGCCCAGCTCGGCGAACAAGCGAAGCAATCGTGCCCCCCGCTCAAGGTGCCTAGCCACAACGTCGCTAATGATCCGAGGATGGTGCCCGGTTATAGCAATCTTGCAGATTACCTGCCCGACGAAGTACATTATGAACCCATGGACATGCAGATACAAAGATACGAGTACGGGAAGCCTCTCGTCAAAGATGAGAGATCTCTATCAACGATGATGCGAAGATTGCATGATTGGTACTTGAAAATCTGCAGAGACTCTGGGGGGAGGAGTACTTTGTATGTGAAAGTTAAAAAGGAGCATGACCTCGTTGGAATTGATCTGTTGCCTGTTCCATTTGAGGAGTTCTATCAGTTTTTCAATCAATTGGCCCTCGATAAAACAACGGTCGCCTGCTACTGTCTGTAAGTAGTACTACTTCTATCATTAAGTTTCTCTATATAGCTTAGCTCTTTCATTGCATGTATTTATAATCATCCTCACTATATTATGCAGATTGAAGATCGCCGAATTGAAGAAAAGACAAGTCGGTGATATTGGGTTCATTAACACATATCTCATAGATGCAACTCAGGTTAAACTTCATGCCGCAGCTACCGAGGCCAACTTGCTACGATCGTTCGTAATAAATCAAAACAAAGATATAATACTCTTTCCTTACAACTTTAGGTGAGTGTTACTGTCTTGTGCGTATTCGGTTTCCCTTATATATTAGTCAAGGTTATAGTAATGTAATTCATGAGTTATGCATGCGTGTGCAGTTTCCACTATATTCTCCTAGAGATTAAGCTTGAGCAGGGACTAGTAACCATCTTAGACTCAAAACGAAAAGATCCCCAGGACTATGCAGACATGACTCAAATACTCCAAAAGTAAGTTAAATCGATCATTATCCACCATATCAGCAACTTTGTTCATTTCCTGATATCAAGTAATTGTTTTCTTTGTCAGGCAGGGTTTGGAGAAAATTCACCAAAACAGTTCCGGGACTGCCGAAGGAGCTGGAATTTAGACACCCGAAAGTAAGTACTATAGTAGCATGTTCCGTGCATCTCCTAGTGATTCAAGCGCTAGTTTCATCAATACCATTTAGCATTCTTGCTTATCAGTTTGATTGACCTCTATTTCTTGTAAAGTGGTTGTGGCAGGAACAAGGGAATGATATCTGTGGATACTACATCTGCGAGTCCATCCGCCACACGACCTGTGAGCGGGGCGGGTACTCTAACGAACAATATGAAGTACGTAAATAACAGCATTCACAATTTTATTTTATTACCATCATTTGTGTTGAGTTTCATTCATTCATATATATATGTATTGACCCCCTTCTTCAAATTAGATGTTTCGGAAGCGGGATGAACTCCTAGCACCAGCTCGCATGCGAGCAATTCAAGAGGAATTGGCGGCATTCTTTCTTGACCACGTGATCCCTGAAGACGGAGAATTCTATGTGGACCCTGAGTCCGTATGATTATATTTGTAAGAGATAATTATTGTATATATGTAGCCGGTAGTGTCAGATAGATATACGAGAACTTGTTGTTCGACCAATCTCTCGGAGAAGGAGAGGTGGTCGATATCACTTCTCTCTGTATGCATATATGTTCATGACGATCTTCTGTTTCCTTCGTTTGCTTACTAGCTAGCCAGCGTGTCTAGTCCTCTCTATACGTATGTATAGTACATAGCGTCGACCAAGCACGGACATAAGAGAGGACACTTCTCTCTATTAATTATAGCTAGCTAACACAATATATGAAACACCTAAATTAACCCCCCAAAACCCCCAACACCCCCCTTTTAAAAAAAACAAAAACCCGAGCCACAGAAATGCTGACGCGTGGATGCCTATTGGTCCTGGTTGGTGCCACCAACCGGGACCAAAGGGTCTCCTGAAGGGTCGGGGCATTAGTACCGACACTTTAGTCCCGGTTCAGGAACCGGGACTAAAGGCCCTTACGAACCGGGACTATAGGCCCTTTTTCTACCAGTGGATGGGGATCACCGTTGAGGGGCCGGCCTCGTCATCCTTCTTCACCTCCTTCTTCTTCTTCTTCTCCTCGGCATCACGCTTACAGTAGAACTCCTGCTCAACCTGGACGTACTCGGGATGCTCCCGCGCAAACCGAGCCATCGCTGCCTCATCGCTGTTGTCGGGAGCGACGACAACCGCCGGTCTCTTCTTCTTGTTCTTCGCCGATATCTCCTCCATCCGGATGCCCTGCGGCACGAGCCACTCCGCCACCGCCCGGGTCTTGATCTCTGGGAAATTAAGGTCCGTCTTCGGCCGTCCGGCACGCCACACCGCCACGTCGGAGGCACGCATGGCCTCCTCGGCGGTGGGATATGTGTCGAGCCACCAACGCCTCCCGGCGTCGGAGAACTTCGCTCTGAAGTTCTTGGAGGGCTTCGCCCTCACGCCGAAGAAACCTAACTTGCCCTTCGGCGTATTCTTCGGCGCCATCGGGTGGCGGTGGCGGCCGGAGCCAGTCGGGGCGGCGGCGGGTGAATAGAGGTCGGGGCGGCGGCCGAGCGGGCTGCGGCGTGCGTCGCGGGACAGAGGCAGACGGAGTGGGCCGGCGGCGTGCGGTGCGGGCGGGGGCGAGGGCGGGCGGCGGCGACGTGCGGTGCGGTCAGGGGCGGGTGGAGGCTGGAGCAGAGGCGGGCGGCGGCGACGTGCGGTGCGGTCAGGGGCGGGTGGAGGCTGGAGCAGAGGCGGACGGGCTGGGATGGGGCGGGGCGGGGCAGAGGCGGACGGGCGGCGGTGCGGCGACGGCCCGATCCGCCCGTACGACAACGTGTTGCGGCCCAGGTGGGGTGGAATCGGCGGCGGGGGTAGGGGCGGGGCTGGATCTGCGGCGGGGCGGCGTTCGGGAGCTGTGGCGGGGCGGCGGCGGGCGGGATGAAGGGGGGAGCTGAACTGAAGGGCGTTTGGGTATTGACGTGCGACCGCAGTTTTTACATCTCCTGCCTCCGGAGATGTAAATTTGCACCACGAGGTTTTGTATTTTACTTCCGCGAGAGACGGAGATGTAAATTTTTTTGTATCTAGACCATCTGCTGGGGAGCTGTCTTTTATCTTGGAAGATTCAAGAGTTGATTATTTTTACATATGGACGGTTTATTGAAGATGCTCTTAACTCAGCCACACCAAAGCCCCAATCTCTCTTTCCAACACTCCCACACAAGGAGGCACGGCCTCGAGCTTCAGGATTGCTTGTCAGTAAGAAAGCATGTGAGGTCGTTACGCGCCCCAGCATGTGTGCACCTCGTATAGCTAACAAGATCGGCCAATTTTAACATGCTCCCTTTTACCTCCTCTTTTTATATATAAAGATAGAAGGTAAGAGTTAATTCAACCACTAATTAGTGTGATCAATGACTCAGATTTATTGTATACTCTTACCTCTCAAGTGAAAAAATAAAATAAAAAGGAGCATGGTAAAACTGTTCAGCAAGATTTACAATGCCAGACAAAGCGTAAGTGTTAACCAACAACGTTCTACATGTGGAGGAGACCAAAAGCCGGCCTGCTCAAGTCCAGCTAAAGGTTCAGCGGCTCAAGAGAAGCGCCGAAGCAGCCCTTGGTAGGTGACCGACGTGTTTTGGCTCATATTCTTCTTCGTGTGGGCTTATGTACTTAAGCCATGCATCTTTCGGATGTAGAGGCCGGATAAACCTCTTCTTCCAAAAAAAATGCCATCCATTCTCCGTTGTAGGCCATGCAAATGTGGAATAGCGCCCGGCTGCCATGGAGGCCGAGCTTGACAAGGCTTGCACATAGGTGCAGAGCCTTAGGGAGAAGGTGAACGAGGATGCCAATCTGCTCCGTAAGGAGCAAGAGAAGCCCAGTTAAGGGTGGTCGCTGTCGAGGAGGACCTTGCAAATTGCCAAGGAGTGTGATGCGTTAAAGGCCAACAAGGACGCCTCTGCTGCCGAGGCCAAGCGACTCGCCCGGCCGGGACCTCAAGGAGGCCCAGTTCCAGGCGACGTCCGTGAGGGAAGAGCTGAAGCAAGCCTCGGAAATGGAGTATAGTAAGCCGCGTATCTTTTGCCATGTATGTTCGGGAGTCCAGCTTTTCCTGAGCTGACTCAAGTGTGGCATTCTCGAGCTGCTTTTCCCGACCTGCCCCTCAGCACCGAACGGTCTTGCCACATTTAGGCCTCTTTTGGTTAGGATAGGGTTATCGTAGGAATATGAATTTTGTAGGAAATGAGATGACATGTATCTCAAATTCTATGAATAGAAATAGGAAACGAGATGTCATTTGGTTGACACCAACAGAAATTTTTTTCATTGAGTCTAGACTCATTTATATTTTCCTATGAAATGTGGAGGATAGGAACCAATCCTATGTAGGAATAGAAATCCATTCCTATGAACCAAAGGGCTCTAAAGAAAAAAAATCCTATAAGAATCCTATGCTCTATAATTCTTATGAAATTTGTCCAAACCAAAGGAGGCCGAGCCCTGCTCCAGTGCTCCCCCCCTAACCTAATTTCGGAGGGGTATTTTTGTCCCCGCGAATTTGTTTTTTTCCTGGCCCGCCGCAGCCCAGATCCAAGCCCTGTCTAGCCCTGTATAACCCAGAACGTATACGTACAGTACCCTGGTCCGAAAAAAAAACATCACACGACCCCACGTCCACGTAAGACCTGTCGAATCCAATCATTCACGCGAGCAGCTCCATCAATCTCGCGAGCATTGACGCAGCTCCATAAGTCACGTAGTAGATCTCCAGCAGCGGCTATCTCGTCGCCGGCGATCTCGTCGGACAGCGGGCGCGACAACGTCGTGAATCTCCAACGAGCGCGCACAGGTACCGCATCCCGCGTCCCCCCTCTAGTCTCGCTCGCGGCAACATCGAACGAACTGCCGCCGCTAGTGGTAGTGGTTAACCTAGCGGGGCGGGTAACCTAGCTACCCGGCGGCGCATGCGATCGTGGATCTTGTTCCGGTAGTGCTGCTCCTCATGATCTGGGTTCACGTAGCGTCGTTTGCCGTCGGCTGTGCGCACCACCGGTATCGTTATTTGATGTGGCGGCTAACCTAGGTATCCGGCGGCAGAGGTAATCCCAGATCAAGCTAGGTTTTGAGATCGTGCAGTTCCTCGCGATTGAAAGTGATCACGACGGGTGTCATGGCCATCTTCCTTACTAAGTTGGGCAGATCTGAACGGCCTCGGTTGCGGTTGTTTACATAACATCCGTGATCGTGTGCTATGTGTTTTATATTTCATCATTGATAATGTTTGGACATGTGATGATACATAATATTGGTTGTAGGAAATGGCGGACGAGGAGTTAACTGATATCATGGTAGACATGGAGTTTGGAGAAAAAATTGAGATCATGAAGATCGGTCAGAGAATGGGAACGAATGGGACGATCTTAATGTGAGTGGCATTGTCATGTTGTAATTTTTTGGTGGCATCCAACAACATTAAATCTTTGTGTTGAAAATTTATAGATCGATGAGCTTGATGATGATCAGGAAAACAACTCGGAGCTCTCGAATGAAGATTACATTAGTCAGGTACGTAAGTGAAAAATTTTGTTGGCATGCAAATTGAATTTCTTCAGGAATATTATATGATAAGTAATTATGTATTTGTGTTGTATTTTTCAGTTCATTTCCGAATGTCATAATGCGTACGACTATTACGGTGAATCCGACGCGGAGACAGGCCTTAACGACGAATCATTAGATGCACCTGGTTCTGGGGAGTCCGAGTCGTCGGTCATCATGAGTGAGGTATGTGTGTAATCATTGTTCTATGGAAGTAAGTAATGTTAAACCTTAGAAACCTGTTTTCATGGCTGTGGTTTGATTGTGTAGGTGACACAAGATGATGGGGCAAAGAATGTCCAAGATACTGCCAGTGCAGATGATAAGAGGGATATGTTCATGCAGATAATGGAAATGACCTTTACGTCTCATGATGCTGCGTATGATTTCTACAACGGCTATGCTAGAGATAATGGTTTCAGCATTAGAAAGAATAAGGTCAGGTATAGCAAAACAGAGTCACGTCATATGCGTTATAGGCGGTTTGTTTGTTCAAGACAAGGGAAACGTGACAGCAAGTTGCTAACCGAGGAAGGACACAGCCGTAGGCTCAGAGCCGAGACACGCTGCTTTTGCGAAGCGCACCTGACCGTCAAGCTTGACCAAAAGCATGGGGTTTGGTATGTTGAAAGTTTTGAGGACAAGCATAGCCATATGTTGGCAGGACCGGATGAGGTACCTTTTCTTTGGTCCCACAGAAAAATCAAAGAGTACCAGAAGCATGAGATAATGTCCATGGGAGCTGCAGGGATTAGAATTCAAGACATGATGGATTGCTTCATCAGCAAACATATATGGTACGGCGGTGTTGGTTTTACCAGGCGTGAAATATACAACGTTTGCGCCAAGGAGAAGAGGAAGCTGCTTTCAAAAGGTGATGCTGCCACAGCTATAGGCATCATGGACAGTAGGAAACAGAGGGATCCTAGCTTCTTTTTCGAGTACAGGCTAGATAAGGAAGGACATTTGAATAGGATGTTCTGGTGCGACTCCCAGTCTCGTCATGACTATGATGACTTCGGCGACGTGCTTGTATTTGACAGCACGTACAAGATGAACTGCTATGGTATGCCATTCATACCTTTTGTTGGTCTTAACAATCACCGGAAAACCACTGATTTTGTTCGGACGAGACCGAGGAGACATATGTGTGGCTTCTGCAGACTTTTTTGAGGTCCATGTGTCAAAAGATTCCTAAGAGTGTTATCACAGACGCTGACGCTGCGATGATCAAGGCAATTCGCGAAGTCTTGCCAGACGTGTGGCACCGTATATGTACGTGGCACATAGAGAAAAATATGAAGATTCACCACAGTCACAAGTCCTTGAAGGAGTTCCGAACTCTTCTGTACTACAGCACGTCCACGGCAACGTTTGAGGAGAGATGGCACGCATTTTCCAAAAGATGGCAGTCGGAAAAAACTGTAACATGGTTGAGGCGGATGTATAAGAAGAGGAGACTGTGGGCCGCGGCATATCTAACTGAGGGGTTTTGGCTTGGCATGAAAAGCAACCAGCGGAGTAAAAGCCTGAACTCATGCCTTCACCTCCACCTAGACGGTGAAATGACCCTGGTGGATATGATTTTGCACTATGAGAACGCCGTTGTGCGTATCCGTGAAAACGAGGCGCGAGATGACTGCACGGCCTCACAGAGTTTACCGATGCCAGTTACTAGCTCGAGGGAACTTGAGACAGCTGCTTCTCACGTCTTCACTCCAGCAAACTTCTATATGTTGCAAGATGATCTTAGAAAAATTGACGGCATGGAGATTGTTGAAATTAAGCTGGGAGACGGATCACAGAAGTACATCGTGGCCTGGAAGAATAACCGGAAGCGCCGTTTTTGGGTGGAGTATACACCAGTAAATTCCGCAGAAACGATAAGGTGCAGCTGCAGAAGAATGATTCAAAAGGGTCTACCTTGCAAGCACATATTCCATGTACTGAAGCACTTGAACATATCTGAAATACCAAAGTATTTAGTTCTTATTCGGTTCACGAAAGAAGCAAGGTTGGGACTGCCCGCGAGGCGCACAAGCGATCTGTTGGGATTTGGTTGGACTGGGGCCGGGGAAATAATGAAATATAGCCAGGTCAGTGTGTTAGCGTCTGAAGCTATGCATGCAGCATGCAAACACCCTGCTTTGTGGGATCAGTTACGGGAGAGTTTGAAGGTTGTGATAGCTAAGAGTCATGAGTATGAACTGGTACAGGAAAATGTGTTGAAGCAAACAAATGACATCAGTAAGTGTGTAGTTGAATATGTGGACGATGGTGAAGGCAACATGATTGAGGTTAAAGATCCTATGAAAGTGTCAAGCAAAGGTGCAACAAAGGCAGATGAGAGCCGCCCTATCTCGAAAAATGGTAGACCACTCTCTTTTGATGAGTTGAAAACCCGGTGCGGCGCTTGCAAATTGGTAGGACACACTAGACGTAGCAAGAAATGCAAACAAAATCAGAAGTAAGTGTTTGTATGCATTGTGGATTATTAAAGTTTGTATCATTCAATAACTTAGCTTGTCTTCTATCAGGTGCAGAAAAGTGGAGAAGGAACAAGAGTAGAACACTTGCTTCAATTATTTACTGTGTTAATCGGCCGGCTCATACTTCGGCTAAGGTAGCTGTAGGCGCTTGTGTTTCTTTGGTTTGGAGGCTTTGGCCCCGTGATTGTATCCTTAGTGTATTAGCAGACGAGATACTAGTCTTTGTTTAACTAAAGTAAGATGTTTCCCTATAAACAAAAATCAAAAAAATTCTTTACTGTGTAATGACCGGGGCTGTGTAATGACCGGGGCAGGAGGTAGAAAGAATATTATTGTACATTTCCCCTGCCCACGTCCTAAATGCCATTAAATAAGTAACTGTACCACTCTCCTCCCCACCACACACTCACCCACCTCCCACGGGCGTTGGTTCGAACTCCCCTCTTATCCCCACCGACAGTAGATCGAGAATACCACGCCAGCGACCGCTGCAGCCGCCTCCATGGAGAGAAGCCTCGGCTGGCAGAGAGCGATGATGGACCTCGCCGGCGATGACGGTGGGTGGCGCGCGCAGTTGACGGAGGTGTGCGGCTGGTTCCCCAGCACGGAGATGTTGGTCAACCACGCGCGTGGCCTCGTCAAAGTCCTCACCGACGCCGAGAGGAAGCGCGCCTTCCCCTACGGCCGCGGCGTCCCGCCGGCTGTCCTACTCGTGTGTTCAATGCGAGAGGCCACGCTGAGCGACTCCCCTATTCAACGCGCAAGGTGGTGGATGTACCGCTCCACCACCATGATGCTGCGGTCAGATTTAGCACGCGTCGCGTCGAGGGCGGACCGCGTCGACGTCGAGCTCGCTGTCCCTGCGCCCGTCAGCCCGGACTACCAGGTCCTCCATGTGTCGAAGCCAGTGCTGCCGTTGGACCATGAGGAGGGCGAGGAGGACGTAGTGCAGATGGTAGCACCGGTCGCCGTCGAGGGTGGCAAGACAATGCCCATCGACGTCGAGCTCCTTCCCCTCCTCCCTGGCATAGTGAAGGTGGAAGAAGAGGAGGTGGCTCAGGATCAGCTGGCGCAGCTGTCCAACAGAATGGTGGTCAAGAAGAAGGCTTCTCCGTGTGTGGTGCGCCGCTCACGCCGCCTCAAATTTCTGAAGAAGTGAAGATGGGCATAGTTGCTGAAGGAGGAGGAAGCTGCTGATTATCTTAAGTTAGGTATGCTGTTATATGTTTCAGCATATAAGTTAACATTATTTTGGGTTTGATGTTGGTTAGGTATGCTTTTATATGTAAGCATATAAGTTATGCAATCGGTACGGTTTGATCGGGTTCTTTGTGGCTGAAGAACTGAATATCTACTGCTCACCCTAAGTGCCAAGTTCAGTTAAATTTCTGAATATTGAATATGTATTGTTGCTTTGCTTCAGTGTTGCATGGAAGCTGCTAGATGTTGCTCCTATGTTGCAACAAGACAATGAACTAGTCTTCTACATAAATCAGTAGTGTTGCTAGGTGATGTGCCCATGTGCATCACATACCAAATATAGAACATGCCAAAAGTGCATTGTCTGTCAAATATAGGACATGCCAAAGGTGCATTGTCTGCCAAATATAGAACATGCCAAAAGTGCACTGTCTACCAATCATGATGGCCCCATGTTATTTATGCTGCAATCTCTGTTACACTTTGCCCATAAACTGAATAGTAAATAATTTAGCATCATTTCATCATGTCAATTACAATGATGTTAATAACTTTATGAACAATCTACTTGCTAACTATGACAGCAATCATAATGGCAAGCAGACCAAGATACAGAAGACCTCCAAATCCTAAAATCCTATCCCTATAGAGCAATATCTCCTTGTGCATCTTAACCATTGCCCTCTTTTCTTTCTCATTCCTTTTAATTTCAGCTTCATATTCTGTAATCTTAGTCTCCAGTTTCTTGTTCTTCATGGCAAGATACTTAATGACTGACTTTGCTTTGCTATCCCACTCCCCATCAACCCATTCAACATACTCAGAAGTGATATCATCCTAAATAAATCATGAGCAATTCAAGTCATTTTATAACTAAACTTGTCGCTGCAAGCGTTAAACACTGAACTTTTTTGCAGCTTGACCGCAATAGCAGTACTAGTTTGAAGATCATGCTCAGTAGACTAACCTCAAACACACATCCCCCGAGTGCGCTGCCAAATTATCTGCATCTATGCAGACACGGCCACTAGGAGTTTCCTGATGACCACATAGATGGAGCTTGTCATGGCCACAGGTGTTGAATTATGGGCGATAATGCTGGGATGTAAAGAACAACGGTAAAGAACTTACCTTTTTATCACCAAAGTGTAGGACTGAAGAAACCCTAGCCGTGGGTTCTCCCGGCCCACCGCCGCCCATGAAACCCCCGTCCCCTGTTCCACTAGATCCGCCGCCGCTGCTTCCTGGCCACTGAATCCGGTCCACCAGCTTGCAGGACCCAGGGTTCGACCTAACTTGCGGTCGCCACCGCTCTTCTCGTCGCAGCCGCCGCCGCCCGACGCTCAGCTCGCTGTCATGCTTTCGCCGTCGAGATTTGGAGGCGCAAATAGATAGGGAGGGCTAGGGATTTGGAAAGGGAAACGAGAAAAGGGGAAAGATCGAAGTGATATCACATGTAGATCCCACCACGACGCTTTGTTTAGAACTGCACCAACTGACAGCTCCACCGTTTAATGTAAACACGTATCCGGTTTGCGATTTAGAATCGTCCGGATCAGTGTCAAAGCTTGCATCAACGTAACCGTTTACGATGAGCTCTTTATCACCTCCATATACAAGAAACATATCCTTAGTCCTTTTCAGGTATTTCAGGATGTTCTTGACCGCTGTCCAGTGATCCACTCCTGGATTACTTTGGTACCTCCCTGCTAGACTTATAGCAAGGCACACATCAGGTCTGGTACACAGCATTGCATACATGATAGAGCCTATGGCTGAAGCATAGGGAACATCTTTCATTTTCTCTCTATCTTCTGCAGTGGTCGAGCATTGAGTCTGACTCAACTTCACACCTTGTAACACAGGCAAGAACCCTTTCTTTGCTTGATCCATTTTGAACTTCTTCAAAATCTTGTCAAGGTATGTGCTTTGTGAAAGTCCAGTTAAGCGTCTTGATCTATCTCTATAGATCTTTATGCCTAATATGTAAGCAGCTTCACCGAGGTCTTTCATTGAAAAACTCTTATTCAAGTATCCCTTTATGCTATCCAAAAATTCTATATCATTTCCAATCAGTAATATGTCATCCACATATAATATCAGAAATGCTACAGAGCTCCCACTCACTTTCTTGTAAATACAGGCTTCTCCGAAAGTCTGCATAAAACCAAATGCTTTGATCACACTATCAAAGCGTTTATTCCAACTCCGAGAGGCTTGCACCGGTCCATAAATGGATCGCTGGAGCTTGCACACTTTGTTAGCTCCCTTTGGATCGACAAAACCTTCTGGTTGCATCATATACAACTCTTCTTCCAGAAATCCATTCAGGAATGCAGTTTTGACATCCATCTGCCAAATTTCATAATCATAAAATGCGGCAATTGCTAACATGATTCGGACAAACTTAAGCATCGCTACGGGTGAGAAGGTCTCATCGTAGTCAACCCCTTGAACTTGTCGAAAACCTTTTGCGACAAGTCAAGCTTTGTAGACAGTAATATTACCGTCAGCATCAGTCTTCTTCTGGAAGATCCATTTATTCTCAATTGCTTGTCGATCATCGGGCAAGTCAACCAAAGTCCACACTTTGTTCTCATACATGGATCCCATCTCATATTTCATGGCTTCAAGCCATTTTGCGGAATCTGGGCTCACCATCGCTTCTTCATAGTTCGTAGGTTCATCATGATCTAGTAGCATGATTTCCAGAACAGGATTACCGTACCACTCTGGTGCGGATCTTACTCTGGTTGATCTACGAGGCTTAGTAGTATCTTGTCCTGAAGTTTCATGATCATTATCATTAGCTTCCTCACTGATTGGTGTAGTTGTCCTAGAAACAGGTTTCTGTGATGTACTACTTTCCAATAAGGGAGCAGGTACAGTTACCTCGTCAAGTTCTACTTTCCTCCCACTCACTTCTTTCGAGAGAAACTCCTTCTCTAGAAAGGATCCATTCTTAGCAACGAATATCTTGCCTTCAGATCTGTGATAGAAGGTGTACCCAACAGTCTCCTTTGGGTATCCTATGAAGACACATTTTTCCGATTTGGGTTCGAGCTTATCAGGTTGAAGCTTTTTCACATAAGCATCGCAGCCCCAAACTTTAAGAAATGACAACTTTGGTTTCTTGCCAAACCATAGTTCATAAGGCGTCGTCTCAACGGATTTTGATGGTGCCCTATTTAACGTGAATGCGGCCGTCTCTAAAGCATAACCCCAAAACGATTACGACGTTCGGACACACCATTACGCTGTGGTGTTCCGGGTGGCGTGAGTTGCGAAACTATTCCACAATTTTTCAAATGTACACCAAACTCGTAACTCAAATATTCTCCTCCACGATCAGATCGTAGAAACTTTATTTTCTTGTTACGATGATTTTCAACTTCACTCTGAAATTCTTTGAACTTTTCAAATGTTTCAGACTTATGTTTCATTAAGTAGATATACCCATATCTGCTTAAATCATCTGTGAAGGTGAGAAAATAACGATATCCGCCACGAGCCTCAACATTCATCGGACCACATACATCTGTATGTATGATTTCCAATAAATCTGTTGCTCTCTCCATAGTACCGGAGAACGGCGTTTTAGTCATCTTGCCCATGAGGCATGGTTCGCAAGTACCAAGTGATTCATAATCAAGTGATTCCAAAAGTCCATCAGTATGGAGTTTCTTCATGCGCTTTATACCGATATGACCTAAACGGCAGTGCCACAAATAAGTTGCACTATCATTATCAACTCTGCATCTTTTGGCTTCAACATTATGAATATGTGTATCACTACTATCGAGATTCATCAAAAATAGACCACTCTTCAAAGGGGCATGACCATAAAAGATATTACTCATATAAATAGAACAACCATTATTCTCTGATTTAAATGAATAACCGTCTCGCATCAAACCAGATCCAGATATAATGTTCATGCTCAACGCTGGCACCAAATAACAATTATTTAGGTCTAATACTAATCCCAAAGGTAGATGTAGAGGTAGCGTGCCGACCGCGATCACATCGACTTTGGAACCATTTCCCACGCGCATCGTCACCTCGTCCTTTGCCAGTGTTCGCTTAATCCGTAGTCCCTGTTTTGAGTTGCAAATATTAGCAACAGAACCAGTATCAAATACCCAGGTGCTACTGCGAGCTCTAGTAAGGTACACATCAATAACATGTATATCACATATACCTTTGTTCACCTTGCCATCCTTCTTATCCGCCAAATACTTGGGGCAGTTCTGCTTCCAGTGACCAGTCTGCTTGCAGTAGAGGCACTCAGTTTCAGGCTTAGGTCCAGACTTGGGTTTCTTCTCTTGAGCAGCAACTTGCTTGCTGTTCTTCTTGAAGTTCCCCTTCTTCTTCCCTTTGCCCTTTTTCTTGAAACTAGTGGTCTTGTTGACCATCAACACTTGATGCTCCTTTTTGATTTCTACCTCCGCAGCTTTCAGCATTGCGAAGAGCTCGGGAATAGTCTTATTCATCCCTTGCATATTATAGTTCATCACGAAGCTCTTGTAGCTTGGTGGCAGTGATTGGAGAATTCTGTCAATGACACAATCATCTGGAAGATTAACTCCCATCTAAATCAAGTGATTATTATACCCAGACATTTTGAGTATATGCTCACTGACAGAACTGTTCTCCTCCATCTTGCAGCTATAGAACTTATTGGAGACTTCATATCTCTCAATCCGGGCATTTGCTTGAAATATTAACTTCAACTCCTGGAACATCTCATATGCTCCATGACGTTCAAAACGTCGTTGAAGTCCCGATTCTAAGCCGTAAAGCATGGCACACTGAACTATCGAGTAGTCATCAGCTTTGCTCTGCCAGACATTCATAACATCTGGTGTTGCTCCAGCAGCAGGCCTGGCACCCAGCGGTGCTTCCAGGACGTAATTCTTCTGTGCAGCAATGAGGATAATCCTCAAGTTACGGACCCAGTCCATGTAATTCCTACCATCATCTTTCAACTTTGCTTTCTCAAGGAACGCATTAAAATTCAACGGAACAACAGCACGGGCCATCTATCTACAATCAAAGATACATAAGCAAGATACTATCAGGTACTAAGTTCATGATAAATTTAAGTTCAATTAATCATATTACTTAAGAACTCCCACTTAGATAGACATCCCTCTAATCTTCTAAGTGATCACGTGATCCAAATCAACTAAACCATAACCGATCATCACGTGAAATGGAGTAGTTTTCAATGGTGAACATCACTATGTTGATCATATCTACTATATGATTCACGCTCGATCTTTCGATCTCAGTGTTCCGAGGCCATATCTGCATATGCTAGGCTCGTCAAGTTTAACCTGAGTATTCTGCGTGTGCAAAACTGGCTTGCACCCGTTGTAGATGGACGTAGAGCTTATCACACCCGATCATCACGTGGTGTCTGGGCACGACGAACTTTGGCAACGGTGCATACTCAGGGAGAACACTTTTATCTTGATAATTTAGTGAGAGATCATCTTATAATGCTACCGTCAATCAAAGCAAGATAAGATGCATAAAAGATAAACATCACATGCAATCAATATAAGTGATATGATATGGCCATCATCATCTTGTGCCTGTGATCTCCATCTCCGAAGCACCGTCATGATCACCATCGTCACCGGCGCGACACCTTGATCTCCATCGTAGCATCGTTGTCGTCTCGCCAATCTTATGCTTCCACGACTATCGCTGCCGCTTAGTGATAAAGTAAAGCATTACAGCGCGATTGCATTGCATACAATAAAGCGACAACCATATGGCTCCTGCCAGTTGCCGATAACTTGGTTACAAAACATGATCATCTCATACAATAAAATTTAGCATCATGTCTTGACCATATCACATCACAACATGCCGTGCAAAAACAAGTTAGACGTCCTCTACTTTGTTGTTGCAAGTTTTACGTGGCTGCTACGGGCTTAAGCAAGAACCAATCTTACCTACGCATCAAAACCACAACGATAGTTTGTCAAGTTGGTGTTGTTTTAACCTTCGCAAGGACCGGGCGTAGCCACACTCGGTTCAACTAAAGTTGGATAAACTGTCACCCGCAAGCCACCTATGTGCAAAGCACGTCGGGAGAACCGGTCTCGCGTAAGCGTACGCGTAATGTCGGTCAGGGCCGCTTCATCCAACAATACCGCCAAACCAAAGTATGACATGCTGGTAAGCAGTATGACTTATGTCGCCCACAACTCACTTGTGTTCTACTCGTGCATATAACATCAACACATAAAACCTAGGCTCGGATGCCACTGTTGGGGAACGTAGTAATTTCAAAAAACTTCCTACGCACACGCAAGATCATGGTGATGCATAGCAATGAGAGGGGAGAGTGTGATCTACGTACCCTTGTAGATCAACAACGGAAGCGTTTGGTTGATGTAGTCGTACGTCTCCACGGCCCGACCGATCAAGCACCGAAACTACGGCACCTCCGAGTTCTAGCACACGTTTAGCTCGATGACGATCCCCGGACTCCGATCCAGCAAAGTGTCGGGGAAGAGTTCCGTCAGCACGACGGTGTGGTGACGATCTTGATGTACTACTGACGCAGGGCTTCTCCTAAGCACCGCTACAATATTATCGAGGACTATGGTGGCAGGGGGCGCCGCACACGGCTAAGAATATGATCACGTGGATCAACTTGTGTCTCTAGGGGTTGCCCTGCCTCCGTATATAAAGGCTTAAAGGGGGGGTGCGGCCGGCCTAGAGGTGGCGTGCCAGGAGGAGTCCTACTCCCTCCGGGAGTAGGACCCCCCCCCACCCAATCCTAGTTGGAATAGGATTCACGGAGGGGGGAAAAGGAGAAGGGGGGCCGGCCCCCTCTCCTTGTCCTATTCAGACCAAGGGAGGGGAGGGGCGCGCGTCCCATCTCTGGTTGCCTCTTCTCTTTTCCACTAAGGCCCATATAGCTCCCGGGGGGTTCCGGTAACCTCCCGGTACTCCGGTAAAATCCTGATTTCACCCGGAACACTTCCGATATCCAAACATAGGCTTCCAATATATCAATCTTTATGTCTCGACCATTTCTAGACTCCTCGTCATGTCTATGATCACATCTGGGACTCCGAACAACCTTCGGTACATCAAAACGTATAAACTCATAATATAACTGTCATCGAAACCTTAAGCGTGCGGACCCTACGGGTTCGAGAACAATGTAGACATGACCGAGACACGTCTCCGGTCAATAACCAATAGCCGGACCTGGATGCCCATATTGCCTCCTACATATTCTACGAAGATCTTTATCGATCAGACTGCATAACAACATACATTGTTCCCTTTTGTCATCGGTATGTTACTTGCCCGAGATGCGATCGTCAGTATCTAATACCTAGTTCAATCTCGTTACCGGCAAGTCTCTTTACTCGTTCCGTAATACATCATCCCGCAACTAACTCATTAGTAGCAATGCTTGCAAGGCTTAAGTGATGTGCATTACCGAGAGGGCCCTGAGATACCTCTCCGACGATCGGAGTGACAAATCCTAATCTCGAAATACGTCAACCCAACATGTACCTTTGGAGACACCTGTAGAGCACCTTTATAATCACCCAGTTACGTTGTGACGTTTGGTAGCACACAAAGTGTTCCTCCAGCACACGGGAGTTATATAATCTCATAGTCATAGGAACATGTATAAGTCATGAAGAAAGCAATAGCAACATACTAAACGATCGGGTGCTAAGCTAATGGAATGGGTCATGTCAATCAGATCATTCAACTAATGATGTGATCGCGTTAATCAAATGACAACTCTTTGTCCATGGTTAGGAAACATAACCATCTTTGATTAACGAGCTAGTCAAGTAGAGGCATACTAGTGACACTCTGTTTGTCTATGTATTCACACATGTATTATGTTTCCGGTTAATACAATTCTAGCATGAATAATAAACCTTTATCATGATATAAGGAAATAAATAATAACTTTATTATTGCCTCTAGGGCATATTTCCTTCATGATGTCCTATTAACTCACCCATCCTCTTGCTGGGGTATGTCATACTAGTTGATAGGCCACTTACTTACGTCCGGATATTTCCCTGGTGTAATAAGATTTGCCTGACGCATATCGTTTGCTATAGCCATTCGCTATAAAGAGGATAGTGCTAAAGAACAATCATAAACAATATGTAAGAGCAATGGTACAAATGTTGGTTACATTACCAGTGCTTTAACAGTCCTTTCAGTCAGGTCCAGAGGATAGAGCGAATCGAGAAGTTGGAATTCTTTCTTGATCATGTGCATGACCACGGTCATCCAGTGGCTATTGTTGATATTCAACACGATATACATCTACAGTGTAAAAAACCATTACGGATCAAAAGAAATACTTGATGAACTATCATGTAGTGATGAATCACAAACATTACGTACCTTATCACGCACAGTATACTCTTTCGTGACTCTATTAACTGCTCCAGCTTTGGTCAGAGCACTATCCATGTTGCAGCTCGATGGCAATGGATCGTCATGTGCGATAGCACAATCTACAAGGAATTTGGACCTCCACGCTGGACAGAGGTGACGATCATGACCAACACGCAGCTCCAAATGTCCCATATAAGCATCAATAACCTGCATAGAATATCAGTGCATTACATGTTGAAAGTTGAGACATAGATTATTGAGCATTTTAAAAACAGGACATGCAAGTAGTACTTACATCGTCCGACAGCCATCTATGAGCTAGTACCGGTAGAATCCTTTCGGAAGTCAGAGTTATGCCACGCCCTTCACTGTAGTAAATTTTTTTGTTCTTATTTTTCTCAGTGCTAGCAGCTAACTCGACAAATGAAATAGCTGCATCAATTATTTCCGGCGTCAACTCATCTGCCACAACCTCCGGCACATTATTGTTTGAAAATAGAGCTGCATGAAACAATATGAATGTCAACAATGGTGATCATATGCATTGGTAGTAAATAAAAAATTAAGAATGTTAGTTACGATACCTCTAGTAGCAGTACTAGTACCAGAGGTTCTCTGACCACGGCTGGTACGCCTGCCGGGCTTGTCAAGTGCGTAGGGGGATTCAAATTTCTTGGGAACGGTCCGCTTCCGTTTTCCGGACATAACCTCCTCATCCTTATCGATTGTTACACCCTTTTTTCCATTTGCCTTAGCCATGAACTTGCTGATAGAAGATGGACAAATGTCTATGTCCGATGAAGGTGCTAGAGTAGAAGTACCAACCACCCAAGGGTTTTTCCGGTGTACCCCCACATACATCATTACGCTTAACAGGTGAAGCTTCCTTGTGTCCATTCATCTTCGGTGGGGTTTTCTGTTTGGCAAACTAAATCGTGTGAACATTTCTGGAAGTAAAAAAATTAAACGAGAAAATTATAGACAGAAAGATAAATACATAGTACCTCAGGAACGGTTTTATGGTCGGGAAGCACTATATCAGGCTGCATCATGTCAATGATCGGCTGTCCATCACTGTCCATGTCTTCCTTGTACACGAATTCCTTCTTTTCATATGGACCATTCTCGAATGAATCCACTTCGTCCGGATCATTCTCTGCGGATGGCACGGCAGCAGCCGGCTTGTACATGACACCTGCTTTGTTCAACTTCTCCAACAACCTCTGCAATAGAAATATAAACTTAGTAATGGTAGCATGGTTTAAAATAACAAACATACTGTAAACTATAAAGTTTGGGTGTGATACCTCAGCAACTTGATCAGGGATTTGCCTCATCTGGGTGTGTATGAAGTCCATGCACCGCTTCATTAGAAGCTCCATCAAATCTTCTGACAATGCGGTTGTCGTCGACTTCTTTGCGTTTCCAGTTGCAGGCTTGGTTTTTGGCGTCATGGTAGGCGCATTATTTGGGATGTTGGGCTCCTGAGCCCTATACTCCTGGGTGATATTATTTTCGATCTGCATGCGATATTGAAGTACATGTGATGAATAAAAAATAAATAGTATTAAGTTATAAAACATTTAAGAAAGACGAAACACAATGACTTACCCTTATGTTACCACGGCCGCGCCCATTATCATAGTCGAACCTATCTCTCCTAGTGGCTGCACCTTCTGTCCAGTTCCTCATAAGAGGTTGTATGGACAAGTTGGGATTATAGGCGCATTCGCCTTCGACCGGTTACACCTGCTCCCAGTACAAGTACTACAAAAAATATAAGGATTTAGAGTTAGTAACACATCACATAAAATTGCAATGATATGATAATTGACATTATGCAACAGGTCTCATATGTGTACCTGCAAGAGAGCCAAATTCCCTTTTGGTCATTGGCGGAGGTGTTTGCCTTTCTTCACTATGCGAAGGCAATCAAGGAGAACACGCATGGTGAAGGCATTCCAGTTAATCTTTGAAATATGTTTCACATCTTCGACCAAAGCGTAGTACTGCTTTGGCACAATCTTGCTCGACATGGCAGCAATAATTGTTCCTAATAGGACAAGCACTACTTTGCGAAGGAAATCGTTGTCGGTGGCTTTACTTTTAATTATGTCCTCAATGAGATTATCTATCACTATGTTTTCTGATGTCTTACTAAGAAATTGTGGCGGCACCCGCTCCTTCATGTCCTCGCCTTCTTCAGTCAGAATGTCCGAAGTGGACAGTCCTTGGTTCTCGAGGTTAAAGATGCACTCGACATCGACCGCACCGAGAGTCACCTCCCCAACCTGCTCTTGTATAATGAACCTGCCCGTGCTAGCCTGAAAATTCTCAATCATATACCTAATCAGTAGGGTACGCATCTTAATAGATGGTATCTGCAGCATGCTGCGCAATGATGTATCAGCCACTCTAGCGCGTTGACCACTCGATAGATCTGCAACAAGCTTGCACCATTTCTCAACTGCGCATACTATTTCTCCATTCAGCTCGTCCATCCTGTTGAAATAAAATATATAACTTCATGATATTAGCTAACACTAAAGCAAAAATAACAATAGGCATGCAAAAATATAAAACTTTCTGGCAGTAGCTAACACTAATGCAAAAATAACACTAATGGAAATACAAAACTATCACCATGTATACTACAACACGCAACCAAGTGTGTGCTGACATGAGGTAATAAAAAAATAACTACAATTGGTAATTGAATTTACTTGCATCTGATCAAGTTCTTTGAGTATCATATAAATTATATAATCAATAAATTTAATATGGTAAACTGTTACTAATTCGTCTGGTTGTCTTACTAACAGGGTGACAAATTGTTCAGCTGTAAATAAATTAGAGTCTATAGCAATGGTACCTATTTGAGGTTCATCAACATCTAATGTTAATAACTCTTTAATGTTCTATGTGCACAACAATATAATTGGATCGTGTGACAAAAATATAACTGGATCTTGTGACAAAAAATGTATTGCATCATGCTTCTCGAGAAACAACATCTTATTCTACCATGCTATGAAAGAACCAAAGAATGTTTTCATCTATGCCATCTGGTCAGAACGCATCTAGTCGAGTTCATACTAGTTGAAAATATGTGGTAAACCTATGTCCATCAAAGCAACGAGACGGAGGAAGTAGCTTGCTATGAAGGCGCGAGGGAAGGAGGACAATTTACTTGATCGGTCGACGAAGATGAAAGAAGTCGGCGATGCGTTCTCGACGTAGTTCATCGAGGTCGGCCTGCACGTGCGGACGACCTTGATCTTCTTGGGGTTTTTGTAGCGTGTGGGATGCGGCGGACGGAGCTGTCGACGCCTCGCCAGCAGGAGTCGATCTAGTCGACGACATGTGCGAGGAGGAGGAGATTATATACGAGGTCGACGCCTAGGTCGTCGTAACATCCCTGTGGCCAATCTCGCGATCTATATTTTCCACCGTTGAAGCGAGGCTGAATGTGCTACTCAATCGTAGGATTAGGAACATATGGATTAGCACGATCCCAGAATTGTGTAACAGAACGGCAACTACTCCCGTGATCGACGTGCATGGAAAGCGTAGCGTTGTGGGCTCCACAATATGGATCCGACACTTATTTGCGGTCTGGGCCGGCCCACCTACCTTTATTGTTTCTTCCCTCAAAATAAATATCATTGGTTCATCTCTAAAAAAACTCTTTGTGACACGTATTAGTTATTGTATACTTGTATATGTTCAACAATATTTATAGTATCTCTATCATTTCTACAATATTATACATGCATTGAGTGTCGGAAATGAACGATTCTTGTCATGCATGCATGCCATGGTCATCATAGGTTACGGATTAAGTTTGGGATCATTTCGTGAGATCGTAGGTTACGCATAAACCACTTTCAGACCTGCCCTCCGGTAGACCCGAATGGTCCTGCTTGTACATGGTGCATGTGGAAGCATGCATCAGATGACCCCCACTTTTGGTATCTTGTGGGCTTGGCCAATGTGGTCCCCCAGGCAAGGTGTGCATGAATTCGGACACAAAACGCATGTTGCGTCACGTGGGGGCAGTGTTGTAGGGTTTTGTCGCCAGAAAACCCTAGAAATTGCATCGAGTGTCACAAATGAACGATACTTGTCATGATGCAAGCCATGGTCATCGTAGGGTATGCATGAAGTTCGGGATCATTTGGTGGGACCATCAAGGAAAACAAATTTCAGACCTGACCTCCGGCAGACCCGAATGGTCCTGCTTGTACATGGTGCATGTGGAAGCATGCATGAGATGACTCCAACTTTTGGGAGCTTGTGGGCTTGGCCAATGTGGTCCCCCAGGCAAGGTGTGCACGAATTCGGACACAAAACGCACGTTGCGTCACGTGGGGGTAGTGTTGTAGGGTTTTGTCGCCGGGAAACCCTAGAAAATGCATCGAGTGTCGCAAATGAACGATACTTGTCACGCGTGCATGCCATGGTCATCGTAGGGTATGCATGAAGTTTGGGACCATATAGTGTGACCGTCAAGGAAAACAAATTTCAGACCTGACCTCCGGCAGACCCGAATGGTCCTGCTTGTACATGGTGCATGTGGAAGCATGCATGAGATGACTCCAACTTTTGGGAGCTTGTGGGCTTGGACAATGTGGTCCCCCAGGCAAGGTGTGCACGAATTCGGACACAAAACGCACGTTGCGTCACGTGGGGGTAGTGTTGTAGGGTTTTGTCGCCGAAAAACCCTAGAAAATGCATCGAGTGTCGCAAATGAACGATACTTGTCACGCATGCATGCCATGGTCATCGTAGGGTATGCATGAAGTTTGGGACCATATGGTGGGACCGTCAAGGAAAACCAATTTCAGACCTGATCTCGGCAGACCCGAATGGTCCTGCTTGTACATAGTGCATGTGGGGGCATGCATGAGATGACCCCAACTTTTGGGAGCATGTGAGCATGGCCAATGTGCCCCCCCCCCAGGCAAGGTGTGCACGAGTTCGGACACAAAACACACATTGCGTCACGTGGGGACAGTGTTGTAGGGTTTTGTCGCCGGAAAAACCCTAGAAAATGCTTCGAGTTTTGGAAATGAACGATACTCGTCATGCATGTTTGCCATGGTCATCCTAGGGTGTGCATATAGTTTGGTCTGAATTGGTGAGACCGAGAAGATAAACCTGCTCCTAGTACATGGTGCATGTGGAGGTATGCATGCGACTGTCCCAACTACATTTGATTTAATATTATTTCAAGTCTCAAACAGCAAATAAAATTTATAATTTGGAATGAAGAATTGAAATAATGAAGAAGTGCAATAGAACATAACATATTATCTTACATTTTGGAAATATTTCGAATATAAAGAAGAGAACAAATATTAGAATGAAGAAGTGAAATAAAACAGAACATTTTATCTTACAAACTAAGACTTTTTCAAAAATAATAAAGATAAGAAATATTAGAATTAACAATTAAAATAAAACACACCATTTTAGTTTATATTTCATAAATATTATCAATATACAAAAGAGAACGAACAAATTAAACAAAACACAACAGAATTTGGCATATTTTTTAAATTTTAGTAAACACTTTTAGAAATAATATAGAAAAAAGAGATTTGATTTTAAATATTAGAAATATAAACAAGAAAATATAAAACATATCAGCGCGCGGGTAAGGCTGCCCTGGGCCAGCCCGCCCGAATTGGGCCCAAGGCGAAGCCGCGCAGGGCACATCGCAGCGCACAGCTGTTGGGTGGTGGGAGTTTAGTCCCACCTCGCCAAGCGAGGGAGCGCCGCACCGGTTTATATACCCGGCTGCGACCCCCTCACAAGCTCCTATCAATTGCAGGCAGTACATTGCCTAACTCTCGTCCCCTCTACCCCGTGGGGCCTACTAGCAGCAGATATATTCGGCACCACGGGCCTGCATCCTGGCCCATGCACCGCGGGGTTCCTCGTCGTATGCAGGCCGTGGAGTATGAATTCTCCGGCTCTGGTAGGTGGGCATTTTTTTGGCATATTGCCATGTGTATTGATCTTCAAAGCACACACTAAATTATACACATGCTCACTTGCATTCAATACACAATTTTTTTGTGCATACATGACAAGTTAATGTTTTGACCTTCAAGTCATCTAATAAATTTTACACATGCTCACTTACATGTAATACACATGAATATTAATTGGATTTCAACAAAAATGAGGCCGTGGTGTATGAATTCTACTACCAAATGCATGCCATGGTCATGGTACGGTGTGCAAAAAGTTTGGGATCTTTTCGTGGGACCGTCAAGGAAAACCTCTTCCAAACTTGCCCTCCGGCAGACCCGAATGGTCCGGCTTATACATGGTGCATGTGGGGGCATGCATGAGATGACCCCAACTTTTGGGAGCATGTGACCATGGCCAATGTGCCCCCCCCCAGGCAAGGAGTGCACGAGTTCGGACACAAAACACACGTTGCGTCACGCCGCGGCAGTGTTCTAGGGTTTTATCACCGCAAAACGCCTACAAGATGCATAGAGTGTCGGAAATGAATGGTAGTTGCCAGGCATGCTTCCTATGGTCATCATAGGGTGTGCATAAAAGTTTGGTATCAATTGGTGAGACCGAGAAGAAGAACCTATTTGTAGTACATGGTGCAAGTCGAGGCATACATGCGATTGTCCCAACTATATTTGATTTAATAATATTTCAAGTATGAAACAGAAAATAAAATTTATAATTAGGAAAGACAACCATGAAAAGTAAAATATGAGAGAACATTATATCATACATTATTTAAATTTATAACTGTTAGAACAAAGAAAAGAGGAGAATATAGAAAACAGAAGAAAAAATTTGAACGAATAAGTGCAATAAAAGACAACATATTATCTTACATTTTGAAAATATTTCAAATATAAAGAAGAGAACAAATATTAGAATGAAGAAGTGAAATAAAACAGAACATTTTATCTTACAAACTAAAAATATTTAAAAAATAATAAAGATAAGAAATATTGGAATGAAGAATTGAATTAAAACACAACATTTTAGTTCATATTTCGTAAATATTATCAATATACAAAAGAGTATGAACAAATGAAGTAAAACACAACAGAATTTGGCATATTTTTTAAAATTTTAGTAAACACTGTTAGAAATAATATATAAAAAAAGAGACTTGATTTTAAATATTAGAAATATAAACAAGAAAAGAAACAAAGAAAATATAAAACGTATCAGCGAGCGGAGTAAGGCTTCCCTAGGCCAGCCCGCCCGAATTGGGCCCAAGGCGGAGCCGCGCAGGGCACATCGCAGCGCATAGCCGTTGGGTGGTGGGAGTTTAGTCCCACCTCGCCAAGCGAGGGAGCACCGCACCGGTCCATATACCCTGCTGCGACTCCCCTCCCAAGCTCCTATCTATTGCAGGCAGTACATTGCCTAACTCTTGTCCCCTTTGCCCTATGGGGCCTACTAGCAGCAGAGATATTCTATACCACGGGCCTGTATCCTGGCCCATGCACCGCAGGGTTCCTAGTCGTATGCAGGTCGTGGAGTATGAATTCTCCTGCTCTGGTAGCTGGGCACTTTTTTTGGCATATTGCCATTGTGTATTGATTTGATCTTGAAATCACACACTAAATTATACACATGCACACTTGCGTTCAATACACATATTTTTTTGCATATATGACAAGTTAATGTTTTGACCTTCAAGTCATCTAATAATTTTTTTAATTTGTTTGAATTTTTTTATTAATTTATAATGCCCTCTAGACTGACTGGTCAAAACATCGGTCTATACCTCAGGGGGGCATTGTAAAATATTCTTTTTCAAAATTTTCTTTCATAGCCATAATTGGCACATGTGGGTCACCATGTTCAAGAAAGTTTGTGTGATTTGGAGGTGGTGGGAAAAATCACATTTTTTCAAAAACTGGCTTAAGTTAGACCAAATGGCCCCTCCGGAATGCAGTCATTTTTTTTACCACCTCCAAATGACCTCAACTTTGGCACACATGATCTATTGCACAAACAAAGGTGGGTTTCCAAGGTTTTATATTTGTCTGAATTTTTTGTTAATTTATAATGCCCTCTAGACTGACTGGTCAAAACATTGGTCTATACCTCAGGGGGGCATTGTAAAATATTCTTTTTCCAAATTTTCTTTCATAGCCATGATTGGCACATGTGGGTCACCATGTTCAAGAAATTTTGTGTCATTTGGAGGTGGTGGGGAAAATCACATCTTTTCAAAAATTGGATTAAGTTAGACCAAATGGCCCCTCCGGAATGTGGTCATTTTCTCGACCACCTCCAAATGACCTCAACTTTTGCACACATGATCTATTGCACAAACAAAGGTGGGTTTCCAAGGTTTTATAATTTTTTGAATTTTTTATTAATTTATAATGCCCTCTAGACTGACTGGTCAAAACATCGGTCTATACCTCAGGTGGGCATTGTAAAATATTCTTTTTCCAAATTTTCTTTCATAGCCATGATTGGCACATGTGGGTCACCATGTTCAAGAAAGTTTGTGTGATTTGGAGGTGGTGGGGAAAATCACATTTTTTCAAAAACTGGCATAAGTTAAAAGACCAAATGGCCCCTCCGGAATGCGGTCATTTTTTCGACCACCTCCAAATGACCTCAACTTTGGCACACATGATCTATTGCACAAACAAAGGTGGGTTTCCAAGGTTTTATATTTTTTTGAATTTTTTATTCATTTATAATGCCTTCTAGACTGACTGGTCAAAACATCGGTCTATACCTCAGGGGGGCATTGTAAAATATTCTATTTCCAAATTTTCGTTCATAGCCATGATTGGCACATGTGGGTCACCATGTTCAAGAAAGTTTGTGTGATTTGGAGGTGGTGGGGAAAATCACATTTTTTCAAAAACTGGCTTAAGTTAGACCAAATGGCCCCTCCGAAATGCGGTCATTTTTTCAACCACCTCCAAATGACCTCAACTTTGGCACACATGATCTATTGCATAAACAAAGGTGGGTTTCCAAGGTTTTATAATTTTTTGAATTTTTTATTAATTTATAATGCCCTCTAGACTGACTGGTCAAAACATCGGTCTATACCTCAGGGGGGCATTGTAAAATATTCTATTTCCAAATTTTCGTTCATAGCCATGATTGGCACATGTGGGTCACCATGTTCAAGAAAGTTTGTGTGATTTGGAGGTGGTGGGGAAAATCACATTTTTTCAAAAACTGGCTTAAGTTAGACCAAATGGCCCCTCCGAAATGCGGTCATTTTTTCAACCACCTCCAAATGACCTCAACTTTGGCACACATGATCTATTGCATAAACAAAGGTGGGTTTCCAAGGTTTTATAATTTTTTGAATTTTTTATTAATTTATAATGCCCTCTAGACTGACTGGTCAAAATATCGGTCTATACCTCAGGGGGGCATTGTAAAATATTCTTTTTCCAAATTTTCTTTCATAGCCATGATTGGCACATGTGGGTCACCATGTTCAAGAAAGTTTGTGTGATTTGGAGGTGGTGGGGAAAATCACATTTTTTCATAAACTGGCTTAAGTTGACCAAATGGCCCCTCCGGAATGCGGTCATTTTTTTGACCACCTCCAAATGACCTCAACTTTGGCACACATGATCTATGTCACAAACAAAGGTGGGTTTCCAAGATTTTATATTTTTATGAATTTTTTATTAATTTATAATGCCCTCTAGACTGACTAGTCAAAACATCGGTCTATACCTCAGGGGGGCATTGCAAAATATTCTTTCTATATTTTTGAATTTTTTTGAATTTATAATGCCCTCTTATATTTGTTTACTTTTTTAATGCCCTCTTATTTTTTTGAATTTTTTATTTATAAAGCTAGGTTTCCAAGATGGCTAGGATGGCCCATGCTTTTCCTTTTGTTTATTTTTTTGCTTTTCCTTCACTTTACATAAAAATTACCTGAGCACTCGAAAAATAACATAAAAATTACATGACCCCTCAAATAATAACATACCAAAAATTCAAAAGGTATTTTTATCAAACACATCTTTTTGAATATTTATATTTTCTTTTCTTATAAATAAGTGACATTTTAAAAATTCTATTAAGTAGGGTAATATAACTTTATTACAAAATAAAGTAGATCTTAATTCAAATTCCTTTTTTGCACACATTATTTTTAACTAGTATTACATTACTCTTCTGTCAGGACCCCGATTCCAAGTCACATCGATCTAGTCGGTAACACCTCATATCACATTGCGGCCTCACGCACGGTATTCCACGGGTGTCGCCTTACCATGGCCCAGGACCATTTGCGCCTTTTGGCTCACGTATATCATAGTGTCGCTAGCATCCATAAGACAGAGAACCCGGGCCGACATAGCTAGTCGTGAACCCAAAGCGGCACAGACCTATGGAGACAGGCATACATGAATCACATCAAGCATGTCGGTCATCAGCGAGTGAATCTGGGCTGTAGCACTGGGCTAACAGGACTCCGGGGAACCCGGGCTGTAGCAGGCTAGGCAGGACTCCGGATGTCACCGCGTGACATTTCCCCGAAGGGACAGACATAGGAACGAAGTGAAACACATGCCGGCCAGTCAAGTGTCCTGAACAGTAGTGCTGGGCTAGCAGGAGTCCGGTGAACCGGGCTGTAGCGGACTACTATGGCTCGAGGAACACTAGACTACATTTCCCCATAAGAAAGACTGCCAAGGATAAACAACTAGATTGTCGGATCCCACTCATACCAAGCATTTCAATCATACACACAATAGTTTATACCCTGCAGGGATGTACTTCTTCATACACGCTTTCACCACTTACCGCCGTTTACACGAGATGTACTCGGCAACCTTCAAGCGGAATCCCAACGAGGGTGTCGGCCATGGCCTACCCGAACACTCAAGTCTCTAGTCCAGGTGTATCGCCTATCCAGGTTCCATCCGCAGGGAGTCCGGCCGAGGTTTCCACATACGGCCCCGAACGATGTGAACAGGGTTCCCGAGACACCAAACGAGTGACTCGGTACACCGTGCCACGGTGTATCTACCACAACATAGCCCACCCCTAGGGTCAGCGCTACGCACGGCCGCCAACACATAACCTACAAACACCAGAAACTATTTGCAACTCCTGGACAGAGTACTAGGGTGATTAAGAAGCTGAGAGGGTCCATTGGTTTCGGGCCCAATGTA